>NC_090324.1:178078244-178408090 GCF_040869045.1 Eurosta solidaginis
ACTTTGAACAAATTTATTAATAAACTTGAAATGAAATGAAATATATGTAAAGGCGCATGCACATCCCGCAAAAATTGTTGGATTACGTGTTCCATTTTCTTCATGTTGGAGTACTCTAACAATACTCCTTTGCAATTGCCGTCTTTCAGTGAGTTTTACAGCACCGGCTCACGCTCAATTCTCACGGGAATGCTCTGGATCATTGAGAGAATTGAGAAGCAGATGTCGGGGAATTTTCGCACACGTGAAATGTGCTAGGCAGATGTCGCCGCTGTCTTTCATTTAACTCATACGGCGAAAGGCTAAGCAGCGACATCTATTTTTGAAAAAGTAGGTATATTAAAGGCCGCGTTGCCAACCTAAAAAGAAGTAATTAACAAATTATCTGGCTCACAAATTGAACCAGACTTCTATCTGGATTTATCTGGCTCAAATCGTTGTTGTTGCATTTACATGCAAAATTATTTATCTGGCTCAGGATTTTGCCACCGGATGATAGCTAATGTGTTTGCGGACCACCATCAGCCGATCATTGCTCGTTTTTTAACGACTGTGATCACGACACGATGACGATCGAACAGAGTTGCCAAAAGTAAAATATTGCAAATATTGCATACAAATATCTGATAATAAAATTTTTACTATGGGAGCTCTGATAAAATGCAACCGCGCACTGGTTTTATGTATATATACTATACTATAGAGAAATATTAGTTTCTTTATTCACGCAAATGCTAAATAACATAAGAATATTCGTAATATATAATATAAAAGTTGTACTGCCCCTATTCATTTACTTTCATTTTAAATTAAATTCACTCCGTTATTCTTTCCGACACAATTCCTCTTTAGTACTTTGGCATATGATCCTCTGTCGGTGCTCCATGGAGTACTACAGTGAAAATACTTTGGAAAGTACTCTCACGTATGTACTCTATGGAATACTCACAAACAGAGCGAGAGTGGGATCACCTACTCCTCTCCTAGGACATCGCAATGTTAATTGGAGCACATTTTTGTATGAATACAGATTAGTTCTGGAAAACTCCTGTACTCCTAAAGAAATATTCCTTACACTATTTATGGAGTACTCGCATTTTTTGAAGGGATATATATTTTATGATAACATCATAAAACCTTCCTGAACTTTGTCAGGGGCCTTGTACTGAACCCGTTTGGAACTACACTATTATGCATAAATGTCTAAGCGCAGGTACATTTATATTTTATGATAACATCATAAAATCTTCTAGAACATTGTCAGGGACTTAGCACTGAACTGGTTTTGCTGTACACTATTATGCATATATGTACAGCCGCATGGACATATATATTTTATGATATCGTCATAAAATCTTCCAGAACTTTGTCAGGGACTTGCCACTGAACTGGTTTTGATGTACACAATTATGCATATATGTACAGGCGCATGCACATATATATTTTATGATGGCACCATAAAATCTTCCTAAAATTTGTCAGGTACTTAGCACTTCACTTGTTTTGGTGTACACCATGATACATAAATGCACAAGCGCATGTAAATGTACATATTCTGGTGATACCATAAAATCTCCGTGAACTTTGTCAGAGACTTAGCACTTCACTCGTTTTTGGTGTACACCATAATATATAGGTGCATCAGCGCATATGCATCTCTATATTATGGTGTCACCATAATATATTGATACTATTTTGGAATACTTACCAAATCCTGTGATGATGAAAACTTCGATGACCGCATCCAGTTTTCGTTGTCACACTTCTTCGCAATTTAATTGCAGAATGTGCAATACTTTTTCACGAAAATTTACACTTTCACTTTTTCGCAATTTAAGTGCTAAGCTTTAAATGTTTTTGCGAAAATTTCTTGAATTTAAAAATTAGCAAACGAGCGCGTCAAATAATTTTTCTTTATTTCCCTTGTTTTGGGATATTTGTAAGCAAGACACTCATGCTTTTTCATTCGCACTCATTCTATTTATTGGAAATTTTTCCACCCTGAAAAATATCCCAAAAACTTGAATTTCTTTACACCGAAATGTTTGATGGTGTTGGAATTTCAGGGGAAAGTGGTTAAAAGTGGGTAGTCATGGTTGACAGGGTATAGCTCACACGCATTCATACAGACTTATACAGTCAATCACACATATAAGCAACATAACACGGGTTAATTAGTTTTCCATCGGATAACAAATATCCCTTGGAAAACCCCGCACGATCTCCGGTCCGACACAATGGAGATCATTTTCTTGCTTTCTGTTCCATTTCAACCACGGAGGAAAAAGTCGCTGCTGCTGTCAAACCACTTCAGACATCAAAGGTAAAATATTGTACCATTTAACTTGTAAATAAACTAATTATTGCCACTATATTAATACAACCATTTGCCTTTTTATTTCTTTTACATATATATATTCTCCGTGCAACCACGCACCGTGCGAAAATATACATTGGTCCTTTCTCACCGAGAAATTTTACAAGCGACCAGAACTTGAACCTACAGTCCACATCACAAAAAAGGCATATTCGTTCACATTATTTATTTTGGGCAATAATACCTGCATACCAAAGACCTTCGAGATTTTCAATATCAACAAACAAGACCTTCGAGATTTTGGCACAACACAATAAGACCTTCGAGATAAATTTCAACAAAAACCACCACCACAACAAAGAAAGCGGCAAAAACAACGTAACAACAAAACAAGGTACGTGGTTACATATTCTAACGCACTGTGACAAATATTTTTTTTTAAAGTTAATTGTGTTCATACGGCCTTTTGTTTATCAGCCATATCCCCACACCCGCGGTAAGGTATAGCCAGAGCCGTAGAGAGAAAATCCTGGCCCGGGACTAAACAATTTACGGGCCCCTATAAAAAATCCACTAATACATTTGATTAACTTGAATTAATGACGTCTCATTCATGAATTATTATTGATGGATTACATCAAAAAAAATTTTTGCCACATCAACTAAATGATTATTGGACTAAGAGCTGAAAATAAAATTAACACAGAATATTTACTATTTATACTATTTTATTGTAACGCAGAAATAAAATTCTCTTTTAACAGCCACATATTGTTTCAAATATACTTTTCTAGTTATTTGGTAACATTTTAATACATTTCTGATAAATTTAATGATGATTATAAATTTTAATTAATGCGGCCACCGTGGTGTGATGGTATCGTGCTCCGCCACCACACCGAATGCCCTGCGTTCACACCCCGGGCAAAGCAACATCAAAATTTTGGAAATAAGGTTTTTCAATTAGAAAACAATTTTTCTAAGCGGGGTCGCCCCTCGGCAGTGTTTGGCAAGCACTCCGAGTGTATTTCTGCCATAAAAGTACTCAGTGAAAACTCATCTGCCTCGCAGATGCCGTTCGGAGTGGGTATAAAACAAATAGATCCCATCCCGCCAATTTGTAGGAAAAATTAAAAAAGAGCACGACGCAAATTGGAAGAGAAGCTCGGCCTAAAATCTCTTCGCAGGTTATCGCGCCTTACATTTATTTTTTTTTTTTATAAATTTTAATTATTCAATATAGAAAGTTTGGATATCAAAGAGTGGCTTTACTTGCTTTTTTCGCTGCAAAATTTATATAGTAATATCAAAATTTAACTGCCTTGCCAAAACGGATTCAACACAAAGCGTGGAAAATCCTGAAACTCGCTATTGAGATGAACATGATCTATGAAAGTTTTTGATTCTTGAAAGGACGCTGAAGGAACTTTCTGCACTAGCTGCAGTGACAAGTATAGTGCAAAAGATACGTAAAGCAACACAAATGTTGGGAAAATCGTATACAGATTTTGAACATATGTAGATGGCATTTAGCAATTCCAATGGTGGCAGACCTTTATCAAAATTTGCTTCGTAAATGTGTTTCAAGTGAATTATTTCGCATTCTAAGCTTTGAGAAATGACCGACTTGTATTTTTCGAAACATTTTGCTGCGCTCGCCCGAACCGTAGTTTCATCCATGTCTCCAAATTGTTACAAAAAGGAAAACGTCTCGCTCAAATTTCTCATAGCTGCAAATCGTTCAGTAATGCTAGTGATTACCGAATCAATGATCACTAGGAATGTTTTCTTTTTAAAATCAGACTTTGAATCATCCGTAGTCATCTCATTTAAATTATCTTCAGAACGTCTTTTGGGTTTTCTCTTTCGAATGTCCGGAAACTTTGGTGAGATGTACAACTGAATAGCAGCTGTTTTGCATTCCTTTAAAATTGTTTCTCATTGGTTCCTGATCAACTTCAAATCAGTTAATAAGGCATCTAGGTGTCGCACCTCAACATCTATGGTGGCGTCTCTAGCTTGGAGGACCACGTTTCTTTCATTAATGGTAGTCAGTATTTTGAACCAAATTGAGGACAGCAAGATACATTCCAACTTGTTGATGTACTTGAGAATGACGGTAACATCTCCGTATGCTTGCGTAGTCAAATTTGGCTTTTGTCTGAAAGACTATGAAGAGAGCTGGGTAAATTTTTTTTGAGGATGTCCCATCGTTGTGGAGTGCTGCTGAAAATAGTAAAACATTTTTGTACAACTCCGAAGAAAGTAATTGCCGCCGCACAACATTCTGGAGCATCAACACCACATAAATTGAGATTGTGCGTTGCACAAGGCGAGTAATCAGCATTCGAGTTTTTGTCGAGAATGTGACGTAGTGCTCCGTTGTAAGCTTCTTTAACATTGGCGCCGTTATCGCACCCTTGTGCACGACCATCTTTTAATGGGATTTCATGTTTACCTAGAGTATGGCAAATCAGATCAGCGATTTCCTGACCAGTTTTTTGGGTACGATCCACGAAGGCGAAACCCGTTCTTGAATTGTAAAATTTGTTGCTTTCGAATTGAATGCAGTTAGCGCAAAATAAACGTAGTCAACGTGACTAGCATCAGGCATGGCATTAACGATAATAGCAAAATACTTGGCTTTCTTGCCTTGATCTAATATAGTTTCCCTCACATGCTTTGCACACATTTCTATAAACTCGTTCTGAATGTCTGGGAAAAGATAGTGAACTTATAAACATTTGTGCTGCTGTTGTTTCCTTCACCAAGATATATACCTTCGCCTTTGAAAACTAGGCGTCTTTCACCTAAAAATAAAATAGTGTCCAAAATTCTATATAAAATTTCTTTCCACTTTTGAGTTTCACTGATTAGCTGTTCATTGATAAGTGTGTCAATTGTAGCCACCTTTTGAATTAGATTATGTAAAGATCGCCAATGAATATTACATTTAATGTGATCTTGAGTATTTTCGTGCGATGGCAGTTTATCGTATAGCTTGTTCCATACCTGGAATTTCGAATATCCGCGAGGACAACAAATTTTAGGTCGATTTAAAGTATTGGTGCTTAACAGACGACAAGGTAGGCAATAAAAAGCATTGCTACTGGCACTCCACACTAACCAGCCACGCTTCAATTTCTCTCCATTTGCAAGATTCTGTTTAACAACGAGGTAGGAAATGCCTTGTCATGACAATCACGCGGAAAAATAACAGGACACGTTTGATGACCTCTTCAAATTATTTCGTTGACTTCTTCAGATCGCAAAAACTCATTATTCAAAGTACCGATATCGAAGTCGTTTAAATAATCTGGATTTTGATACAGAGTTGGTGGTATTGTTGCAAGACTTTTTGAAGATGCACTTTCATCAGTGTCGCCACGAAAACTTGCCGATTTCGAATTCATGTAAACATGCATTTTTGTTTAATGTTTTTATTGTCTCATCAGGCGCAGGCAAAAAATTATTATCAATATTCGTTGCTTTTGAAATTCGGCTTAAAATTTGCACATGGAACAAATAAAGAGTCTCCTGAATTAAAAAAATGCCTTAGTACCCCTAAATCGCGGGCCCCCTGAGAAACACATTTTTGTTTCATGTTTTTATTGTCTCCTCAGGTCTAGGTAAAAAATCATTATCAATATTCGTTGCTTTTGAAATTCGGCTTAAACTTTGCACATGGAACAAATATAGACTTTCCTGAATTAAAAAAAATACCTTAGTACCTCTAAATCGCGGGCCCCCTGAGAAACACATTTTTGTTTGAAGTTTTTATTGTCTCATCAGGCCCAGGCAAAAAATGATTATCAATATTGGTTGCTTTTGAAATTCGGCTTAAAATTTGCACACTAAACAACTAAAGACTCTCCTGAATTACAAAAATGCCGTAGTACCTCTAAATCGCGGGCCCCCTGAGAAACACATTTTTGTTTGATGTTTTTATTGTCTCCTCAGGATAATGCAAAAAATCATTATCAATATTCGTTGCTTTTGAAATTCGGCTTAAAATTTGCACATGGAACAAATAAAGACTCTCCTGAATTAAAAAAAATGCCTTAGTACCTCTAAATCGCGGGTCCCCTGAGAAACACATTTTTGTTTGATGTTTTTATTATCTCCTCACGACCATGCAAAAAATCATTATCAACATTCGTTGCTTTTGAAATTCGGCTTAAAATTTGCAAATGAAACAACTAAAGACTTTCCTGAATTAAAAAAAATGCCTTAGTAAATCTAAGTCGCGGGCCCCTGAGAAACACATTTTTGTTTGATGTTTTTATTATCTCCTCACGACCATGCAAAAAATCATTATCAATATTCGTTGCTTTTGAAATTCGGCTAAAAATTTGCACATGAAACAACTAAAATCACTAGAATAGCGATATATTTGTCACAATCACAACGAAGTCTAGTTATTTTGTTGTAGTATATATAAATACAAACAATTCCTTTTGTCCCTGTGAAATTTGGGTGGCGAACCTGTGCATAGATATATACACGTACATAACCAATCACACTGAAATAAATAAAAGTTTAAATTAGAAAAGTTTTTCTTCATTTATTTATTTATTTGCGTTGTTGGGTCATATAGGTGGTTGCTATTTATTTTGCAAATTAAATTTAAAGTAAAGATTAAATCACCTTAATTTATGTATCTCATATACAAAAATGGCTCCCTTCATACAAAAAGAAGAAGCGATCTTGGAATTCGAAACGGATTTCAATGATCAATCCACAGCTGACCACTCCATAATCTCCCTCAGTTTTCAGCAGGGTGAATTTAAGATTATGTGGGAGAAGATAAGGTCTGCATATGAAGAAACTACCTCCTCAACTCAGGGGCTGCAACCAAAAGAAATTTCTCTTTGTTTTTATCGGCCTATCAACAAATGATTCAAGGTTCGATTCAAGCTCAAGGCCAGAACAATAACTTTTTTCTAATGATAATTATTGTTATTTTTTAATTTTTCTAAATTTGAAAAATTGTATTTTGTTTTTGGAATAGTAAGTAGAAAATTTTTCAGACAAACTGCCATAGCTGCGCAGATAGATCCATTTCGAAGGGAGCTAAGCCTTCATCATCAGTACGCTTTAGGCACGCTGCGCTAACCATTTAGCTATACAGCGGTGGTTTGTTTTACTATATTTATTCAGTGTTGCGCCATCTAGTGCAAATCACTGATAATGCTGGATTTTTGTTTATTGTCAATTACTTTGTTTGACATTCCCAAGTGCTCAATAGGCCGATAAAAACAAAAACAGTTGTTAATAAACCACGAGCACTTGGGAATGTCAAACAAAGTAATTGAAAACAAACAAAAATCCAGCATTATCAGTGATTTGCACCAGATGGCGCAACACGGAATAAATATAGTTCGCAAAAGGAATAGAAGTAGCAAATTTTCCAGTCAAAAAAACTGCTGCTGTATAGCTAAATGGTTAGCGCAGCGTGCCTAAAGCTGGAGATATTGGTGCTTTATCGGTAACCGTATCGGTAACCTTTTAACAGCTGATTCGACCAACCTTATGAGAATCAATTCAATCGATTATTGGTGCCGCTAAGGTCGTAACCGTGTCGTAGCCAACCAATTGGGTTTTGGTTTACCGTCGTAACGATAAACAGCTGATTACGTTAGGGATACGGATACAGCGATACGACGTACGGCACCAATGACTCCGGCTTAAAGCCTACTAATGATGAAGGCTTAGCACCCTTCGAAATGGATCTATCTGCGCAGCTATGGCAGGTTGTCTGAAAAATGTTCTACTTACTATTCCAAAAACAAAATAGAATTTTTCAAATTTAGAAAAATTGAAAAATAACAATAGGTAGGTAGGTTGAACTGGCCGGTCCATGAGGACATCACATAGACTGATTGAGTCCGTAGTGTTACCAGAAGTTTGTTTTAACGACCAAACTGAAAAACCCTATCAAAAACCAGGACCTATGTTAGAAAATAACTCCGTCCTAAACACTAGAAGCTTCCTAGGACTTAAGCCACTTGCTGCTTCTAGAGCTGACAGCTGTATCACTCCTAATAGCTGGATTCTTAGCCTGGCAAGTGTAGGGCACGAGCAAAGAACGTGCTCGATCATTTCCTCCTCAAACCCGCACTTCCTACATCTGCTATCACTGACCAAGCCTAATTTAAAGGCATGTGACGCCAAGAAGGCAGTGTCCAGTCAGAATACCCGTCATGAGTCTACAGTCCTCTCTTTTTAATGATAGGAGCAACTGTGTTAGTCTAAGGCTGTAAGACCTACACATAATCTTCGACACTTTACAGCCCCGCGCTTGAACCCACGCCTTTCCCGCTTGGTAGATCATGTGCACCTCTCGCCTTCGCTTAATCTCGCCCAATCTAATTGGGACATCTACGGAGCAAGCTTCAAGGGATGTGCCCTTTTAAGCTAGTTAGTCCGCTTTTTCATTCCCATCTATTCCCATATGCCCTGGGACCCAATATAGATGTATGCTTCTCCCTGTCCCGATTCTCTTCAGAGACTGCTTACACTCTAACACGCATTTAGATGCTGCGCTATGCGAGATTATTGCCTTAATTGCTGCTTGACTGTCAATATAAAAGTTAACACGGTTGCAGTTTAAGCTATTCTCTTCCAGGGTTTCTACTGCTTTGGTTACGGCTAATATTTCCGCTTAGAAAACGCTACAGTAATCCGGCAGCCTATACGATCTGCTTATTTCCGGATCAGCGCAGTATACCGCAGACCCTACTCCTTCCACTACTTTAGAACCATCGGTGTACACATGTATCGCCTCGTCCGCCATTTGCGCACCCTTGCGCCAAACGTCCACCTCTTTGTGGCCTTAAGATCTCCCTCGAAGCGCAGATAGGGAATCATGTAGTCTGTTCGCTTTGTTCTTTGCTACCAGGTCTACAGGTGAGATGTGCAGAATGGCATACAGTGCAGCCGTCGGGGTTGTTTTCAGGGCTCCCGTAATGCTAAGCATCGATAGTCTGCATACCTCCTTTTTGAGATATGTTGTTTTTTGTGACTTTCCCCAAACAAGAACTCCATAGTATAGAATATGGATTACAATCGCTGTAAAACCCACTGAGAAAGAGGGGGCGATAGGCCCCACTTACACCCCAGCATTCTTTTACATGCATAGAGTGCCGTTCAGGCCTTCTTGACCCTCTCCTCCACGTTGAGCTTCCATGACAGCTTACTGTCTGGGATGATTTATGGATATTTTGTGCAAGGTTTCCCCTGATCCAATTGGGGACCTTGTACCTCTTTGTAAACAAGACCATATCCGTCTTCTCCGCATTGACTTTCAACCCGACATTAGATGCCCAGGTATGAATATCCCGAAGCGCCCGATCAATCAAAGAACTAATCGTTGGAAGGCACTTTCCACTTATGACAATTGCAACGTCATCTGCGTAAGCCGTAAGTTTTAAGGGTCCCTCATCGAATTGCCTGAACAGTTGGTTGATGACCAGCGTCCACAACAGAGGTGATATCACCCCTCCCTGCGGCGTGCCCCTGTCCGCTGATTTCGTGGCCTCGTACAATCCCCATTGTGATGTAGTCTTTCTGCAATTTAACATGCAGCCGATCCATCTGATTAAGGCAGGATGTACTTTAATGTAATTAAGACCATCCATAATCGCCCATTTTGCAACATTATTGAAAGCCTCGGTAATGTCCAAGAAGACTCCTAGAGCATACTCCTTATATTCCAGGGATTTCTCTATGCTTATTACCACCCTATGCAATGCGGTGTCTACCGACTTGCCTTTGGTGTATGCATGCTGTGTTGTGGAGAGCAGCTTTTCATCCACGTTCGACTTTATGTACACATCTATCAGCCTCTCAGAGGTTATGAGCAGAAATGATGTTAAGCTAATGGGTCTATAGTCTTTGGGATACACGTGACCGATCTTCCCCGCCTTTGGTAGAAAAGCTACACGAGCAGTTCTCCAAGAGTGCGGTACATGATTCAGTCTTATGCACCCATCGAATATTATTTTAAGCCATTCCACGACCGCCCTACTTGATACTTGTAGCATGGCAGGGAATATACCATCTGGGCCTGGCGATTTAAACTTAGAAAACGTCTTCACTGCCCACTCGATCTTGGTATCGGTCACCAAGCCCGGCACTACTAGCTCCGTGATCGAAGTGTGAGTGATGTCTGCTGGCTCTTCTAAACCGTCTCCCGATGGGAAATGTGTATCGAGAAGCACCTCTAGGGATTCCTCACTATTACGTGACCATTCCCCGTTCTCTTTCTTTATTAGTCCCTGGACTATGTTTCCCTTCGCTAGGACTATTTTCAACCGTGCTGTTTCACTGGAGCACTCTATGTCCGTACAGCAACTTTTCCATGAGTTTCTCTTCGCCCTGGTAATTTCACGCTTGTAGATCCTCAGTTGATCCCTGTACTCGCCCCGACACGCTTCGCTTTCCGCGTTCTTTGTGAGCTTAAACATTTCTTTTACCTGTCTTCTTAGAAGGCTCAGCTCATTGCTCCACCATGGCGGCTTTGCTTTTCCTCTGAAGCTTCTTAGAGGGCAAGCTTATACGCAGTCATAAGCGTCCTTATTAGGAATTCATTCGACTCCTTCAGTTCCTCTACATTAGCAACCTCTTTGGGTTGTCCAAGTTTTGTTTCTACATGTTTCTGGAATTAAGTCCAGTTCGTTGACCTAGGGTTTCTAAAGGTTCCTCCCTTCTCTACCCTCTTTAGGGGGATGTTGAAGCTGATACACGCATGGTCGGAGAAGGATGGTCTATCAAGAACCATCCAATCATACCTTGATATATCACGCTCGGAGCTCAATGTAATATCCAGAACATTGCTGGTTGTTGGACCAATGTATGTAGGGATATTTCCCCTGTTGGCTATCTGCAAATTGGTTTGCAGGATGTAACAAAACAGAGATTCGCCTCTCCCGTTCGTATCTGCTCCTCCCCACGCATTGTGGTGCGCATTTGCATCTGCGCCTATGACCAACCGCCCTTTGCGCTCTTCCTCCTGTACTAGCCTTTTGCACTCCATCGGTGGAACCTCCGCAGCATGGGCCATGTAGCAGGACGACACGATAAATGCCTGCTCATTCTTTTGCTCAACCGCCACCGCTACGAGATCCTCAGTGGTGTAATTAGGCAGCATATATGAATGCAGCTGTTTCCTTACCATTACTACAGCTCGCACCTGTCCTTCCGTTTGCGCATAGTAAACGCCAAACCCGCGCGCGCTAAGTCCAGAAACCTTTCCTCCCGATGAGAGCCACGGCTCCTGGATCAGCGCCACGTCAAACGAACCCTCGTCAAGGGTTAGGAGGAGTTCACTCGACGCCAATTTAGTGTGTTGGAGGTTTATCTGTAGTACTCGCAGCACCATTGGGCTGTTTGTACCCCTCCAGCACCTTCGTCTTGATGTCGTCGTCCTCACCTTGCCCTTTTGGTTTAGAGTATTCGAGGCCCCCTTCAGCCTCTCGTAACTGTTGTGCCGGGTGCTCCTCTGTGCGAGTCACAGCACCATATAGCGGTTGGTCCTCTTCCAGCACGTTCGTGGTGACGTCGAGGACCTCCACCTGTCTTTTTTCCCTTAGGCTTTTGAGGTCCTTTTCGACTTCGCCCACCTCTAGCGTGTTATAAAGAAAATTAATCAATAACAAAATTTTAAAAATTTTTTTAAAAATTTCGAAATTTTTTGCAAGAAAAAAGAAACTTCTTTATCATTAATCTCCAAAATTAATGATAAAAATTAATTAAAAGTTAATTAAATTTTAATATCACCCCAATAAAATAATTTTAAAAATTTTTTATACTCGGGACTTCTTTTCCTGAGTCGCATGTAAATTTTGTCAGTGCCAAAGGACATTTTGCCAAGCTGCGTGTACAAAATATCCTCCGCCTGCTTGTTTATTTGGAAGATGTAGAACTGACCATGCTCGGTAGGCCGAGATACAGTAAGTACCTTTCAATCCTGTGTCGGTATCTTCGGATTCTGATTCTGCAGAAGTCGCAGTGTATCCTCCGACGTCATCACGCATGGTATCCATAACTTAACTTTTGGTACCGTGGAGATTTGCGCTTTATCCACCACCTCAAACCGCGCGTTCGTGCCTTGCCTTTGGAGGTTTGGAACCACTTCTTCCAGCAACCGCAAGCTCGCGATGTTGTCGCACGCTATCATCTTCACACCATTATACCATCCCCCCGAATCAAAGGTTGGAAGGGGCTTACTTGGTTGTTCCCGCATCATCTTAAGCATTAAGCTAATAAGCTCCCTTTCCACAGATCTCATCCTTTCAGTAGTCATTTGTCCGAAAGGACTGCTACGATCAACCAGCGCCACAGTCAGTGACTGCTTTGCCACATCACTCATCTTGTCGGGAAAAGCAGGAGCCTGAGTGTTATCTCCCTTTGGCACCTCCAAGAAAGCCGGAGTCTTAGCGTTAACTCCCTTTACCGCCTCCAAGAAAGCCGGAGTCTTAGCGTTATCTCCCTTTGTCTTATCTCCTACTTCCTTAATTGGAACTTCCCTCTGACTCGCAGCTTACGAGGTAGTTGCTACCTCGCTATTGGAGCACATCTGTCTTACAGCTTTGGGCCTACCTGTCTTGTCTATGATACTGCCCTGCCTCGCGGCTCTAGGACTGTGTCCTTTCTGCCTCTTGAAAGCAGGCTTGTCGCCTTCCGCCGAACGTTGCCTCTTCATTCTGCCATTCGACGCTTCTTCCTCCTCGTACCGGTTGCAGAACCGAGGGTTTCTCGCAGCAAACCTTTTGAACTGCCTTCGACCTATTTCTACCGCTTCATGGGCCCATTCCAAGCGCTCGATCCCCACTTCTGTTGGGTCGACCACTGCTCCCAAGCGTTGTACAATTCTTAGTGCAGCACGGTACTGCGAGAGAGCTCTTTTACTTCCTCTGCTCCGTACCCTTCTCCACTCTTCTACTCCGTTTCATTTGTGTGCTTCTCCAACACGGAGTTCATTGAATCAGCACTACTCTCGCTCCCCGAGTCCGACGCATCGCTTAATTCGTATTTGTCGTCCTTGGATTGCGACTCAGGCCTCCTCTTTACATCAGGTAATAACGCGTCCATCTTGGTCATACGAGCACCTGCCCGACAAGGCGGGCTCAGCGGTCCAGTATTATATGGGAAAGAACCGCCACAGCAGGGCCCCTTACTGTGGTAAGGCCATTAATACTTTCCTAGGTGGCCCGGTATCGGGAAGGCTCCGTTCGAATATAGCCGAATTTATCCCCTGGCTGCAAATCGTCCAATAGGCACGGTCCGCATAACACCCTAGATTAGGGGGTTGGCAGTTCTTGGTCACCGCCATCCCGCCGCGCTCGTATGAGGCGTAGATGTCAGTCCTAAACAGCTCCGCCTCATAGTCGGGCTCTAGGGAATTCAGCTAAGCCCTCACACCAACGACAAGGTGCCTAGCCTAGTGAGGGAGGAAAAAATAACAATAATTATCATTAGAAAAAAATTATTGTTCTGGCCTTGAGCTCGAATCAAACCTTGAATCAAAAGAAATTTCTTCAATTAAAAAGAAATATAAAATGTCATACCAACCGTATGTACGATGCCTGACTACAATGGGTAAGTTGTCTGACAAGTTATCCAAGGGCACCAAGGAGCCTAAAGCTCCAACCACCCGAACACACAATATACGTCTTCCTCCGTGCGATGCAGCTGTGTTTAAGGGTGACTATTTGTCGTGGCCAACATTCCGAGTTATGTTCACGGCTATTTACATATCGAACAAGGACCTTGTCCCGATTGAGAAGCTATTCCATCTTAATCAAAAAACTCAAGGGGAAGCCAACGATATTGTAAGCAATGCACCTGTTACTAATGAAGGCTTTGATATTCCCTGGAAGAGTTTAACTGAAAGGTATGAAAATAAGCGTAGTTTAGTGAAGGCGCAACTTGAGACAGTCTTTGGCATAAAGCCCATAGAGTCTGATTATGGTAAATCAATAAAGGATTTACAATTAAAATTAAATAATTGTATGACATCATTAAAAGGTCATAAAATAGATTTGTGGGACGCCCTCTTTGTATACCTGTGTGCTGATAAATTGCCCGAACGCAGCCTCTAACTTTGGGAACAGTCTTTGGGGAACAAGGCAGATATAACTAAATGGGAGGGCATGAATAAATTTCTCTGGGACCGATTTCTTGCGTTGGAAAACGTGTCTGGCCATAGAGGCAATAAGACTTCAAAAAGTTTTAAGCCTCATATTTCAAAACCAACTCCTGAACCCCAACAAAAAAAGTTGGCAGCTTCCAGACAAGCGTAAAGAAACTTAATTGTAAAATGTGTCACACAAATAAGCATAAACTGCGTAACTGCACGAAATTTCTTAAACTTTCACCTGCTCGTAAAGTCGATTTTATTAAGAGCAATAATAGCTGCCTGAATTCTTTATCGTCTGGACATACTGCGTCGAAATGTACAAGCTCATACAACTGCAGCACTTGTCTTTCTCGACACAACATGCTCCTACATCAACAAAAGACAGCAGCGCATGCAAAGCATTCGGATGATGATGTCCCATCAACATCAAAACAGGCAAGGGAGAGACAAAATTCAAATTCACATGAGAAGCAAGTCTCGAATGTGCAACCTTGTCATGCGCATACAACCACAGGTGTACTTCTAGGCACTGCTCGTGTCAACATTAATTATAATAATACAAATTTTTCAGCTAGGGCACTAATTGACTCTGGTTCTGAGTGCTCGTTCATCACCGAACGTCTTAAACGTCGAATTAACCTGCCATCCAAGAAATTGACCCATTATTCTCTTTGAACGCGACAGTCCTTGTCCTGCCTCAACTAACAGGGAATCTTCCAACGTGTCACATCAGTGCGATGAAAAAGCAATCATTCCCAAATTCCGAGATAGCAGAGAAAAGATTCTTTGTCAATGAGCAAGTAGATCTAGTTCTCGGAGGGGACATTTACCCTCAAATCATCCTAAATGGATTGCAGAAGAATGTGCTTGGTACACTCTTAGCACAAGAAACTGTTTTCGGCTGGATTCTTACAGGCCGTGCAGATGCTCAAGGGCAAACAAACCGAATCGTTTCTTATTACAGTGACGTGTCATTGGATAAAAAACTATCCACCTTCTGGGAGCTCCAAGAACTCCCCAAAAACAAACGTCTAAACCCAGACGAACAATACTGCGAGGAATTGTACAAAAATACAACCACAAGGGATCATACAGGGAAATATACTGTCTCAGTACCATTTAAACGGGAATTTCCATCAAACATCTCTCTAGGACCATCTCTTAAAAAAGCCTGCTCTCAGTTCTTCCGGAACGAGGCACGCCTTGCAAAAAATCCTACCCTACAAATGGAGCACAATCGAGTTGTGATCGAATACGAGGAATTGGACATATGTCAAGGAGCAACATGCCACCAGACTCCTCTGACTATTATTTTCTACCTCATCACGCCGTCGTCAAAGAAGAAAGTACCTCCACTAAAGTTCGCGTCTAGTCCGACTGCAAACGGAGTAAACCTAAACGACGTTCTTTATACGGACCCTACCCTACAAGCGGACGTAACGGTTCTCATCCTTTGTTGGAGACTATACAAGTACGTCTTCAACAGCGATATTGAGAAAATTTACCGACAAATTATGGTACATCCGAGCCAAACAAAATACACTGGACCACGAATTTCAACTTTTTCGCTTTACCAGAAACGCCGTTATGAAATTCGTATGTAAAATCACCCCCTAATTTCGAAAATTGAGTTCATGTTTGATTCTATGGTACCGTTTTTGAGATATTTGCAATTTACCGTTATTCGAAAAAACCAAAAAGATGGATCCTTTTAATTACGTATATCTCACGAACGGGTCAAGAAATTGCAGAAAAGTTTACAGAATCGGAAAGACGATAAAAATGCTAATGATGCTATAAATGCATCATACATTGTTTTTGGCTCAACCAGATAGTTTTCGAGATATTAGCTTATCATTTCAGATTTTTGTTTTTTTTTATAAAGAAATATTAAAAAAATTACTTTTTGCGAGGGCAGCATTCCAAAACCTCAACTTTTTTTCCAGATATTTTTTTTTGCGTAAAGCTCTGTTTAATTGGAAAAAAGATAAGCTATCATCGAAGAAAATCGATGCAAAACTACGTAAGTTATAAGCGATCAAATAAAAATACCCAGGTTGCGCAACTTCAATGTATGTATATGTAGTAATTAGGGTCCAAATAATTACACACGAATTTAATTTTAAGTCTTTATTACAACTAAAATATTTACTAAATTTAACAAAATTTATTATTTATCAATTAAAGAAAACAATGGTAAACGGCCAGCTCGCGTGCGTAGACTAACTCTTTTTGAATTTATAACTTGCCAAATTAGGTGAGTGCATCAGAGACTAAACAAGAGAGCCAAACCGGTTATGTGGTTGACACCACATGTCTCCCCTTCTTGGAAAAATTATCTTCTGTTGCGGTGAAACACAGTTTTCTACGAAAGAAGAAAATAAAACATATTAAGTAACAAAGCGTAAGCATTTTACGTTTGTAGCTGGTTTAGTTTCTGCAGCTTGAGAGGCGCTGACTGATTGTGTTTGTTGGACATTCAGATCGTCGGCGAGGAAGTACACCGGTTTAAGACGATCAACCGAAATGGGTGTATTTTTGCCTCTAACATTATTTTTCTCGCTTTTCAATTACGGGATACGGTCCATCATAAGGTGTAGCAAATGATTGTCGAATGTGGTCGTGCCTGACAAAAACATGCGAAGTGCTGGCTAGATCTTTGAAAACGAATATGTTTTTGCGACTGTGTCTGGATGTCTGTGCTGGAGTTAGCGAGTGAAAGTAATGCCTGAGTGATGCTTTTAATTCGTGTGCTGATGAATTCGTATTTGATGGATGCAAAAATTCACCTGGCAAGCGAATGGGCTCACCGAACACTAACTCGGCTGACGTCGCACCGATATCTTCTTCCAAGCGGCTCTTATTCCGAGAAGCACCACGGGTAACGCGTCGTACCAGTCTTGCCCATGACATAATAAAGCGGATTTTAACTGCCTGTGCAGACGTTCGACCAAGCCATTTGATTGTGGATGGTATGGTGTTGTTTTCAAATGCTTACTGCCCAGAATCTTAGTTAGTTGATAAAACAAATCTGATTCAAATTGTCTGCCAAGATCTGAAGTAATTTTCAGCGGCACGCCAAACAACGAAATCCAGCTGTTCACTAGACTGCGCACTACTGTTTGCGCTGTACCGCTTTCGACTGCGATTGCCTGGGGGAAACGTGTAAATCTGTCTACGATTGTTAAGCATTGTGTGAATCCACGCGAAACTGGTAAAGTAACCCAATCTATATGAATGTGTTCAAATCTTTGCGTTGGTAACTCAAAATTTGAAATCGGAGACGACGTGTGACGAGTTATTTTATTGGCTTGACATTTTAGACAGCATTTGGTCCAGCGAGCAATATCTGCATTCATCGATGGCCATACGTACCGTGAAGCAACTAATTTTCGGGACGCGCGTTGGCCTGGGTGAGAAAGAGAGTGTAGCGCATTGAAAATTTTGAAGCGCAATACTTTGGGGACATATGGACGCACTGTACCTGACGAAACGTCACAGTATATTTTGATTCTGTTGTCGTTAAAATGAAGCTGGCGTAACTGAAGCGACGATGCTGGGTTGAGCAGAATATTTTGCAGCTCGGTGTCTGCTAGCTGTGCATTTAATAAATCTGTTGTTGTTACAGCAGTTGAAATTTCATCGACACGCGATAGTGTGTCAGCAACAATATTCTAAGTGCCTGACACATGGCGAATATCGGTCGTAAACTGGCTTATAAAATCCAATCTCCTAAACTGCCACGGGGATGCGCGGTCGGGGCGCTGCTGGAAGGCGTGTATGAGCGGTTTGTGGTCAGTATAGATAACGACGTGTCGTCCCTCGAAAATATATTTGAAATGCTGTATTGCTTCATACACAGCGTGCAGTTCACGGTCGTAGGTCGACTTTTTTTGTGCGGAGGGAGAGAGTTTCTTGCTGAAAAATGCTAGAGGTTCCCAATCGTTGCTGCATCGTTGTTGGAGTACTGCACCAATGGCATTTTCGGAGACATCCGTAAAGATTGCCCTTTCAGCGTTAACGTTTGGGTGTGCCAGCAGCGTTGAATTTACGAGAGCTTGTTTGCAGTCATTGAAACTTTTTTCCAGCTCCGGTGTCCAATTAACTGTATGGGAACTTTTTACGTTAGGACCTTCGAGTATTTTGTTTAGGGGACCTAACAGTTGAGCTGCGTTTTTAATAAATTTACGGTAGAAATTAATCGTACCTAGAAATCCACGAAGCTTTTTGATTGTTGACGGTTTGGGAAAATTAGTAATCGCAGAAACCCTTTCACTGAGAGGTGATAGTCCACGGGCAGAGACCAAGTGTCCCAAGAATGGGACTTCGTCTTTACCAAAAATCGACTTAGCTAGGTTAATAACAAGTCCTGCGTTTTGCAGGCGCTGAAACAATAATTCGAGGTGTGTCATGTGCTGCTGTTGATTGTCTGATGCCACCAGTATATCGTCAATGTAAACGAAGACAAATTCCAAATCTTTCGTTACCTCGTCCATGAAACGTTGGGACGTTTGCGCAGCATTGCGCAATCCAAACGTCATGAACGGGAACTCGAAGAGGCCGAATGGTGTGATAATCGCCGTCTTACTAATGTCTTCAGGTGCCACTGGAATCTGGTTAAACGCGCGTACCAAATCGATAATAGAAAACACTCTCTTACCATGCAGGTTCGCTGCGAAATCCTCGAGGTAGAGAACTGGGTATTTATCTGGAATGGTACGGTCATTAAGACGCCTATAGTCCCCACAAAGACGCCACTCACCAGACTTTTTGGGCACTAAATGTAATGGTGACGACCATGGGCTGTCACTTCTCCTGGCTAAACCTAGTTTAATTAACTTTTCGAACTCTTGCCTGGCGATGTTAAGTTTATCAGGGGCCAAGCGCCTGGCTTTGCTGGAGACTGGTGGTCCATTAACTGTTTTAATGTGGTGTTCAGTGGTAAATTCGCTAGTACGTTGGACACCGCCTGGTTGAACAACAGCTTGAAATTTCTGAAAAAGTATGTTATAGACTGGATCTATATCGGGGTTGAGGGCTTTAATTGAAGCGACGTCATGCTTGAAAATTTTTCCACATGTTGAAATTCCGGTGAGACCGTCAGTTAAGATCTTTCTCTTAAGATCCACTAACAAGCCGAAATGGCTCAGTAGATCAGCACCGATGATAGGACGGGTGACATCAGCAATGACGAAACGCCATGGGAGATCTCTACGTAGTCCCAGATTTAATATTAACATTTTAGTACCGTAGGTGTTAATTGGGGTGCCATTGGCGGCGAATAAATGGTATGAAAGTGGAACAAGTTGTTTGCTTTGAATACGGCATGGATAAACGGAAATGTCGGAGCCAGTATCGATGAGAAATTTATCCCCTGTTGCCTGATCTGTGACAAATAAGCGGCAGGAGTTGGACGAAAGAGAGTCGTTACCCACCTTTAGCGACTCTCCCGAGAGTTTTCCTGAAACTTGCAACCTGGTAGACATTTACGAGCATTCGATTGAAATTTGTGAAAGAGTCTTTATTCAAGATCTTTCGGGTTGTCAGGATTTTCTGGATTCCGATTAAATAAAAACGCTGCCGATTTATGCACATTAGCACATTATAACTAACAATTCATGTTTATTAAAGTTTAAAGTTAAATATAGGAAAATATGTGTGTTTAAATGAAATTAATTAAATGGTTTAATTTATTGAAAGTAAAATGAGTATTAGAATGATTTCTCTGCCCGTTGCCGAACCGGCGTTGTTCACGGCGCGTTGTTCAAATCTAAACTGCCCTTTTGTCGCTGACATTGAGTAAGGGTTGCCAATTGATTATTATTCCATTCATGTGCAGAGATGATGTCTTTAGTAGGATTAATTACTAAGGTAGGGTCAGCCTAACCGTTATATTATATTGACCATAGATTAGGTTGCCTTTATATTATATTACTCGTATTCTTAGGATGACCTTACATTCGGCCAATCCTGATAACTGGAGTCGCCCTCGGCTCCGTCGTCGTCGTTGTCAAAACCATCAAAATTGGGTAAACTACACCATGGCTTCAACTTATCTGATGCAAAAATTGAAGTATAATGTCGTTGCTTACGTTTCGATCCAGGTATGTCTTCAATGAGATACCGGTATTTACCTATAACCTTTGTTATCAAAAACGGCCCTTTGTACAGTGGCTCCAATTTGCGAGAACCACCAGTGCTCACCTGTTCATTTTCGGCGAGAACAAGATCGCCGACGTTGTACTGTGTTGGTTTACGATGTCTTTCGTCGAATTTAGATTTTGCTTTCTCTCTTTGCTGATTTATTCGATGCACGGCATCTGTTTGTATCTCTTTCATCTCGTCGTTGTTGATAGTTTTATCTTCATGTAATGCTAATATCAATTTGTTTTGTAAAATATCTCTAGGCTTATAACTGAATAAAAGTTCTTGGGGTGTTCGCTGTGTTATTTTATTCTTCATCGTGTTAATAGCCCACTGTATACTTTGAATTTGTTCATCCCAGTTTTTGTCGTTTTCAGTTGATGGAAGTAACATACCCATAATAGTTCGATTTGTACGCTCGGCATGTCCATTTGCCCGTGGAGTTCGAACTGCGTTTAAAATCTGCTTGATGTCGTGATTGTTACAATAATTCTTAAAGTCATTTGATGTGAATGCTGTCCCTCGATCTGTTACGATACGTGTAGGCACTCCAAAATAACTGCTCACCTCATTCATTAGTGTCAATACATGTTGGGTTGCAGTACTCTTAACTGCTCGTACTATCGTAAATTTAGTAAATGAGTCTACTAAAACTATAATATGCTCGTTTCCCTTTTTACTACGTGGAAAAGGTCCAAGATGATCAATATGTATCGTTTTAAACGGTACAGGATCGACTTCATCGTAATGGTACGCCCCTTCTGTTTTACCACCCCTCTGCTTATTGTATGCACACTCGACGCATGATTGTATAAAAGATTTTATGAAATTTCGCATACGTGGAAACCAAAAGTATTTCTGTGTTTCTTCTAAAGTTTTCTCCGTGCTAAGGTGTTTAACTTTCTCATGTACGCTAGCTATAATTTTGTAACGCATTGATTTTGGTACTAACCATAATTTATCACCTTTCTGTTTTCGGTAAACCCGCCCATTTTCGAGCTTATATTCTTCATTTGTAATTTTGTCACCGCTTTCTAGTTTCTCAATAATAGAACGAATATTATTGTCTTGCTGTTGCATACTGTACATCCAATCTCCCATTTCTATTGTTGTTTTTGAAATTTTTAAGGATGCTGTCTCTATATCTATGCTTTTTTCGTTTGGTGTTCTGCTTAGGAAATCAACATGTTCCATCCTCTTGCCTGGTCGATGTTCTAACTTAACAATAAAGTCCTGGATACGTAGCCACCAACGTGCAATTCTTGGTATCAACTCACGCTTCTGCATCGCTGTAGTAACTGCATTACAATCAGTCACCACTACAATTTCTTTACCTTGGACGTAATATCTAAAGCGCTCTAGACTACTAACCACTGCTAAAACTTCGAGTTCATAGCTGTGAAAACTACGTTCGCTATCTGTTGTGGATCTGCTATAATACGCAACTGGTTTCCAGTCACTGCCTTCCCGCTGTAAGAGCACGCCTGCAATGCCAACAGAACTGGCATCAGTATGTATTTGATGATCTGCTTCAACGCGATAACCTGCCATCACCGGCTTCGATGTTAATGCTGTCTTCAACATCAAAAATGCTTTCTCTTGCCTATCAGTCCATTTAAACTGTTGATCTTTGCGTAATAATTCACGCAACGGCTCGCTTATAATCGAGTACCCTGGCACGAAGCGTCTAAAATATCCACTAAGACCTAGAAAACGTCTTATATCGGTTACGGATTTTGGCACTGAAAAATTATTTACAGCCGCCGTCTTTATATTGCCTGGACTTACACCACCGGGGTGAAGTTCATGTCCTAAAAATTCTATTGTCTGCTTCATAAATTCGCATTTGTTGATATTTAAAGTAAGATTAAGTTGGCGTAAAGCTTCAAATACTCTAGTCAACTTTTCGTACATCTCAGATATATTGTTACTACCAACCAATATATCATCCATATAGTGAATCATGTCACCAGGTTGAGTCCTATCTTTAATGTTTTGCATTAAACGCTGGAATACCGCCGGCGCATTTCTAAGCCCGAATGGCATTCGCTTAAATTCAAATAAACCGTCTGTTGTTATGAACGCAGTGTATTTTCGACACTCTTCTTCGATTGGTACCTGATAGTAACCACTATTTAAATCTAAGACTGAAAAATATTTGTATCTCAAGGCTTCGCTCAGCCTTTCTTCTATGTTTGGTGTAGGGTAAATTTCTTTAGTTGTAAACTGGTTTAGTCGCCTGTAGTCAACGCAGAGGCGTTCACCGCCGTTTTTCTTCTTAACCAAAATAATTGGACTTGCGTATTCCGATTTCGATGGGCTAATTATGTCGCATGACAAAAGCTCATTAATCATTTCTGTTACAAGATGCTTTTTCGGCTCAGGAACCCTGTATGGTTTTTGAGCAATCGGTGTATTCGTTGTCAGTTCAATTCTCATTTTCGTCGCATTAGTTAAGCCAATGTCACAAAGCTTTTCTGCAAAAACGTCCCTATTATCTTCCAATAACGCTTGCAAATTTGAATTCTCGTCGTCCATAGTACAATTAATGTTACTAAAACTCGTTACTGGATTTTCCACGACTACCTTTTTCACCTGCGTAGAAAATGTAAAGTTGTCCGCTTTTATTTCTGCTACCATGCCGTCATTTCTAAAAATATCTTGGCCCAAAAGTACGTCCGTCGTTAAAATATCGTCATCGACCACAAATAAATTGACTTTTAAATTTATCTCATCAACTGTCATGCATACGTTGACCTTATTCTTTAATGTACGTTTTCCACCGCATATACCTACTATTTCTGCAGCGCATGGATATATTTGGATGTTCAACTTTTCTACAGCTGATCGCTGGATCATACTACATTCACTTCCAGTGTCTACGAAAGCTACTAATGACTTACCATTTACAATGACTGGTTTTTGAAAAAAATTTATTGATTCTTGTAACTGAGAACGCTTAACAACAACCGCTTTTTTTCCGCAATTTTCTGCTTCATTATTTGGATGAAGTTTATTACAGTCTTTACATTTACGATTCTGTTTCAATTTCGGACAATTTCGCGCGATATGTCCACCTTCTTTGCAATTGTAACACGTTACGCTTTTCGTTTCGACCGCGCTTCGATTCATATCTTTAGCACTTTCTTTATTGCGATTGTTTACGTACTCGTTTTTAAACTGTTTTGTTACCGACATATTTTGTATATAATCTTCAATTGTTTCGCGCATATCTTTCAGAGAATTAAACTTAATTGGAGCTATTGCTATTTGCAACTCACGATGTTTTAAACCGTCACGAATGTATTTTATAATTGTACTTTCAGTCAAGCCATACCGTCGGCCTAGTCCACTCATTCGAAAACAATATTCATTAACTTTTTCGTTTTGCATTCGCGTTGAACTTGCCATTTTATAATGAATTTGTGCGTCATTCAATTCAAAACTAAATTCACTTTTTAACGCACTTGCCAAATCAGGCCAATTAGAGTAAAATGTTGGTGCAGCATCTAACCACATTCGTGCAGCACTTTTTACATTGCTGTACACTGCCAAAAGTAAACATTTCTCATCCCATTCGTATGCACTTATTGCACTGTCCACCCTATTAACAAATTGTGTCACTGTTAGAGAGCTTTCGTTCGTTGGGTTAAATTCTGGTATTGTCTCAGCAATTTCTTTTACACTGGCATTTCTGCCCACCACTCTTATTGAACTTTGGGGTGACACAACTATACGCTCTTCATTTACACTAGAGCCACTACCATTCACTTCTTGTGCATTTGTCTGTTGACTTGGAACCAAACTTTGTATTTTTGTCATCATAATTTCCATCATTGCTCTTAAATCATTTACTTGCGTTTGTAAATTTAATTCAGAATTCTCGATTTGGATTTCATCACTACCTAAGAAATCACACAATCGTAACACTAATTCAGCTTTTGTTCCCGTAGTTGAAAGATCATTATTACGCAGCTGCTCTTTCAGCTCGTCTACTTTCAACGTTGACACTTTTATTTTCATTTTGCTATTTTGTTTACTTCTTTTAAAACGAGTATTCTAATTAGAATTTGTTTAGTTATTTGTTTTGCTTCACTCTTCCTTTCGTTTGAGTTTTACGACACGTTGTCTCTTTTGTCTATTTATATTTTCATATACACGAATGGTCGTGTAAGCGAGATCGACACTTTGAAATTATTACAACAATAACATTAACGACCATTGTCGTATTCTTTACTCGTTCACTCGCACGCTCTACACGCAGACCGCAGAGTTAACAAAAAAAAAATCTTGTATTTATTACTTCAAATACAAAGCTCTGATTTCTATTTTCTATGTTCATCAACCGTTCGTACATTCGTACGCCCGATAACTATACTTTGCCACAGTTATATTCGTACGCATATAATTCACAATTTCTGCGCTCTTGCTTTTGCCTTTTTTCCCCGCAAACCGCTCGTCCATTCGTACGCGCGATAGGCAACAAATTTTTGGGCAACAACTATAACACGCAATTTGAAATCAACCACCGAAATTCACTTGCTCTGTCTTACTTTGTATGTATCACCGACCGATCGTCCATTCTTACGCTCGTAGGCAAACACAACAACAAAACATATGTATGTACATCAACTTTCGGTTTGAGTCTTATGTACAGACTTTGAACATGTCTACACTTGTCAGAATGTTGCATGTATTCTGATGCAATCTTCCTGAAACGAACGAATCTTCTCAAGAATTCGTTGTTTTACACACACACATATTTTTGTTCTATTATATTTCAATATAATTCACACTGTCACTGTGAGGCTATGCGGAGCATCTCACTTCTGAACTGAAAGAGTCTTTATTCAAGATCTTTCGGGTTGTCAGGATTTTCTGGATTCCGATTAAATAAAAACGCTGCCGATTTATGCACATTAGCACATTATAACTAACAATTCATGTTTATTAAAGTTTAAAGTTAAATATAGGAAAATATGTGTGTTTAAATGAAATTAATTAAATGGTTTAATTTATTGAAAGTAAAATGAGTATTAGAATGATTTCTCTGCCCGTTGCCGAACCGACGTTGTTCACGGCGCGTTGTTCAAATCTAAACTGCCCTTTTGTCGCTGACATTGAGTAAGGGTTGCCAATTGATTATTATTCCATTCATGTGCAGAGATGATGTCTTTAGTAGGATTAATTACTAAGGTAAGGTCAGCCTAACCGTTATATTATATTGACCATAGATTAGGTTGCCTTTATATTATATTGCTCGTATTCTTAGGATGACCTTACATTTGGTATGATACCAACAAATGCCTGTTTGATTGCACAGCTTTTTCGTCGAAGATTTACTTCTTGCGCGGCCCGATCGGAGGGAGGGAGTTTGTGATCGAGGTCTGGATTGTCTTGACTGTAAGTTTGAGATAGAGGTTGTTAACGACGCGACTTGTTTAATGAGAGCATTGATATCTTCGCGCAAATCAGGTGGTGGCGATACGGCGGCGCAGTCTTGGGGGTGATAAACTTCATGAAGTTTGTCTGCATAATCTGCAAGTTCTGTTATGCCAACATTTTTATGCATTACAAGGCACACACGAGTTTGTTGAGGAAGGTGAGAATAATAATGTATCGATAAGTGGAATGGTTTGATAAAATTTTTCTTTTTCTGTCTCGATACCATGATTAACGAATTGAGCCTCGAGTTGAGCAAACCAAAGAGAGGGTTTCTCGCTGCTAAATGGAGGCGCCTTAACGTTACGAGTAGCAGTGCTCATTATCTTCTCGACGTTCGGTTTCTGTGATGGAGTATCAATAGGCATAACAAACGAAATACTTGAGTCTCAACGACGGAGAACGTCGCAATTATACCAACACAACGTGCTAACCAATAAGGTATTTTTTAGTTCAGTTATGACTCGCGATTATTGAGTGTTTTTTACCAGAGAGGCGATTAGTTGCGCTAGTAATTTGTCGAGTTACTAAAATGACCGCTCAAAGTTGTTTTTTTTATTTTTTTTGCAGGTAGGTATTAACCGCTATTCTATGACAATGAAATGACCTTAGAAAACCGAAATTGAAAAAAAATTTTCAGCATTAGAATTGCATAAAATGTTAAAACCGCATGTGGAATTATATATGCACGAAATTTAGTTTTCTGAATATTCTGCAAAGAAACACGACACAATTAAATGTTTTATGGACGCGTTGGTTGGTTGATGTGCTGAATGTATGATTTAACACGCCGATATTCTTCCTTTTCAGTTTTTTTTATAAAGACGTAAACGTGGTTCGGACTAAAAAAAAAATCACGTCGGGGTCACCAATGTAGTAATTAGGGTCCAAATAATTACACACGAATTTAATTTTAAGTCTTTATTACAACTAAAATATTTACTAAATTTAACAAAATTTATTATTTATCAATTAAAGAAAACAATGGTAAGCGGCCAGCTCGCGTGCGTAGACTAACTCTTTTTGAATTTATGACTTGCCAAATTAGGTGAGTGCATCAGAGATTCAACAAGAGAGCCAAACCGGTTATGTGGTTGACACCACATATACATACATATATAAAAGGTATAAAGTGCAAATGGGATATTATCCGGATAAACGAATAACACCATAACAATGATAATACTTCTTCTTTAAATAAATCAAATAGTACTCGAATTGTTTTATAGTAGGTAGAGTGGTTGCATCGAAAGGAAGAGGGGTTGGGTTCGAAACCTGCTATAGGCATGTAGTTATAAACATATATTTCCGTCACTTATGGGTAAGTATGCAGGTAGATTTTCAAAATTATAAGACATAGAAAATTTTTAAAGCCTACATCTAAAGCAGGTAGTATTTTCTTTTCCCGGCTTCGTATAAAAAGGAACCTTTCTGCCTAGGTAAGGTTTGATATTTTCAATTTTATTCTTGTTCCGAGTATAAATATGAATTAATGCGCCTTGAAACTTCATAACATCTGCAAGGCTCGCCAGAGATAGTTCAGTTCATAAGTCAAATTTCAAAACCGTGACTTATTAAAAAAAAATAAAATGAGTAAAAGGACGAGAGAATTTGAGTGTAATAACGATCCATATATGTTCTGTTTCATGTGTGGCCAATATACTATCATAAAGCAACGACGAGTGTTCTCAGATCATATGAAAACTTTATACTCCAAGTATTTTGGCATTTAGCCTAAAAATGCTGAAAACCCATGGACACCGAACACTTTGTGTACATCGTGTCGAGTAGAATTGATTCAGTCGGAATCAGGACAACAAATAAAATTTGATACACCAATGATATGGAGAGAACCTACTTGCCATTCAATAGAGTGTTATATTTGTCAAACAAAAGTACTTGGCGTTGGAAGATCAAGAAGAGTAACCTATGCCAGCGTACCTACAGTGACATTACCAGTACTACATTCAACGGCAGTTGCGGATCCAGTTCCATTGTCAACAGTAATATCTGAGTGCGGGGAATCAAGTTGTACTGAATTTCGCATGGGAAACGAGAGAAACGTTCTGTCACAAGCAGAACTTAATGATTGGATAAGAGATTTGGAACTATCCAAAGAAAAGGCTGAGATCCACATTTCTCGTATGCAACAATTTAAATTCTTGTCATTCGATGTTAAGGTGATATATTGTAGAACTCGTCACGAACCATTTTCAAAACACTATACCAAGAAAGACAGTATATGCTACTGCAACGACATTCCTGGTTCATTCAAAGAGTTTGGTCAAACATATGATTCAAAAGAGTGGCGATTGTTCATAGACAGCAATAAACTGAGCTTGAAGGCTGTATTAATGCATATTGGTAACAAAAAGCCTTCTATCCCGATTGCACATGCAGTAAGTACAAAGGAAACCTACGAGGAAATGCAAGAACTACTCAAATTTGTCAAATATGAAGAGCATGATTGGAAAATATGTTCTGATCTCAAAGTCGTTGCAATGCTATGCGGTCTACAAAGTGGCTACACCAAGCACTGCTGCTTCCTCTGCAAGTGGGATAGCCGAGCTCGTAAGGACCACACTCAGAGAAAAAATCGTTCTAAAACGAACGAAACAAGTTCAAAATTAAGAACATTCGTTGACAAAAGTCTGTTAAGTACGATTTTTCTTAACTCGTGACCGATGGGCTTGTTTTAAGAACAGTTTTTCCAAGCACACCGTTCGTATTTTTTGACCAGTTTGGTATTGATGTGTGAACCTTCTGTGCTCATTTCAAGCACTATTTGTGCTTAAAATAAGATTTTTCGCTCTCACGCTTTGAGAATAATTTGTGGTCGATTTAACATTTTTCGTTCTCAATTCAAGAACGGTTTGGGCTTGAATATTGATGGGAGGGGAAAGTATTTTTTTCAATGGTACCCATTTATTTTTTATTAATAATAATTTTTTTGTCATAAGTAAAAAATATTTATAACAAAAAAATTTGTATTATAGTCCAAAAATTTAAGAAAAAAATGCGTAATATGCATTTTTTCTTATGTTTCTCTTATTGAAAAATTATTCTTATTTGAAGATGTAATCTGCATATATACTTAAAACATTTCATAACAAGTTTGAGAATTATCTGTGAATGGAATTAAGTGAATGGAAAAATAATTGAACGAAAAATAAAAGTTAAAAAATTGCTTTAAAAAATTTTATAGTTTGACGGTGATCGAACTCGCGCCACGCGATCGCAACCACAACATCATAACCGCTGGGCCACCACGACTGCTTAATAGCTTGCGCCAAATGTTGTATTTAACATTGTAGTAAACACGAATTTTACCGTCTCTTTTTACTTGAACTTAATTTAAGAACATTGTTCTTAAATTAATTTAAGAGCATTGTTCTCATTAATAGAACATTTGTTCATATTTTAAGACCAGCCGTTCTCTTTTCAAGAAAATGGTTGTCAGTTCAAGAACAAGGTTGTTGTTTTGAGAAGAGGTCGGTCGTGTTTCAAGAACAAAAAAGTAAGAACATGAAAATCTTGATTTGCGTCCGGTGTGCTGGATTTTAGAACGGCGTTTTTCACTGAGTGCACTACGTCAGAAAGGATTGACCGGAAAGAGTCGAGTTTACCGTTGGTGTGGATAACATCAAATACACCCCTCTTGTCAAGAAAGAGAAAATCATACATCCACCCTTACACATCAAGCTCGGTCTCATTAAAAACTTTGTTAAGGCTTTGGAAAAAGAAGGCGAAGCATTCGACTATTTGGAAACAATTTTTCCAGATATTTGTCAAGCCAAGATAAAGGAAGGTATTTTTGTTGGACCACAAATAAAACAGTTGATCAATAATAATTAATTCAAAGGACTACTCTCACCAGTTGAGGCAGCAGTGTGGGAAACCTTTGAAAAGGTCGTTGCTTCTTTTCTCGGTAGACACAAAAGCCCTAACTACGAGCAGATAGTGAACGACTTAATCAATAATTATGCGAAAATGGGTAAATATAAAAGACTTATTAAAATTAATTTCCCAAAATTCTATAACTTGTTTACCTAAATAATATTTTCTTTCCAGGCGTAAATATATCCTTAAAAATTCACTTTCAGCACTCACATTTGAGCTTTTTTCCGGCAAATATTGGCGACGAAAGTGACGAACATGGCGAAAGGTATCATCAGCAAATGAAAATAATTGAGAATCGATATCAAGGATTCTGGGACGTCGCAATGATGGGTGATTACTGCTGGTTTCTCATAAGAGAAACCGATCCTAAACTGAATAAGCGTCAAAGTAGAATACATAATTATTTCGACTACATAGTAAAATCAAATTAAGAAAAAGAATTGTTAGAATATAGTATAAACATAAATAAATTTAAAAAAAATAAAAAATATGGGTAATTTCATTCATAAATTGAACTTTTAACTAAATAGAAACAGAGCATAGCTAGACATTTCACTCTTCTTTATACCATACATACGTTTTGAGGTATACGTTGAAATTGCACAACCTGGGTATTTTTATTTGATCGCTTATAACTTACGTAGTTTTACATCGATTTTCTTCAATGATAGCTCATTTTTTTCTAATTTAACAGAGCTTTACGTAAAGAAAAAATATCTAAAAAAAAGTTGTGGTTTGGGAATGCTACCCTCGCAAAGAGTAGTTTTTTTCATATTTTTTCATAAAAAAAAACAAAAATCTGAAATGATAAGCTGATATCTCGAAAACTATCTGGTTGAGCACAAACCAATGTATGACGCATTTTAGCAAATTTTATCGTCGTTCCCATTCTGTAAACTTCTTTGCAATTGCTTGAACCGTTCGTGAGATATACATAAATAAAAGGAGCTATCTTTTTGGTTTTTTCGAATAACGGTAAATTGCAAATATCTCAAAAACGGTACCATAGAGTCAAAAATGTCGATTTTCGAAATCAGGGGGTGGTTTTACATACGAATTTCATAACGGCGTCTCTGGTAAATTTTGGCCGTCGACCAGTGATATAAGCGCAAAGTATTCCGTACTAGCCCTGAAAATCCCACAGGCCTTAATGAACTGAAAACTGTGACATTTGGGGTAAACTGCGCTCTCTATCTCGCAATAAGAACGCTTTTACAATACTGAAAGAGTATACGTATGTGGATGATATTCTTGCTGGTGGACACTGCATCAAATCAGCAATTTCTGCCAGAGATCAAATATCTCAAATCTTGCAATCAGCCGACTTTCCACTACTAAAGTGGACAGCCAATTTCGAGCAAATTCCTAAAGATATTCCTAAACAATATCTACTCTACAAAGATTTACAAAGGAATTCGATGATGCAAGTTCAGTGAAGGCATTAGAAATAAGATGGAATGCACACAGTGATGAGTTTAACTTCATCGCAAAACCAATAGAAAATTGCGACAATTTAACCAAAAGGGCGACCATATCGGCAATCGCTAAACTGTTCGACCCAATAGTAGTTGTAGCCAAAGTAATCATGCAAAACATTTGGCTTGAACACCTTTATGGAAAAGTATCATGAAATTAATTAAATTCGGATACCGCGATGTACACACTTCTCCCCGCACAACAAAGTGGAAATTCACGGTTTTTGTGAGGCATTAGAGAAAGCGTATGCCGCGACGACATACCTACGTGTGGAAAATAACGACCAAGTTCCCATCAATTTGCTGTTGGCAAAAACAAAAGTAGCTCCGGTAAAAACCATCTCGCTCCCCCGACCGGAATTATGCGGAACCATACTACTCTCCGAAATGATGGAAACAATTGCAACAAATCTCAACTTAGGGAATCCAAAAACCTCCTTATGGACCGATTCAATGATTGTACTGGCATGGATACGAAAGCCCCCTTGTTCGTGGTCAACTTTCGTAGCGCACCGTATCACGAAAATCGTTGAAAAGGTTGGAAGGGATAACTGGCGCCATGTGGATTCGGAATCAAATCCAGCCGACATGGCTAGCAGAGGACTTTCAGCACATGAACTGGTCAACAATTCGCTGTTGTGGCAGGGACCTTCTTGGTTACAAGGAGACATCTCAAAATGGCCGATACAAGATACAAATTACAAACACGGTGTTGGAGGAGAAAAAGGTGCAAGCTCATACAGTCACGACCAAAATTAATTGTGAAATTCTGGACAGATTTTTGAATCTACCCAGAGCTTTGAGGGTGATATCTTATGTTTGAGATTCTTCGAAAGAACTCATCCAAAGACCAAAGATTCCTTTAAGGTAGCCTCGTGTATGGTTTCATCAGATAAATACAAACCACGACACAACGTTTAGTGAGATTATCTCAACTGCAATTTTATACTACAGAATACAAAAATCTCAAATCAGGGAAACCGGTAGATTCGAAATGCTCCCTTTTGACACTTTCTTAGATAAGGATAACATCATAAGGACTGGCGTTCGCTTACGGGCGTCTATTGACTTACCCTATAACGTACGCCATCCAATCATCTTACCATACAAATGCAAATTGTCTTGCCTTTTAGTTCAGTTTATATACGACATCTCTTTGCATGGGGAAAATCAACTAACGTTTAGGCTTATTAGAACCCAATACTGGATTCCTAGGGTTAAAAATATGACACAGTCCATTATTCACAGCTGTGAGGTCTGCACGATATATAGGAAGCGGGTGAAAACCTAACTTATGGGAAATCTTCCCAAGGAACGTACCACACTTTTCCGACCGTTTACCAACACCGGGGTAGATTTTGCAGGACCATTCGACATCAAAAGTTGTCGAGGTAGAGGGTGTCGTATTTCAAATGGTTATGTCTGTCTGTTTGTCTGCTTTAATATGAAAGCCATACATCTGGAAGCCACAACCGACCTCAGCACCCAATCCTTTCTTGCGGCATTCTCACGGTTTATTGCCAGGAGAGGATGCCTAAAAAATGTCTATTCCGACAATGCAGCTAAGGAGTAAAAAGTTTCAAAAGCCACTTTCGAAAAGTGGCATCTGGGTATAAATATACCTTCGAGGAATTCTTAACCCCACTCTGCCGAATTGAGGCCTGCCTCAACTCGCGAACATTAAGTCCGTCGTCCAACGAGTCGACCGACTTAGAACCACTAACCCCTGGTCATTTCCTGGTGGGCGGACATCTTCTCGCCCCGCCTGAAATAGATTCCAATGAGAATCCTGCCTCCATAGTCAATAGGTGTCATAAACTAAAGGCTTTGCATCAAACCTTTTGCAGAAGATGGAAAAGAGAATCCCTTAGAAATGCAAAAGAGGGTTAAATGGAAACACCCGAAAGCCAACATCAAATTGGGTGATCTCGTCGTCTTGAAAGAAGACAATCTCGCTCCAGATGAATGGAGGCTGGCACGAGTAGTCAAACTACACCCCGGATAAGACGACCTTGTTAGAGTAGTCGACATCGCGGCTGAAAAAGGTAAAATCACAAGGCCTTTGACCAAACTGGTCCTTCTTCCCCCGCCATTGACACAAGTGGAGAGATACCCACTGAAAGTCAAGCCGAATCTGAAACTTAAGACATTCCACCTCGTCAGAATAGGCAATGCCACTTCTAATTATCGGCGTACAAAAGAAAAAACTTTTATTTCAAAGTTAAAAACGCAAAAGTCAAAAAAGGGGTGCAGATAGCAAGTCCATCCGTTAAGAAATGAAAACTAAAAACGAAATCCCTGAAAAATAACCTATATCCCAAGCGGAAACATATAAAATACATAAATTAATTACAAAACTAACTACCCAACCACCTACACGCAAATTACCACGTACAAACGTTCGGTAGCCGCAGGGAAACAAATTCTTTTATTCGCTTGGTTTTTCTTCTTCCTTTCAAAAATCGTCCTCAGCCATCTGATCCTAAATACAAAATGGTTTAATAATGTTTCAGACAAACAGTCTAACTACAATGACTTGACAAAGCTTTGGTTAGAACGACCGGTATCATTCATTTCCAAGTTAATTTATCATGTTAAGTCAAATACCGACTGTCAAGAATGATACAAAATTAAAGTCAAGTTGCTGTAATTGGACTAACTACATAAGAAAAACAACGATATGCATTCCAAATTTTGGCAATGAGTTCAATAATTTTCTACAAAAAACAAAAACACAAACTTTGATGAAAAATTAAACCGGAAAAAATTCCTACTATGCCCATTCCCATGCGGGTATTAATAATAGATATCATTAAAACTAATCAATAAGAGTACACATAATGCCTTGCATTGAGTTTTATACAATGGTTCTACACCATTGCATTAAAAAATGGGTGTAGTGTAATTTGTCAATATACGTAAGAAAATAGAGAACAGATGTGAATTTCCTACGTCCATATTAGTAATATTTGCATTTCCTTTTTCCAATAATAATAGTTTTTTAGTTACGTGCTATCCCTTATTTCTCAATTCAACTCACTACAATAACAAAATTGCAATTAACTTTGCACAAACCTACTCATTCAACTGATCGCTTCTGCGATCATTTCTCGCTTTTCTAGCCCAAAAACTAGAAAGAAAACTTAAATGCCCACTTTTAAATGATCTTACATTATTCCGACATAGGAGGCATATATTCCTGGATTTTGGCTTCTTCCCGAAAACCTCAAACCATTGTTTTTGGGATGGAACAATACTCCGGTGTGGTATTTCGTGTGTACTTCACAAGGACTTCATATTAATTTGCATAATCTGAAAAGAAAAGAAAACAAGAAGTTATTAAAATGATTAATTTAACACAAAACATACAAATTTACAACTTTCATTACTTACCATGATCATGTTTATTCCGTAATGACATTTTTCTTCTTCCGTTTCTCATTCTTTAATCTTCTTTCACTTGCCACTCCAATTTCGCAGTGTGGTGTTGCCATATCAGCAAAATAAATGAACTCCAATTTTCAGTATGCGTGTTCCCGAGGCGCATCACAGGCACCAATTTTTTCATTAATATTTACAATTAAAGGATTCATGAATATTGTACTAAATCTTTTAGCAAAAATAACCACGAATGGCACATGAAGTATAGCAAAATTCGAATAGTTAATAATAACTTACAATTAGAAATTATTTAACAAGAGTTTTTGCCGAATACCAAAAAAAGTAGCCTGGAATGCGAAACTTTTCTTGGGTGGCAGGAATCTTGTGACAAAAGTAGTCACAAAATAAAAATAAAGCTGCAAACTTTCGATCATACTCGAAATAACAAATTTTTCGGTCGTAGTGAACTGTTTATAAACTATTGAAACAATTTAATTTAATAATCGAAAGACGCGCAGTGGCTAGCGTCTGGAATATCATTGATTTTTATTTAGAAATACTACTTACAAACTAAAAAGTACCTACATTCCTAATAAATGCATGTAAAGTCAGCAATTATTTCTTCGACCTAATTATATAAATAATGTTACAAAAATATTTCACAGTCACATTGATAAACCGCCAATGTCGATCAGTGACGCTGATCGATAAGCGGGTTGATCAATGTGACAATTAGTGTTGAAAAATGTAAACGGATATGTGCATTGTATGTCGGCAAGTCCGTATGATGTTAAACTCATGCGGGTTCGATATAATTTATTAGAGTCGCTATGACTCGAATGTGTGTGGTCGATTTGAATATGCATTTGTATATGCATAAGACTGCATTATGTGTAAAAGCGTATTCTGGTATATGCATAAGAATGCATTGTGGGTAAAGCGTATTCTGGTAATACTACACATCCGCCTTAGAAATAGTCATACATAATTGTCAACGATTGTATATGACTATTAAAGATACTTAATGACCCACTTAATTTTTGCTTGTGTTTACAAACATTTTAATTGCTTTTCATATTCTATTGTGATTTATTGCATCGCGGTAACTTGATATTAAAAGTAATACATTTGTTTATGTAGCTTTTTATCTATTTATATTTGTCACATGTGTGTTTGTTGTGCTGACTTGGGTTTTTTAATATATATTTTTTATTTTCATTACGTGCTGTTTTTTGTTTTCTTTTGTTTGTGTGCATATTTATTACAATGAGTAAGGTGGAGTGATTATTGTGAGATTTTATGTTATTAACATTACTAAGAATTTTATACTGGTTTAAGTATATTTTTATGAATTATTATTTCCTTAGTTTTATTTGTCCTATCACTATTTCCTATTATATGTGGTATTAACGTGTAGTTATTATTCTTATCAATACTTTTTACCTTAAAATTTCCTTTATATCTATTATCTAACTTATGAGAGGCCTCTTCTCTAACTAACACTAAATCTCCTTTTTTATTCCCTTACTGTATCTACTTTTATCATAATAGGATTTTTGTTTTTCTTAGCCTCTTTGTTGTGCTATCTGAAGTCTGTATTTTACTTCCTTGTCATAAGCTTCCTTGTTGGACGGCCATAACCGTTTAGACGGTTAAGCGCCAATTAAGTAAGTAAGTAAGTCATAAGCTTCGTGGTTATACAATGGACTAATTTTCTTTTCTTTTAGAAATTCATAATTCGGGGGATTCTTTGCAAATATAAGTTCAAGAGGGCAATATTTATGTGTGGTTGATGGCGTTGTATTGTAACCATACGCGAAATACCTGAGGTATTCATCCCATTCATCTTTGTCACTGGATATGTATGAACGTACATATTCATTTAATGTCCTGTGACTGCGTTCTACACTACCTAATGTTTGATGATGGTACGGTGTTGCGGTTTTATGCTCAATTTTTAGCAGTTTACACAGTTCTTCAAATAAACTATTTTTGTACTCTCCCATGTCTGTTAAGATTGTTTTCTTCGGTCCATAAATCAAAATGAAGTGCTCGAACACGGCTTTGGCGACTGTTGCTGCGTGTTTGCTTGAGACTGTGATTGCTATCAAGTATTTGGTTAGGTCGGATATAATGGTAACGGCGTATTCGCTTCCATTTATCGACTTTGGTAGTGGTCCTACTGTATCGATTTGTACAATATCAAAAGCCTTCGGCGTCTCCGGTATTGTCATCGGTTCTTTTATATGTTTGTTAGTTTTGTTTTTCTTACAGTGGATGCAGTTTTTTATGTACTTTCTTACGTCCTTTTTCATATTTAGCCAGCTATATTTCTACTTAATTTTATCTGTCATACGATTTTTTCCTGGGTGGCCACCACTAATAGGATCGTCATGATATTTGTGCAGAATTTCTTTAATTTTCCCGCGATTTGTCACATTTATAACCTCTGGGGTTAGTGCGATTGTTAGATTTTTGAGAACCTTGTTTCCTGTTTCTATAAATTTTCCTACTGCAGTATAATTTTTTTTAAACAATTTGTCCCCTAAGGAAAACTGTATTTGTACAAGGCCTAAATTGCTGGCTTCTTTTTCAAGCCTGGTAAAGAGTTGTCCTAAGTCAAGCTTATCCTCAACAATTAGGTTGCTTGTATCAAAATCGCTACAAATTTTATTTCCTTTTTTGAAACTTAGTTTCGGAGGACTGACAACGAGCTCGAATGGTCTTTTTACTTCAAATTTTTTAGCGCTTCATATACTTTGGGGTTCTCTCTGTGACTTTCTTTCTTTTCCATATTGTTGCTGGTATTATTAGCTGCTGCTCTTGTTGTTATTTTTATGCTCAGTTGAGCAGAGCTCACAGAGTATATTAACTTTGATTGGATAACGGTTGGTTGTACAGGTATAAAGGAATCGATATAGATATAGACTTCCATATATCAAAATCATCAGTATCGAAAAACAATTTGATTGAGCCATGTCCGTCCGTCTGTTAACACGATAACTTGAGTAAATTTTGAGGTATCTTGATGAAATTTGATATGTAGGTTCCTGGGCACTCATCTCAGATCGCTATTTAAAATGAACGATATCGGACTATAAGCACGCCCACTTTTTCGATATCGAAAATTTCGAAAAATCGTAAAAGTGCGATAATTCATTACCAAAGACGGATAAAGCGATGAAATTTGGTAGGTGAGTTGAGCTTATTACGCAAAATAGAAAATTAGTAAAATTTTGGACAATGGGCGTGGCACCGCCCACTTTTAAAAGAAAGTAATTAGAAATTTCGCAAGCTGTAATTTGGCAGTGGTTGGAGATATCATGATGAAATTTGGCAGGAACGTTACTCCTATTACAATATGTATGCCTAATAAAAATTAGCAAAATCGGAGAACGACCACGTCAACTTTAAAAAAAAATTAAAAAAGAAAGTTATTATCTTTACAGTATATAAGTAAATTATGTCAACATTCAACTCCAGTAGTTATATGGTGCAACAAAATACAAAAATAAAAAAAAATTTCGAAATGGGCGTGGCTCCGCCCTTTTTCATTTAATTTGTCTAGGATACTTTTAATACCATAAGTCGAAAAAAATGTACCAATCCTTGTGAAATTTGGTAGGGGCTTAGATTCTAGGACGATTACTGTTTTCTGTGAAAAAGGGCGAAATCGGTGAGAAGCCACGCCCAGTTTTTATACACAGTCGACCGTCTGTCCTTCCGCTCGGCCTTAACAGGATAACTGGAGCAAAAATCGATATATCTTTACTAAACTCAGTTCACGTACTTATCTGGACTCACTTTGTATTGGTATAAAAATGGCCGAAATCCGACTATGACCACGCCCCCTTTTCGAAAATTACGAAAAATGATAAAATGCCATAATTCTATAACAAATACGAAAAAGGGATGAAACATGGTAATTGGATTGGTTTATTGACACAAAATATAACTTTAGAAAAAACTTTGTAAAATGGGTGTGACACCTACCATATTAAGTAGAAGAAAATGAAAAAGTTCTGCAGGGCGAAATTTAAAACCCTTGGCATCTTTGCAGGAATACTGTTCGTGGTATTACATATATAAATAAATTAGCGGTACCCGACAGATGATTTTCTGGGACACCTTTGTCCTCATTTTTGTCGATATCTCGAAAACGCCTTCACATATACAACTAAGGGCCACTTCCTTTTAAAACCCTCATTAGTACCTTTAATTTTATACCTATATCGTACAAGCACATTATAGAGTCACCCCTGGTCCACCTATATGGCGATATTTGGAAAAAGCGTCCACATATAAAACTAAGGCCCACTCCCTTTTAAAATACTCATTAACACCTTTCATTTGATACCCATATCGTACAAACAAATGCTAGAGTCACCCCTATTCCACCTTTATGGTGACATCTCGAAAAGGCGTCCACCTATAGAACTAAGTTCCACGCTCTTTTAAAATACTCATCAACACCTTTCATTTGATACCCATATCGTACAAAGAAATTCTAGAGTCAACCCTGGTCCACCTTTATGCCGATATCTCGAAAAGGCTTCCAGCTATAGATCTAAGGCCCACTCCCTTTTAAAATACGCATTAACACCTTTCATTTGATACCCATATCGTACAAACAAATTCCAGTCACCCCTGGTCCACCTTTATGGCGATATCTGGAAAAGGCGCTCACCTATAGAACTAAGGCCCACTCCCTTTTAAAATACTCATTAACACCTTTCATTTGATACTCATATCGTACAAACAAATGCTAGAGTCACCCCTGGTCCACCTTTATGGTGATATCTCGAAAAGGCGTCCACCTATAGAACTAAGTTCCACGCCCTTTTAAAATACTCATTAACACCTTTCATTTGATACCCATATCGTACAAAGAAATTCTAGAGTCACCCCTGGTCCACCTTTATGCCGATATCTCGAAAAGGCGTTCACCTATAGATCTAAGGCCCACTCCCTTTTAAAATACGCATTAACACCTTTCATTTGATACCAATATTGTACAAACAAATTCTAGAGTCACCCCTGGTCCACCTTTATGGCGATATCTCGAAAAGGCGTCCACCTATAGAACTAAGCCCACGCACTTTTAAAATACTCTTTACACCTTTCATTTGATACCCATATCGTACAAACAAATTATAGTGTCAGCCCTGGTCCACCTTTATGGCGATATCCCTAAATGGCGTCCACCTATAGAACTATGGCCCACTCCCTCTTAAAATACTCTTTAATACACATGACATACAAACACATTCCAGGGTTACCCTAGGTTAAATTTCCTTCATGGTGATTTTCCCTTATTTTGTCTCTATATCTCTCAACTAAGTATGTAACGTTGGGATACACCCTTCCTTACTTGTTAATATTTTACTTGCTTCCACTGACATTTCTTTTAGGTTTGTAATTGTTATGCGAGGTAATGCATCTGCAATGTGATTTTCCTTTCCCGCAATATACTCCACTTCAAAATCGTATTCTTCTAAATCGAGTCTTACTCGTGTTAGTTTAGATGAAGGACTCTTCATCGGGAAAAGATATGTTAAAGGGCGGTGGTCGGTTTTAACTAGAAATTTTCTGCCATAGACATATGGTCTGAAGAAGGTTATAGCCCAATGAATTGCGGATAGTTCTTTTTCTATTCTAGCTTTGCTGATTTCGGCTTTTGTGAATGACCTAGAGGCCTAAGCGATTGCTATCGTATTCTTGGCTAAGGACTGCTCCGCAAGCAAACCCACTAGCGTCTGTTGTTATGCAGAATTCTATATTGAAGTCTGGGTATTGCAAAATTTTTGGACTAATTAATGCTTCCTTTAAGTAGACAAAAGCTTTTTGGCAGTCTTCTGACCAATCAAAGGAAACATTCTTTTTGCAAAGCCTTGTTAATTTTCTTGAGTATTTTGCGAAATTTGGTACAAATCTTATATAATAATTGCGGAAAGCTACGAATCTCTTAACTTCATCGGCTGTTTTTGGTGTTGCGTAATTTTGAGCTGTTTCAAATTTGCTAGGGTCGTGTAATATTCCCTTGCTTGTATATTTATGTCCTAAATAAATTACCTCTTTGTTGAAAAATGGAAATTTATCTAGATGTAATTTTAGATTATATTTTCTACAAGTGGAAAACACGTCTCTTAAATTTTTTAGCATATGTTTTTCCGAGCAACCTAATACAACTAAATCATCCATGTAAAGAAATGCTTGGGATGGTTTGAGGCCTTAAAATGCTAGTGTCATCATTCTTTGGAATGAGGTCGGTGCTGCTTTTAATCCATAGGGTATTCTTTCAAATCTATATGTGCCGTTTTCAGCTGTGAATGAGGTTATATCTATAGAGTCTGGGTGTAATTCTATTTGATGAAAGCCTGACATAAGATCCAGGCATGAAAAGTATTTTGCTCTTCCAAGTTTATCTAAAGGCGTGCTCCGCCTACCACACCGTATGCCCTGGGTTCACACCCCGGGCAAACCTACATCAAAAATTTTAGAAATAAGGTTTTTCAATTAGAAGAAAATTTTTCTAAACGGGGTCGCCCCTCGGCATTGTTTGGCAAGAGCTCCGGGTGTATTTCTGCCATGGAAACCTCTCAGTGAAAACTCATCTGCCTTGCAGATGCCGTTCGGAGTCGGCATAAAACATGTAGGTCCCGTCCGGCCAATTTGTAGGGAAAAGAAATAGGAGCACCACGCAAATTGAAAGAGAAGCTCGGCCTTAGATCTCTTCAGAGGTTATCGCGTCTTACATTTATTTATTTCTTTAAGTTGATCTAAAATATCATCAATTCTTGGGAGTGCGAATTTATCTGCTGCTAACTTTTTAGTTACTTGTCTGTAGTCAACTACTAATCTCCATCTTTTTTCTGTGTTCCCTGGAAGTGATTTTTTAGGGTGTTGGGTCATTGGTTGGGGCACCCTGCCTAACTAACAGCTGTCGTGGTTCAATAACCTATTTAAAATCATTTACTTATAATTCCTATATTTTACTTGCTTTAAAATGTGCCTAACTGTCACATTCCAATGTCTAGTTGAAGAGCAAGAACAATCATTCAAACATATCTGTACTTATGTATTAGTAAACAACTCGATGCTCCCACTCAACATCATATGTATACACACACGCTTGTATGCTTACATATTTACATGCGTCAGAAGAATAGCAAGAGTTGTCACCCGTTTTGTTAATTGCACAGCCCATTTTTTTCTTCGTCGTTGTTTTTTTGGAATAGCTTTACGGTCAAAGAAAACGTTTTTTGACCCCACATTTTCTGACGCCCAACGTGGGGCACGAACCCACGACCGTGAGGTTAAGAGTCTCATGCTCAACCGACTGAGCTAGCCAGGCTGACGCCCAACGTGGGGCCTGTGTAATTAAGAGAACTTGTCGCGTAAAATAAATTCGGATAAAATTATTATTTGAAATAAAATTACCGCGTTTTCATAAAGAAAAAAAGATCACACATTTTTCGTGTTTCGCTCTTGGTGGTCACATTTGGGCTACCGCATCATCATCGTCGCTAGAGAGGATCGTATCATCGGATGCCACATCTCTACATACCAGCAGCCCGTCGTTAGCAACGAATTGCAAAGGGCTCGAATTTGACGTCATCAACTCAAGTGCAAGTAGCAGTACAATTTTCGTTGAACCCGCTTACATTTGTTGGTAATTGCTGCTTTGCACTTTTTTGTTTGGTATTGCATTGCTGCTGTTACTTCGCTATTTCGCTGCCGTCGCCATTGCCGCCGTCAACATTCTTCGTCGCTGCCCCTTGTGCAATTCTGCTACACTCGCACTGCGCTGCCTATAATCATTTTGTCGCTACGCACCTGTTCCATTTATTAAGCATTACGCAGCTGCCGCTATCATATTAATTACACATACATATATCTGGATATATTAGATTGGTGCTGCCTAACTGAAGCCAGTCTACGGCCAAATGGCAAGCCATTATCTAATGCAGAATACAAGTATCGACTGGGTATTGTGGAATCGTCTTTTAAGGATGTATTGTCTACGCAACCGGACATCGAAAAACTAGATGGAGGTCCTGCGATTTGGAGGAACTTTATATTATCAATTCAGTCTCAACTCCCCGAAGATCGCAATGAAACATGGTCTGATTCAACTTGCGCTATGCAAACAGGTTCGAAACTACCCAGACTCAAACTTCCTTCATTTAATGGCAAGTATTCTGAGTATCAAAAATTCATAACCTCGTTTAAACAAATTATTTAATATCGAAAAATTCAATCATTTACGAACTGTCTCCAAGGTCCCGCATTAGAAACTATTGTTGCGTTTCCAGCTTCTAATGAAAATTACCCAAAGGCCTTGGAAAGACTTAAATCTCATTATGATAATCGAACCCTTATATTCTTAGAAAATATATCGTCGCTTTTTGAGCTTTCAGCTATTTCTAAACCAAACGTTGGTCAGTTGAGAAGCCTAATCGACAAAGCATCTGCAATTTATGGTTCATTATTGTCTCTAGGAACTGAAAGCCAAATATCACAAGCCGTGCTTATTTATTTAGTTTTGCAGAAAGCCGATGAAGAAACCAATCGCAAATGGAAGGAATCGTTGGACTTTCAGACACTGCCCAGTTGGGCAGATTGCACCCGGGTTTTATACAGACGTTGCCAATATCTCGATTCAGTTGATAACGCTCACGTCGTTGGACCTATTTGCCGAAATCCCTTCAAACCATCAAAACCTAAGAATTCAAACAAAAGGTATCCATTTGCGGTATCAAATATAACTTGTTCGGTATGCTCCAGCAACAATCAGAAAATACAAAGCTGCGATCGTTTCAAGGCTCTTAACGTATCAAAACGCTTTGAACATGCAAAAAAATGGGTCTTTGCGTTAATTGCTTATCAAAGGGACATCAATTGTCGAACTTCGCTTCAACGCATAAATGTAAAATTTCCTCTCGTCAACACCACAGCTTGTTGCATCGTGGAACCACTTCAGAATCGTCAACTACTAATTTGCCATCCGCCGTTCACACACACATGGACAATACATGTCGGATCACATCATTCTCGCCACCGCTATGGTTTTGGTTCGTGACGCTTCTGGAAATTATCGTCTTGGCCGATCTTTATTGGACTCCTGCTCACAGGTAAATTTCACCACCGATGAGCTTTCGCAAAAGCTGATGCTACCACGCAGCAAACACAACATCGAAATCCAAAGTATTGGTGAGCCCTCTACTAATATTAAATATAAAACTTCTACCAATATTAAGTCGCAAGCGACAGGGTTTGAATTACAACTCACATTTTGCATTACTTCACATATCGCTTACCAACCCGAGCCGGAGATAGACACATCTTCTTGGCATATCCCATCGAACATCGTACTTGCTGATAATCAATTTTATAAAAGAAAGAAAATCGATTTGCTGCTAGGAACACAAAGTTTTTTCAGCCTACTTTCTGTAGGGCAAATTAAACTTGATAGCAATCTTCCAATTTTACAGAAAACTCTTCTGGGTTGGGTCGTTTCTGGACGCTATCGTTCGAGCTCTGAGTAGTTCAACACTAATTGCTTGTTAGCTTGAGAGGAATCAATCGATTCGAAATTGGAAAAACTGTGGTAAATTGAAGAAGTTTCAACCAAGGTTGACGTGTGTACTCGAGAGCAGCATACTTGTGAAAAATTGTATAACGAAACTGTCACTCGAAACAGTAGCGGTCGGATTATAGTCAAGATTCCATTCAAGGACGATCCTGCGTTTATAGGTGAATCATACACAACAGCTTTTCGCAGATTTAATTCGCTAGAACGTCGGATGGAACGCTCACCTAACCTCAAGTCACAATACGTCGCATTTATGGATGAGTAGCAAAGTCTAGGCCACATGGAAGTAGTCCCTTACCCGAATCTCAACGAACCTCACTATTATATCCCGCATCACTGCGTTTTGAAGCCGAAGAGTACATCAACGAAATTGAGAGTTGTGTTCGATGCATTCTGTCGAACTTCTACACAGAAATCGATAAATGACCTACAAATGGTTGAACCTACTATTAAAAGCGTGCTCGTAATTCTTTTACTTCGTTTTCGTTTACATAGTTTTGTGCTTATAGCAGATATTGTCAAAATGTATAGGCAGGTACTGGTCAGTCAGAAACATTGCAAGTTCCAATATATTTTATGGAGGAGTTCGCCAAATCAAGATATCAAAATCTACCAGCTCAGCACAGTAACTTACGGAATGGCATCCGCACCTTATCTCGCTATACGCAGTCTCAATTATCTTATTGATCAATATCAGTCAAACTTCGTCATTGGCTCAAATATCGTGAAATCATCATTTTACGTTGACGACTTGCTTTGTGGTGCTGGCTCCATTGCCGAACTGTCGAGGATACAGGATGAGGTAACTGAACTGTTAAAATTAGGTGGATTTGATCTGGTAAAATGGCATTCCAATCACGAGCGTTTCAGATAGGAAACTACCGACAAGGGCTTAAATCTCGATGCCTCTCTCACTAGTACTCTTGGTCTCAAATGGGATCAAATTCAAAATAATTTTATTTTTTCGTTTCTTCCAAAGCAGCCAAGAAAGGATCGTGTCACAAAAACGACAATTCCTTCTATTGCATCGTCACTGTTCTACCCACTTGGACTCGTAGCACCAGTAATCGTTACAGCAAAAATTCTACTTCAGGAGTTGTGGCTACTGAAACTCGAATGGGATGAGTCGGTTCCACAAAACATTCATTCAACTTGGCAAGCATTCGTCAACAATCTCTCGGATCTTTCCTCAGTAAAGGTTCCCAGGTACTGTTCGTCTACTAATATTCAGTCTTTGCAAATACACGGAGTTTGTGACTCATCCATTCGCGCGTATGGCTGCGGAATTTATACCCGCATCGTAGATAAAACTGGCAATATTCGCGTTCGCCTTCTCACGGCCAAATCAAGAGTGGCCCCAACTAAACGACAGTCACTACCGAAGCTGGAGCTTTGTGGTGCACTATTACCTGCTCGACTCTATACAAACATTAAACCAATATTCTCTGATAATTTTGATACATTTCTTTGGACAGATTCGCAAATTGTACTTCACTGGCTCAAATTGCATTCGGCTACACTTTCGGCCTTTGTTGGTAACAGAGTTCCGGAAATGCAGGATTTGACTGCGGATGCTTATTGCAGACATGTACCAACTAAAAGTAATCCAGCGGACATTGTGTCTAGAGGAAGTATACCATCTGACCTCGTAAATTCGATTTGGTTCTCTAGTCCTGCATTTTTATATGAATACGTAAGGAAATGGCCGTGTGAAACAAGCAAGGATATCGATTAGTTGGTGCTTGCAGCAAACTTGCTGAATTGAAAGCATTCGTTTTCAAAAAAGAGCATCAAGAAACAATTACTAATTATTGCTCTAATGAATTTATAAATTTTCATTTTATTCAACCTAGGGCACCTCATTTTGGCGGCATTTGGGAGGCTGCAGTCAAATCAGCCAAAGGCCATTTGCATCGCAGCGTCATGAATGCAAAGCTAACATACGATGAGCTCACTACAGTATTGGTGGAAATAGAAGCAGTTCTCAACTCGCGACTTATCTCACCACTCTCGTCCGATCCCAGCGACTTCATAACTGGCAGAGCTTTAAAGTCTCTACCTGAACGAATGGTAGTGGATAATCTTAACAATTTGGACACATGGAACCAAATAACTGCTTTAAAACAAATATTTTGGAAACGATGGTCGCATGAGTATATAAGCGAACTTCAATCACGAACGAAATGGAACACTGAAAATGAGAATATCGCTAAAGACACAATGGTTCTAATACATGAGGGTAGTGTACCCCCGCAACGATGGCTGATAGGTCGTGTTATAGACACAATCGTAATACTACCGATTTGAAAGTCCTTTCAACGGGGCCGGGATGTTGGGTCATTGGTTGGGACACCCTGCTTAACTAACAGTTGTCGTGGTTCAATAACCTATCTAAATTCATTTAATTATAATTCCTATCATTTACTTGCTTTAAAATGTACCTAACTGTCGCATTCCAATGTCTAGTTTAAGAGTATGAACAATCATACAAACATATCTGTACTATGTATTACTAAACAACTCGATGCTCCCACTCAACATCATATGTATAAGTTAACTCGGAACAAGTTAATACCACCCACGTCGTCCACAAGGGGATCGTCTACCACGAGTTAGCCGATCCCATTCAAAAAATTATCGATTTTTATCACTTACAATTTGTTAAGTAACTGATACCACCCACGTTGTCCGCTTAGCACAAGCTAGTTACCCATACCATAAATTAGTCTCATAAATTGTTTGCAGCTAAACAAATAGCTGACAAAAAATTCTTAAATTGTTTTGCCGAAATACTACTACTCATATTTCGGCCAACCCAAATAAAATTCCCAAAAACACTTTGCGCAATATGATCGCTAACCCAAGTCCGATCGCACTTAATAAATTACGAATGCAAGCCTAAGCGTTTTTGTCCAAAAACGATTAAGCAACATTCGAAAAGTATGTCACTTGAGAATTTGGCCACTCAAGCATTTCAAAGCGGCACGCCGCCAATCCATATGTTGACATATCACATACATCCAAACCTTAACCGGCCATACGGTAACATGGCGAGCCAGCATTATGCGAATATAGGTCGCACCAAAAAATGCAACTACAAAATTATTTACATAGGAAATACTTTCCAATATTTCCAGCACATAGAGAAAATAGGGCATGTGCAGTTGCAGCGCAGGCACAATTCTAGTATAAATAAGAAAATTGCTGTAAACTAGAGGAGTCTTTAAGTCATTTTTGATCAATAAAGAATAAATGCTCCTGAAGCGAGCACAATAGAATTTCCGTTCTATTATTTGGCGCCCGAGACAAAAAATTCTCCCGGGAAATCGCGTGTAAAGTCCTTAAAATACAAAGTAAGGACTCGCGATAAAAATACGCGTGTGAAAGTCCTGAAAATACAAAGTAAGGACTCGCGGAAAAAAAGTCTCCCGGGAAATCGCGTGTGAAAGTCCTGAAAAGTAAGGACTCGCGATAAAAGTACGCGTGTGAAAGTCCTGAAAATAAAAAGTAAGGACTCGCGAAAAAAAAAAAAAGTGAAAGTCCGAGAAAAAACAAAAAGAGGACCCGCGACATACATTAATATTCGCGACTATAGCAGTGGGCCCCGTAGTAGCCAAAGCAAACCGGTGGTATAACGTACCAGCCCGCGGCATAGGAAAATAGTTGGAAAAAAAACATTCGTGAAAAAAAAAAATAACAACAAAAAATTTTATCAGCAGACCAAGCGCGCAGGGGAAGTGGAATAAGAAACGTGAGAAGAAAAGAAAAAAACCATACAGCCCCAGAGCAAGAGAAGGCCAAGCGCGCAGTGGAAGTGGAATAAGAAACGTGAGAAGAGAGGAAAAAAACCCCACAGCTCCAGAACAAGAGAAGGCAAGTAGCAACGCTAAAAAATTGCAACTACCAACAGTGAGCATAGATATAAAAACAATTTTTTTAACCTAAGCTTAAAAATTAAGACATATTTAGCCTAGAAAGGAAAATCTTTAAGGAAAAATTAATTATAATAAATTATTTTGCCTAAAATCCAATAAAAGGGGAAAAATATTTAACAAAGAAAGGGAAGGAAAATTTGTTTGGAAAAAATAGTGTGTGAGGAAAAATTAAATATCACTGCTTAAAAGTAAATAAAGGAAATTTAACTTGAATAAAGTAGCCACAGCAGAAGACTACGATAACCCAGATACCCTAGTATCTGAAACCAGGCAAAGGATAGAAGTTGCTAAAAAGTTATATAGAGAATAAAAGTTATTGAAAACATAACTAATTTTTTTTTAAAGTAGAATAGAAAATTCCTAAAAGGGACAAACGGCATAACTTTCAACATGGCCAACCCCAACAATTTAGTTAAACCTTCGATCCTTTCACAAAATCAAAACCCTACAGCCCCCCAAATCAATAATCAAAATGAACAATTAAATATAACGGAACTGAGGAATCTCATATCTGAAATTGCGACTAACGTCTTGACGCAACAAGGACCACAGGTAGTCCAAAATATTCTAAACCCAAATTCTGGCTTGGCTACAGCGGTAGACCAAGACATTGTAGAAGGACAAAGAGGAAACCTAGGAGAATTAGACAAAATACCAGACGTGGTAAAATGTCTAAAAGATTTCTCAGGTCGCCCAGGAGAATTCAACTCCTGGAAGAAAAGTATCGATCGTATTCTGAATTTATACTTACCACTAAGGGGTACACCAAAATACTATGGCATCCTTAGTATAATAAGAAATAAAATAATAGGAAATGCCGATGCGGCATTAGAATCTTATAATACCCCTCTGAATTGGGGAGCAATTACGAAGTGTTTCGCTATGCACTACGCAGATAGACGAGACCTATCAACCTTGGAATATCAAATGACCACACTCATACAAGGTGATAAATCGATAGACGTATTCTATCAACAAGTGTATAAACACCTATCTCTCATTCTAAACAAATTGGGTTATGAAGGTATGAGTAGTGAAACGCAGCGAATGCTCACAGAATCATATAGGAACAAAGCATTAGATACATTTATTCGAGGATTAAATGGAGACTTGCCAAGATTATTAGGTATGAAGGAACCAGTCGATTTACCTCAGGCCCTCCATTTATGTCAGAAATTAGACAACCAGAATCTCAGGACGAACCACGCCAACGGCATGAGGCATTCATACCAAGGATACCAAAAACCAACAAAAATTACTGATCACATCAAAGAGCACAGCATTTTTACCCACAATTAGCTCATAACCCCCAAACAAGCCACCAGGCATGGCAAACCAATCAGGTAAATGCTAACGCTAGTGCGCCGCCAAGGCCACCCAAGCCTCAACCCAAACCAGAGCCTATGGATGTGGACCAAAGCATACATTCACGTAGAATAAACTACACGAATAAACCCACACAGAGCCGGTACCAAGGAAAGAGACCTGCAGAAAATCCCACAACTCAAAGGGAAAAGTCACAAAGAACTTTTCACATATCGGAACAAGAAGAGAGGAAGTATGAAGAGGATTAACAATCAGACGTTCATTTTTTAGCCTAATGAGCTCTTCGCTCCCTTACTTTGAGGCTAGAGCGGAGAGAGGGAAAATACTAAGATTTTTAGTGGACACAGGCTCCAGTAAAAATTATTTAAAACCACATTTAGCAAAGAAACGAATAAAAAACAAAGTCCCATTCCACGCCAAATCAGTCGTAGGGGACATAAAAATTGAAGAGCATACCCTATTGAAATTATTTAATATTGATAAGGAGCTAAAATTTTTCCTGATGCCATCCTTAAAAACATTTGATGGAATTTTAGGAAACGATACATTAAGAGATATGGATGCTGTGATCCATACCAAGGACAATATATTGATATTGAATAACGAGAAAAGGATCAAACTTAAACAGCTCCCCTCAAAGGCGGTAAACGCCATACAAATAAAGGACGAACATTTATCGTCACAACAAAGAAGGGATATGAACGAAATAATTCATGCATTCCCAAGGTTATTCTCAGAACCGGATGAGAAATTAACATATACGACAAAAGTCGTCGGAGAAATACGGACAGTAACAGATACACCTATTTACTCTAAATTTTACCCATTCCCAGCTTCTCTCAAACCAGAAGTAGAGAGCCAGGCCAAAAAATTGATAGCGGATGGAATCATAAGACCATCAAGGTCACCCTACAATTCACCAATATGGATTGTTCCGAAAAAGGCGGACTCAGAGGGAAATAAACAATATCGAATGGTTATAGACTATCGGAAGCTGAATTCAGTCACAACAGCAGATAGATACCCAATACCTGAAATTTCTGAAGTAATTTCAAATTTAGGGGAAAACAAATTTTTTTCGGTATTAGATCTGAAAAGCGGGTTTCATCAAATTCCTCTAAAGGATTCTGATATTGAGAAAACCGCATTTTCGGTAAATAATGGTAAATACGAATTTACTCGGTTGCCATTTGGGTTGAAAAATGCACCTTCCATTTTTCAGCGAGCGCTTGATGACATTTTGCATGAACACATAGGAAAATATGCTTATGTTTATATTGATGATATAATAATTTTCAGCAAAACAGAAAAAGAGCATATTGAACATATTAAAAAAATCTTTAAAACGTTGCAAGAGGCAAACATGAAAGTTCAATTAGACAAGTGTCATTTTTTCAAAAAAGAGGTTGAATTTTTGGGATTCGTAATATCCGCGGATGGCGTAAAAACCAACCCTGTAAAAGTGGAAGCGATAGCGAATTTCCCACAACCAAAAACCATAAAGGAACTTCGTAGTTTCCTCGGAATGTCCGGGTACTACAGGAAGTTTATAAAAGATTACGCTAAACTAGCAAAACCCCTAACAACTCTTTTAAGAGGGGAAGAAGGCAGGATATCAAAAAATAAATCCTCAAAAATTTAAGTAAATTTAGATAAGGAAGCAATAAAAGCTTTTAATAAGGTGAAAAATTCACTTATCTCCAGGGATGTCATTCTTGCATACCCCGATTACAATAAAAAGTTTGAGCTGACTACGGATGCTTCCAACTACGCAATCGGAGCAGTCCTGTCACAAGAGTCAAAGCCTATAGCATTCATTTCAAGAACATTAAATAAAGCCGAAGAGCATTATGCGGCTAATGAAAAGGAAATGTTGGCTATAATATGGGCCTTGAACTCACTTAGAAATTACCTTTATGGATCAGCTAGAATACAAATATTCACTGATCACCAACCGCTCACATACGCATTGAGCAATAAGAACAACAATGCAAAAATGAAAAGGTGGAAAGCAGCATTAGAGGAGTATACGTACGAATTGTGTTACAAACCTGGTAAACAGAATGTTGTCGCTGCTGCTCTATCAAGAATACCTGTCGAACAATCACAAGTTAACAGCCTATCGGTAGCATCCAGATCAGATGACAGCTCATCACACAATTTAATTTACAGCATCGAAGGACCGATAAATGACTTCAAAAATCAAATTTCTTTAAATATTGATAGTAGGCCATCTTACGAATTTAAAATCTTGTTTCCTACATATCACCGCCATGTGATATCACAACCGGAATATTCGGAACAGATTTTGTTATCAATCTTGAAAAAATATTTAAACCCTTCAGTCATTAATTGTATCAAAACTGAACAGTTCGTCATGGGAAAAATACAGACGCTTTACCCACTACATTTTAGCAAATATAAAATAAGGTTCACCCAAAAAATGGTGGAGGACATACCTGATGACCATAGGCAACAGGAGATAATAATAAAAGAGCATAAGAGAGCTCACAGAAATTCTAAAGAAAATAAAACTAAAAGTATTATTTTCCAGGTATGGCATCGAAAATCAAAAAAATTATAAAAAATTGCGGGACTTGCAAAGAAAATAAATATGACCGACACCCGGCAAAGCCGCGAATCCAATCAACACCTATTCCTACATTCCCAGGTCAAATAGTACATATTGATATACTTCATATAGGAAAGCAGTTAATCTTAACCGCAGTAGATAAGTTTTCTAAATATGCAATTGCAAAGCTTATTAAATCTAGAGCCACCGAAGATATAAAACAACCATTGAGGGACATTATTTTTTCACTCGTACCAGAGACGATAGTCATGGATAATGAGAGATCATTTAAATCAGAAGAAATAAATTTTATGATGGAAAACGAGTTTGGCATAGAAATTTACCGAACAGCACCGTACACAAGCTGCTGAAATGGGCAGGTGGAACGATTTCACTCTACCCTACAGGAAATAATGCGATGCCTCCAATGCGAAAAAACGCATAAAACTTTCAATGAATTATTAGAAAGATCAGTCAAAGAATACAATTATACAGTGCATTCCGCTACAGGGAAAAAGCCAATAGAAGTATACTTTGGTACACGGGTCACTACAAACCCGCTACTGTTAGAAAAATATAGATTAGAAACAGCAAATAAACTTAAGGAGAAGCAAGCTTCAGATCTTGCATACCATAATAAGGATAGAACACCATTAAGGCAGTATAGTATAGGGGAAAAAATTTATGTTAAAATAAATAAAAGATTAGGAAATAAGTTAACCCCTAGATATAGGAAAGAAATAGTGGCACAAGATTACAACACCACAATTAAAACACAATCAGGAAGAATAGTGCATAAAAATAATATTAAACAGAGTTAATATTTTTCCCAATTAGAATCCACCGTCAAAAAAATAAATTGGAAAATGACTATGGTCATGCAGCTTTTATCGTTAATGGTTGCCCTGACAGCGGCACAACAAATTGACGTCCAAGACTTAACGAACAACCACGGATATATACCCGTTAAGGTTGGAGAGCAGAAAACCATAAGCCAGTACAATAAAGTTCTTCATTTTATAAATCTGACAGCTTACGACGAAACAATCCTTCTGATTGCAGACAACATAGAAGCGTTAACAGCAACAAATTTCGAGGATAAACAATTGCTGGACACAGTAAATAAAAATTTCATGCTATTAAAAGCCAAAGTAAGTTATCTACATCTACACAGTAAAACTAAGCGAGGTTTAGTGAACGTTCTAGGTAAAGGACTCAAATACATTGCAGGTACAATGGACAGTGATGACGAACAACAAATTATCAGCACACTGACTATGCTGCAAGACGACAATAAAGACAACACGGACAAGGTTAATAAATTAGTATACACCAATAAGCTTCTAGCTGATCAGGTTAACAACATAACCACGCACATAAACACACAACAAACTCTCATTCAAGACTACATCAACTTATTTAGGAGAACCAAAATAAGATCAAAACTATAGAAGACGAGGTCGAATTCATTAAACACATATATCAGGTAAACAACGATATATTACTCCTACAAAGTCACATAAACGACATTGGACAAGTAATCTTTTCCAGTAAAATAGGTATAATTCCCACGGATATCCTAACGGAAATAGAGTTAAAACTCATTCAGGATTTAAATAGCTATAGAGATATGAAATTAGCAGTAATCTTCCAAAATAATAATATCATTATAACGATATTGATACCACAATTTTCCTCTAACACTCTTTCCAAAATAAAATTTGAACCTATCCCAAATAGTAATAATTTGTCAATAGTATTAGACGATTTCAAAATATTGTTAAACGAAAATAATAATCAACAAGATTGTTAACAAGATTGTTAAAAATAATATGGAAAAGAATTTGAAAATAATAGAAAATCAATGTATTCTGGATATTCTAAAATTTTAAGAAGCCGACTGTAAACTAAAACCTTTCATTGGAAAAAAAATTTTAGAAATATTGCCAGGAATCCTAATACTAAAGAATTCAAACTTATAACATTAAACATGATTGCAATAAATTAAAGATTAAACAAACAGGAACATTTCTAATCAAATTCGAAAATTGTAAAATAGAAATTGCAAATAATACTTATGAAAACAGCAAAATTAAAATGTACGACACGTTTGTACTACCAAATAAAATAACAAAAATAAAGGAAACCTTAAATGAAACAAATGCAGAATTGAAATTAAAGAATTTATATTTGAAACAAATCAAACAGGAGGAATATATAGAATTACTCTCCAACCAAAATAAAAGTGTACACATAATTAGCTTAAGTAAAGACTTATTAATTATATTCATTATTATTATATCAATTTCAATACTAATATGCATTTATAAACATAAGAGTAAATTTTATCTTGCGCCTGAACTGCAATTACCAACACAAAAAATTACAAATATATCAAGTGGTCCGTTTTTGCAACTAAAACCCCTGTAATTCATTAAAACTTATAAAAATTCAAATGTCGATTGAGGACACCCGACTTAAGAGGGGAAGAGTTAACTCGGAACAAGTTAATACCACCCACGTCGTCCACAAGGGGATCGTCTTCCACGAGTTAGCCGATCCCATTCAATAAATTATCGATTTTTATCACTTACAATTTGTTAAGTAACTGATACCACCCACGTTGTCCGCTTAGCACAAGCTAGTTACCCATACCATAAATTAGTCTCATAAATTGTTTGCAGCTAAACAAATAGCTGATAAAAAATTCTTAAATTGTTTTGCCGAAATACTACTACTCATATTTCGGCCAACCCAAATAAAATTCCCAAAAACACTTTGCGCAATATGATCGCTAACCCAAGTCCGATCGCACTTAATAAATTACGAATGCAAGCCTAAGCGTTTTTGTCCAAAAACGATTAAGCAACAGTCGAAAAGTATGTCACTTGAGAATTTGGCCACTCAAGCATTTCAAAGCGGCACGCCGCCAATCCATATGTTGACATATCACATACATCCAAACCTTAATCGGCCATACGGTAACATGGCGAGCCAGCATTATGCGAATATAGGTCGCACCAAAAAATGCAACTACAAAATTATTTACATAGGAAATACTTTCCAATATTTCCAGCACATAGGGAAAATAGGGCATGTGCAGTTGCAGCGCGGGCACAATTCTAGTATAAATAAGAAAATTGCTGTAAACTAGAGGAGTCTTTAAGTCATTTTTGATCAATAAAGAATAAATGCTCCTGAAGCGAGCACAATAGAATTTCCGTTCTATTATTTTATACACACACGCTTGTATGCTTACATATTTACATGCGTCAGAACAATAGCAAGAGTTGTCACCCATTTTGAATCTTCTCTCGCTAGTGCATGGCTATGTATATACAAGCATACAAACGTGTATACTTTTATGCCTTAAGCTGTAGTCTTTGGTGCCGTTTTCCGTATCGCTGTAGTCGTATCCCTAACGTAATCAGCTGTTTATCTTTACGACGGTAAACCAAAAACCAATTGGTTGGCTATGATACGGTTACGACTTTAGCGGCACCAATAATCGATTGCATTGATTCTCATAAGGTTGGTCGAATCAGCTGTTATGAGGTTACCGATATGGTTACCGATAAAGCACCAATGTCTGTAGCTTTACTTGAATTGTTGTACCTCTGTTGAATTATGAAAATTATTAAATAGTTATGCGGCAGTAACTCACGAACGTACGTACCAAAAACGTGTCAGCTGACACGACCTATCTTACGAAAACTCACCGACGCACAGTGGCGCCTTTTGAGTTTTTTCTTTGCAAAAATCATAACTTTTGAACCAATGAAGATATTTTAAAAATTTAAAACGCAAATGAAAGAAATGATTATTTGAAACTTTATTGTGTGAAAGCTCAGAATGTCACAGATACAGGGTGCTTCAAAAAAATTCGTCAAAGTCGAAAATTTTTAGAAAAATGCAAAAAGAAAATGATTTTAGTAAAAAAAAAAAATAAAAATGAGATTTCATAATGACGTATTTAAGCATTAAATATTTATTGTGTGAAAGCTCAGAATGTCACAGATACAGGTTGCTTCAAAAAAATTCGTCAAAGTCGAAAATTTTTAGAAAAATGCAAAAACAAAATGTTTTTAGTAAAAAATAAAAAAAATAAAATGAGATTTCATAATGACGTATTTAAGCATTAAATAAGATAACCTAATGATTTTGATAAGATAGCGTGGCACTGCCCACTTATGATAAAAAGTTGTATCTAAGTAGTCACGTAATCCATAACTACCAAAATTGTAATGACATTCCCCTCTTCAATTTCAATTATGGTTGGTTTTAATTTAGCAATTGGATTTTTTATATCACTCACTGTAGCTTTTATGAGTTCCGAAGACTCCTTCTCGTATTTAAATAATATCCGGCGGCACAATATAGTTGATGACGGACGTGGATTTTTCCAATATTCTCACGCTTCATTTTTAGTCGTAATGGAACAATAGAAGCTATAAACTTATTACTATCTGTAATTGTTTCATCGTCTACATTTAACTTTGTTTATATGCGCTTTGTCCTGATGATCCATCACTGCCCCCCAAGTTATCAATGCTATCTCTTTTGGCAGTGATTTCAACTTTTCTTCAGTAAAACTATGAAGGAGTCGTGTAGACGTATAATCCATTCGGTTTTGTAGCTCAATTTCAGCTGATACTTCGGTTATTTTGGGACTTAGAGGAACTGCTTCTTTCTTGGCTTGAGTAATTTTTTTGTATCCAGGTAAAATATCGGCATTACGTTGCAATAATGACATACGCAATATAATATATTTTTTCTTCGTTAGACCGAGATCTATAAACAGCGCCAAAGCTTCTTCGGGAGTGTATTTCCTAGGTAGCACATTTGGTGGTGTGGGAATGATGTTTTTGATCCTCATCAGTCGCACTGGACTTGCTACCGCAACTTACTTACTTACTTAATTGGTGCTTAACCGTATAAACGGTTATGGTCGTCCAACAAGGCGCGCCAGTCGCTCCTTCGCTCCGTCAACCGGCGCCAATTGCTCACACCAAGGGAGTTTAAATCGCTTTCCACCTGGTCCTTCCAACGGAGTGGGGGCCGCCCTCTACCTCTGCTTCCATATAGAAACACTTTCTTGGCCGGAGCTTCATCATTCATTCGCATAACATGGCCTAGCCAGTGCAGCCGCTGCGTTTTAATTCGCTGGACTATGTTGATGTCTGCGTATAGCTCATCATTAAATCTTCTTCGGTACTCGCCATCGCCAATGCGTAGATGTCCATAAATCCTTCGAAGAACTTTTCTCTCGAACACTCCCAAAGCCGCTTCATCTGCTGTTGTCATAGTCCATGCTTCTGCCCCATATAGCAGGACGGGTACGATAAGTGACTTGTAGAGTATGATTTTCGTTCGCCGCGAGAGGCCGTATTTATGCCCAAGGTTGTCTAACTTTATTTGATGTAAAAAGTGAAGTTGCAGCTGGACGCAGGTAGACTTTATGAATTTAGGTAACTGAATATTTCACAAATAACTACTGTTAATTTGACGGAGCACATATTTTAACATTTTTTTTTTCCATCAAAGTTTTAAAAAGGGCCTAAAAATAGGCATATCGAAAAACAGGTATATCCGCCAACACTTAACAAAAACAAAAACAATTTTTTTTTTGTTTCAATCCTAAATTAAATTATCTTTAATTGCTGTACACGAAAACGACAACCGGCCGCCTTATGTACTCACAAAACCATTTTAAATACAACGAAAAAGAAGAAAAATTTCAAATTTTTCCCAATGTTGAAAATTGGTCAATTTTGAGCGGCTCTACCTGGTAAAATATAACTTTCTGTGAAAAAACAGTTGTATATTCTTGATCGCTGGAAAATTCTCTATTAGAAACATGTATTAGATTTAGCGAACGCTTTCATGATTTTTTTGTTTTTTGCCATGCTTTAACGGCAGAGGCGCCACTGCGCGACGTGCAACGTCCGTACGTACGTAGCCCGGAACGTAGAAATCAAAACAATTTTGATTTTTTCGTAAGAACGTGTCAGCTGATCGTTCTCTCACTAGACAGAGTTGCCTAGTAAACTTTTGTGCGCTAATTTTTGACCGTTCGCAGTTTTATGCAAAAACACCTAATTAAAGTTTGAAAAATTGTGAAAATAATTCGAAATAGTTATGTAAAACTGCAGATTATAAATATGAAATATATTTATAATTATTTAATATTAATTCCAGTATTTTACAACATTAAAAATTAAATTGGAAAAAGTTGATGTTTCCATAAGCATGCATGCAAAATCGTCAATGGCAACAGTGCTTATCTGTAAACAATACTCACACAAATATGTTATGTACATGTACACAGACGCATACATTGATTCCTACGGGCTTGAGGGTTCGTTCAAACGTGTTTCGTACGACAAAAGTTCGTACGGACGGCACACGTCGGTGGGTAATGCCGCTTTAGTCTACTGTTGCACAGCCCATTTATTTCTTCGTCGTTGGTTTTTTTGGAATAGTTTTACGGTCAAAGAAAACGCTTTTTGACCCCACATAGGGACTAGTAAGATTAGACTATTGTACTCTGATATGGAGGGTTCTATTATGTCGTCTTCTATTAGTTTATTTACTTGTTTGCTAATCTCTCTTTTTGTGTCTGAGGCAATCTATAGTTTTTTATGTACACAGGAGTATCATCCTTCATACGCAATTTTTGTTTGTAAAAATTATTAGAAATAATTGGTTCTGTTTCTAGTACAAATATTTCTATAAATTCTTTACATAGTGTTTTTAACTGAGAATTGATAAATTTTGGAAAATTTTTTGTTAATCTTTTTAATTTTTCTGTATTATTGCCGTTTTTATTGTGTGTGGTTGTTTCAATTAGTGTATAATCATCTAAAATTTCAGTATTAATTTCGAAATTTTGAATAGTTGTGTTTTTATGTGTTGTGTTAATAAGTCTAACGAAAGTTTGATCTTTATTTGTAACTGTGTTTGCTATGAAAATGCCTTCAGATAACTGTTGATGGGGTATGAATATGTTTTTACTATCAATGTTTACTTTAACTTGTCTAATTATTTCTGACCGAGCAGGGATCGTAGATAATTGTATTAACAGACAGACCATTTTTTAGATGCATTTTTATTGTTTGGGGAAAATCATATGGTCTTAGGATTAGTTTATCCTCTGTTTTGTCATAATCTAGAATGCAGTTATATTTCTTTATAAAATCCAGTCCTATAATTCCGTCTCGTGGTGTTGGAAAATAGTCTTTTACGACGTCAAATTTATGATAAATTAGGAGGTCATCACCTTTTAAATCCGCTTTGACTGTGCCCAATGTGCTGGTTATGCCCTGACCAATGCCCTTTAAATCTGTAATTTGTTCTGTATTTATTTTAAAATTATTACTAATTTGGTTCTTTTTAATGATGGAGATGTCTGCTCCTGTGTCTATTAAGAAATTTGAAATTGAGTTATTTAATGATGTTTTTGTAGATATATAACTGTTTAAGTGTAGATTTAGTACACATATTTTTCTATCTACTGATCGTGAAGTGGAGCTTCTTGGTTTTCCTGCTGGTTACAACTGCGCACATTGCGAGTCTGATTGTACGCCCTATTGCTATTTTGGGTTTGTGAACCTCTGTGGGAATTCTTATTTGAACTAAAATTATTGTTGTTTCTTGGCTGAGGTCTAATTCTCCTACCTCGGCAACTCCCATAGTTGTTACTTCGGTAACCTCCACGGAAATTACTCCGGTACTGGCTCTGTTGTCGTACATTCAAAATTGTGTCTGAGCTGCCCGTTATTTCTGTAGAGCTGTTGCTAAATTTTGAGATTGCGTCGTTCATTGATGTGAACGTTCGTGCTTACATAATCATTTTGACCTTGTCATTGGAACAGTTTTTACACATAGCTTTAACTGCTGCTTGTGTTGAATATCTCGTTGCCAAGTCTGGATTAAGTCCATCCGAGATATAGGCTCCTTCGAATTACCAAGTAATTTTTTCTATCTCAGCGTATATTGATTTGCAGTTTTGCTAGGTTGTTGGATGTTCAGTAGTTTTTCTGTTAAACCTTCTACTGATTCACCTTTTATTGCAGTTTTTAGTTTTGACTTTATTTGTGCTATTGTACTTTCGTTACTAATAAAGTTTCTTGCCGTGCCTTTTAGCTTGGTCTTTATCACTTTTATTGCTAAGGCCTCATGTGTATCCCTTTGATCGAGTATGTCAAGGGCGTCTAAAAAACTGTGTAGATTTTCCGGTTTATCATCAAACTCTGGTAATACTGACGAAGCAGTTTTAATGAATTCTACCACTATTTGTGCCATTGTGACGTTCATACTTGGTATATTTAATGGCTTGTGTTCTTCCACTGATGGAGTCTGACTCAAAGAAGGTAATGAGGTCCGGCTTCGAGAAGTTTCCGATAGAATTGAGCTAAAATCAACCTGGAGTTTTTCCTCTACTGTGGTTGGTATTGTTATTTCTATGTTGTGTCTGTCTAAGGAAGATACCAATTTATCTCGCACGTGGGAAAAAAATTAGTAAGCTTATTTTTGGTGCTCTTTGGTGAGTATATGATTTACTGTATTGATCACCTGTCCTATATTATTTAGTGCTTCTAAGATTATATTCAAATGTATTACTATCGTTTCTGTTTTTACGGTAGTATTTTTGTTTATACATTTGTATGACTTATCAACCTTCGATTTTTCTTCAGATAATTTATCATAAATTTCTTGCCATGTATTCATTTCTTGGTATATCGAATTTTTCCTTAAACGCTTTGTGGTACATTATTTAATTGTCTCAACTTGTTTTTTATATACTTTTTTATTAGAATTGCTATTGCCACAATTAAAAGTGTAGTTACGCATACAAAAATAGTTAACCATATTTCTGAAATTTCTCTTGTATTTTCTTTTTCGTATTTTGGTTCATATTTTACCAATTCATCTTCAGAATTTTTCTCAGTATTTTCCTAACCGATTTCGTATCCTGCTGAACCTATTAGGATACCATTTAATATGCTTTTCAACCATGCCATATTTAAAGAATTAACAAAAAGTTTTATATTATATTTTTTTTATTTATTTATCAAAACGTATATATATTAAGAAAAAATTTATCATAACAATAATAATGATAAAAAATTATTGTTCGGCCTTGAGCTCGATTCGAACCCGCGATCTTACAAATCAGTAGGCCTATATAACAACAAAAAATTGTTAATACATCACAGAGCACGGGGAAAAAAGTGTCAATAAAATATGACACTATGGCAGCATTGCCATCAAACAAGTCCAATTTTCACATCCATTCTGCAACAGATGTCGCAGTGTTGCGAATATCAATTGGCACGAACCAGAATAGAAGTAGGATTAATGAAGACAAACAAAGAACCGCTGTGATGGCTGAATGGTTATAGCAGCGGCACCTAAACGTTGCCGATGAAGGAACTTAGCAGTTCCCGAAATGGATCTATACAACGAGCTTTGGCAGTTGTCTAAATTTTTTCTTTCTTCTCTTCTAATTTAAAAATTTTGTCAATTAAGAAAAAATTTACCATAACTATAATAATGATAAAAAATTACTGTTAGGCCTTGAGCTCGATTCGAACCCGCGATCTGTTTAAAAACTATTCAAACAATTTCATTTAATAAGCGAAGAACGCGCAGTGGCTAGCGTCTGGAATATCATTGATTTTTATTTAGAAATACTTTGTCTTTTATACAAAAATTCTTACATGACTAATGCGGTTTTACACTAATACTTACAAACTAACAAGTAAGGAAGGCTAAGTTCGGGTGTAACCGAACATTACATACTCAGTTGAGAGCTATGGAGACAAAATAAGGGAAAATCACCATGTAGGAAAATGAACCTCGGGTAACCCTGGAATGTATTTGTATGACATGCGTATCAAATGGCAGGTATTAAAGAGTATTTTTAGAGGGAGTGGGCCATAGTTCTATAGGTGGACGCCATTTAGGGATATCGCCATAAAGGTGGATCAGGGTTGACTCTAGAATTTGTTTGCACGATATGGGTATCAAATGAAAGGTGTTAATGAGTATTTTAAAGGGAGTGATCCTTAGTTCCATAGGTGGACGCCGTTTCGAGATATCGCCATAAAGGTGGACCAGGGGTGACTCTAGAATGCGTTTGTACAATATGGGTATCAAATGAAAGGTGTTAATGAGTATTTTAAAGGGAGTGGGCCTTAGTTCTATAGGTGGACGCATTTTCGAGATATCGCCATAAAGGTGGACCAGGGGTGGCTCTAGAATGCGTTTGTACGATATGGGTATCAAATGAAAGGTGTTAATGAATATTTTAAAAGGGAGTGGGCCTTAGTTCTATAGGTGGACGCCTTTTTGGGATATCGTTATAAAGATAGACCAGGGGTGACTCTAGAATGCGTTTGTACAATAAGGGTATCAAATGAAAGGTGTTAATGAGTATTTTAAAGGGAGTGGGCCTTAGTTCTATAGGTGGACGCATTTTCGAGATATCGCCATAAAGGTGGACCAGGGGTGGCTCTAGAATGCGTTTGTACGATATGGGTATCAAATGAAAGGTGTTAATGAGTATTTTAAAAGGGAGTGGGCCTTAGTTCTATAGGTGGACGCCTTTTTGGGATATCGTTATAAAGGTGGACCAGGGGTGACTCTAGAATTAGCTTGTACGATATGGGTACCAAATAAAAGGTGTTAATGAGTATTTTAAAAGGGAGTGGGCCTTAGTTCTATGGGTGGACGCCTTTTCGAGATATTGCCATAAAGGTGGACCAGGGGTGACTCTAGAATTAATTTGTACGATATGGGTATCAAATGAAAGGTGTTAATGAGTATTTTAAAAGTGGGCGGGCCTTAGTTCTATGGGTGGACGCCTTTTCGAGATATCGCCATAAAGGTGGACCAGGGATGACTCTAGAATGCGTTTGTACAATATGGGTATCAAATGAAAGGTGTTAATGAGTATTTTAAAAGGGAGTGGGCCTTAGTTCTATAGGTGGACGCCTTTTCGAGATATCGCCATAAAGGTGGACCAGGGGTGACTCTAGAATTAATTTGTACGAAATGGGTATCAAATGAAAGGTGTTAATGAGTATTTTAAAAGTGGGTGGGCCTTAGTTCTTTGGGTGGACGCCTTTTCGAGATATCGCCATAAAGGTGGACCAGGGATGACTCTAGAATTTGTTTGTACGATATGGGTATCAAATGAAAGGTGTTAACGAGTATTTTAAAAGGGTTTGGGCCTTAATACTATAGGTGTACGCCTTTTCGGGATATCGTTATAAAGGTGGACCAGGGTTGACTCTAGAATGCGTTTGTACATTATGGGTATCAAACGAAAGGTGATAATGAGTATTTTAAAAGGGAATGGGCCTTAGTTCTATAGGTGGACGCCTTTTCGATATATCGCCATAAAAGTGGACCAGAGGTGACTCTATAATGTGTTTGTACAATATGGGTGTCAAATTAAAGGTATTAATAAGAATTTTAAAAAGGAGTGGTGGTAGTTGTATATGTGAAGGCGTTTTCGAGATATCGACCAAAATGTGGACCAGGGTGACCCAGAACATCATCTGTCGGGTACCGCTAATTAATTTATATATGTAATACCACGAACAGTATTCCTGCCATGATTCCAAGGGCTTTTGATTTCGCTCTGCACAACTCTTTTACTTAATATGGTAGGTGTCACACCTATTTTACAAAGTTTTTTTCTAAAGTTATATTTTGCGTCAATAAACAAATCCAGTTACCATGTTTCAACAATTTTTTCGTATTTGGTATAGAATTATGGCACTTATTTCATTTTTCGTAATTTTCGATATCGAAAAAGTGGGCGTGGTCATAGTCAAATTTCGGCCATTTTTTATACCAATAGAAAGTGAGTTCAGATAATTATGTGAACTGATTTTAGTAAAGATATATCGATTTTTTCTCAAGTTATCGTGTTAAAGGCCGAGCGGAAGGACAGACGGTCGACTGTGTATTAAAACTGGGCGTGGCTTCAACCGATTTCGCCGTTTTTCACAGAAAACAGTTACCGTCCTAGAATCTAAGCCGCTACCAAATTTCACAAGGATTGGTAAATTTTTGTTCGACTTATGGCATTAAATGTATCCTAGACAAATCAAATGAAAAAGGGCGGAGCCATGCCCATTTTGAAATTTTCTTTTATTTTTGTATTTTGTTGCACCATATCATTACTGGAGTTGAATGTTGACATAATTTACTTATATACTGTAAAGATATTAAATTTTTTGTAAAAATTTCACTTAAAAAAAATTTTTTTTTTAAAAGTGGGCATGGTCGTTCTCCGATTTTGCTAATTTTTTTTAGGCATACATATAGTAATAGGAGTAACGTTCCTGCCAAATTTCATCATGATATCTTCAGCGACTGCCAAATTACAGCTTGCAAAACTTCTAAATTACCTTCTTTTAAAAGTGGGCGGTGCCACGCCCATTGTCCAAAATTTTACTTATTTTCTATTCTGCGTCATAAGTTCAACGCATCATCACCTTTTAAATCCGCTTTGACTGTGCCCAATGTGCTGGTTATGCCCTGACCAATGCCCTTTAAATCTGTAATTTGTTCTGTATTTATTTTAAAATTATTACTAATTTGGTTCTTTTTAATGATGGAGATGTCTGCTCCTGTGTCTATTAAGAAATTTGAAATTGAGTTATTTAATGATGTTTTTGTAGATATATAACTGTTTAAGTGTAGATTTAGTACACATATTTTTCTATCTACTGATCGTGAAGTGAAGCTTCTTGGTTTTCCTGCTGGTTACAACTGCGCACATTGCGAGTCTGATTGTACGCCCTATTGCTATTTTGGGTTTGTGAACCTCTGTGGGAATTCTTATTTGATCTAAAATTATTGTTGTTTCTTGGCTGAGGTCTAATTCTCCTACCTCGGCAACTCCCATAGTTGTTACTTCGGTAACCTCCACGGAAATTACTCCGGTACTGACTCTGTTGTCGTACATTCAAAATTGTGTCTGAGCTGCCCGTTATTTCTGTAGAGCTGTTGGTAAATTTTGAGATTGCGTCGTTCATTGATGTGAACGTTCGTGCTTACATAATCATTTTGACCTTGTCATTGGAACAGTTTTTACACATAGCTTTAACTGCTGCTTGTGTTGAATATCTCGTTGCCAAGTCTGGATTAAGTCCATCCGAGATATAGGCTCCTTCGAATTACCAAGTAATTTTTTCTATCTCAGCGGTGTATTGATTTGCAGTTTTGCTAGGTTGTTGGATGTTCAGTAGTTTTTCTGTTAAACCTTCTACTGATTCACCTTTTATTGCAGTTTTTAGTTTTGACTTTATTTGTGCTATTGTACTTTCGTTACTAATAAAGTTTCTTGCCGTGCCTTTTAGCTTGGTCTTTATCACTTTTATTGCTAAGGCCTCATGTGTATCCTTTTGATCGAGTATGTCAAGGGCGTCTAAAAAACTGTGTAGATTTTCCGGTTTATCATCAAACTCTGGTAATACTCGGCTTTTCGAGATATCGCCATAAAGGTGGACCATGGGTGACTCTAGAATTTGTTTGTACGATATGGGTATCAAATGAAAGGTGTTAATGAGTATTTTAAAAGGGAGTGGGGCTTAGTTCTACAGGTGGGCGCCTTTCCTAGATATCGTTATAAAGGTGGACCAGGGGTGACTCTAGAATGCGTTTGTACGATATGGGTATCAAATGAAAGGTGTTAATGAGTATTTTAAAAGGGAGTCGGCCTTAGTTCTATAGGTGGACGCCTTTTCGGGATATCGTTATAAAGGTGGACCAGGGGTGACTCTAGAATTAGTTTGTACGATATGGGTATCAAATGAAAGGTGTTAATGAGTATTTTAAAAGGGAGTGGGGCTTAGTTCTACAGGTGGGCGCCTTTCCTAGATATCGTTATAAAGGTGGACCAGGGGTGACTCTAGAATTAGTTTGTACGATATGGGTACCAAATAAAAGATGTTAATGAGTATTTTAAAAGGGAGTGGGCCTTAGTTCTATGGGTGGACGCCTTTTCGAGATATTGCCATAAAGGTGGACCAGGGGTGATTCTAGAATTAATTTGTACGATATGGGTATCAAATGAAAGGTGTTAATGAGTATTTTGAAAGTGGGTGGGCCTTAGTTCTAAGGGTGGACGCCTTTTCGAGATATCGCCATAAAGGTGGGCCAGGGATGACTCTAGAATGCGTTTGTACAATATGGGTATCAAATGAAAGGTGTTGAACAAATGCGTGGTGGCAACGGCGCGCACCCACGTATTTGTTAAATAATAGTTAAGGCGAAAAAAATAAGAAAATAAAAACACCAAAAAGGGTTTCGTATTAATACAAGAGAATTCACAGTGTTTTTTTTATTCAATATGTATAAATACAACAAGTGTTAAGGAAATTTATTAACAGATGTTGTGAAAATGAAAATGGTAAAGATATTTTCGGAAATTATTTTATGAATTTGACAACTTACGTGAACGGGCGATTACGTGTTCCTTCGCTGGCTGCTGGATCAAAAGAGGACGAGCCTCTTTGCAACATGAGCCGATGAACCCGAGATACAGCTCCTTCGTTGGGTTTCCCGGCAACAAAGTTGCTATACCGCGGGCTCACAGCGGTAAAAATCTAAGATACATGCGTACCACCACTCACACATGCCTGTGTGTATTAGTGATCACAAGCATATGCGGGTGGTAGTAAACGAAGGAAAGAAGAACATTATGTTACGAGGGAGGGGAGATATATTTAGGCCTGTGGCCTAAACATACCGGCCCCCTTGCGGTAAGCAACAAAGGAAACATTAAAAAAAAAGGGATGCCACGCGATCGCACGTCCAGTAAGGCGGTGTAATGGAAGAAGGCAGTGCAGATGCGGACTGCAAGCACTGCACGCCAGATGGTTGACCTCACGTTTCGCTCTCCTGTGGAAAAGAAAAGAAGTTATTAGATATACGTACGTGGTTTTAAATTCCGTGCATATTTACTTAAATATATATATAATATGGCGCATGTGTGAGGCGTGAAAGTCGGATATTTATTTTTGGGAGGCTCCCGAGACCACCAACCCGAACACCGTCGGTTGGGTTAGGATACCGCCAGCTGTCGATGCCGGTGTACCGCTCACCATCATTTCGGCGTAAATGTCAGCGCCGAGTGTAAGCCGTATCGGTGATGAGCGGTAGAATTGCGGATCCGCCAGCCGCATGAACTCAAAGGGCGCGGCAATCTTGGGGTCCACATTGGACGGTGGACTCAAACGGAAATGGCTTTCGACGACGGCTGCTTGTGTTGTTATGCGCGTCGACGCTCCGAATTTGCCGCGCAGTATGAGGGTGCACTGTCCATGCCCTTGGCGCTCCAATTGTAAGTCGCGTACCAGCTCCGCATCGACGATCGTGCTGGTGGCGCAGGGATCAATAATGGCCCGAACCAGGTGTAAATGCCCACGCGATTCGATTCGTACGATGGCCGTCGGCGCAATGGGCACGAAAGGCCGCATGATGGGCGATGGTGTAGCCTGGAGCAGCCGCCCTGTCCGGAAGCCTTCCGGCGTGTCGCGCGTTAGCTTCATTGTATTTTGGGCTTCAAGAGAGTATGGCGTCGATTTCTTTCGCCGTTGCTGCCTTGCGAGTTTGGACGATTTAGCTGAGTTTCGATGGGGTCCGACCTCACGGTGCCGCCAATTATTTTGTTGGTTTCGAGGTTTGTTTGCTTTCGCCGCGCTTCTTTCGTGCTGTAACAGCGGCCGGAAACTGCGCATCCCATGATTTACCGTTGACGGTCTTGTCTCCGTTTTTGCTCGCTCTTCCTCCATTTTCGCTCTCTCTTCTTCCATTTCCTCTTCCTCTACCTGCTGAGCCCAGGATTTAGCCGGCCCCGAGAGGTTGATCGACAATGCATCGTCGGACGTGTTGTCTTCGCCGTTTGTGGTCGTCTCGTCGCTTACCGGCCGACGCTCATCTAAATGAAGCGTGGTGTGGTGCTTCTCTTGGCACCTCTTGCAGCTATACTTGCTGTTACATTTGTCCACGCGGTGAAAGGGCGACAGACAGTTTGGACAGTACTTATGCAGAAGTACTGCCCGCAACCTCTCTTCTGGGGATTTTTTACGGTATTCGGCACAGATCCTAAGGCTATGATCCCTGCCGCAGAGCTGGCAAGCAACGTCGAAACGCTTTGCGCCTCTCTCTGCCTTGGCCAGTAACGTGTGGTAGCGGGTCATGATCTGAAAGGATATTGGTATCATTGATCATGCCCAAATTGAGGTTAGCGGAATGTTGTTTGGGTGGCGTAAGCCAACAAAAAAATTTTATCTCTCATATATTTTCGCAAGAGAAAAAAAAACATTTTATTGAAATAAAAAATTAAAGGCCATAAGTAAATACTTATGCGCGCCAAAAAAAAAAAAAAAAAAAAAAAAAAAACGAAGAAAAAAACGGATTTAGCACGCATCCAAACGATGTGGCTGGTGCTTTAGCGCCTCTAGTACAATCCTGCAAAAACGCTCTCGTCACTCCACGTCATTTGACTTGTCATTTTACGGTCATAGGTTATATTCCTAGTCACACTTGCATGGGCGTGATTAGGTTTTGTGACCAAATTTTTGTAGGGATTTTATAATTTATTTTATGTCGGTAGATGTCGCCGAAGTAGGCCTAAAGATTTATTTTTTGGTTTGTGGTGAACTTTGTTTTCACGACAAGTGGCCTACCACCACACGGAACGGTTCGAAACCTGGCTGAAAAGGTATTGCAGAGTTGCACTTCCACCATTCAACATTATTTTGACGGGTATAATGTTGGGATTCGTGGAATTAAGTATTTTAAATCTCGACCAAATGAATGATTGGTGCAGATATGTAATACGCGACATGTGTGGCGTGTTGTGCTCGATATGTCGTGCTGCCTACAGTGCGTGACGTGTAGTGCGGCGTGTAGTGCATGACGTGTAGTGCGGCCTGTAGTACGTGACGTGTAGTGTGCGCGATGATTGCGCATGAGGCCTAATGTCGGTGTTGCCGTGCATTGACTGTCAAAGAAAAGTGTAGACATTTGACATTTGTTACAATTTTTTTTTTTTCATTTCCTGAATGAAAAAAAAAAAATGTCATTCGTATAAAACACGCGGTGAGTAAAGATGATAAACTGCGTAAACTTACTTTTTATTGACTAATTTTATATTTTTATTTTCAGGTTTTCATTCCATGGTAACGCTGGGAAGCGAAATTTTACGCGATTTCTTGATGTGGTCAATTGTATGCAAACGGACAACCTGGAGCCCAAAAAAAATGGTTTGTTGATGTTTAATGAATTGCGATACATCGCAATCAGAGACGGCAATTACGGCAGCTAATACGCCTGTGTAGGACTGCGAAGACTCCAATCCCCTTCTACGTGCTTTGGCTGTACGTACGATGGGATGTATACGCATCAGTAAGACAACCGAATATTTACGCGAGCCACCACGAAGGTGCTTGAAGGATGAGGATACCTAGGTACGTAAAACAGCCGCGGTGTGTGGTAAGCCTTATGACATCTTATCATCAATGGTCGAAGATCAAGAACTTTAAGATTGATCAAAAGATTCACTCTCCGATTCGAATCCCATGGTGGTGGCCAATGCTGTTGCTGCACTGGGTGAAACCACCGAAGCCAGTCAGTCGGGTCAACCCCTTGTTGAATTGAACGCAGTTACTATTAACAAATTGCTTACTGCGCTTAACGAATGCACCGAATAGGGACAAGTATTCATTCTTGATTCATTGGCTAATTATAGTCCTGAAGATAGCGCGAAGTTCAATTGATTTGATTTTTTTGACACCACGTTAAGCGCACGCTAATGCAGCAGTTGTGTTGAGCGCTGGTAAAGTGCTTATGAAATTAGAAATTATTAGAAATGCTTTCAAGTGATAGCGATTCCGGTGCCACACTCACTAAGAAGTTGGCGCCACCATTCGTGACACTACCCTCCCCAGAGCCCGAGGTTCAATATGTGGCACTGCGTAACATAAATTCAATTGTGCAAAAGCGCCCAGACATTCTTAAGCATGAGATAAAAGCGTTCTTTGTTAAGTATAATTATCCAATTAATGTAAAATTAGAAAAGCGTGACATTATGATACGTTTGGCCAATCCAACCGACATTGCACAAGTTTTTAGTGAATTAAAGAATATGCCACTGAGGTGGATGTAGATTTTGTGCGCAAGGCTGTACGCGCCATTGCGCGTTGTGCTATGAAGGTTGAACCATCAGCCGAACGCTGCGTTTCTACACTTCTCGATTTGATTCAAACCAAAGTAAATTATGTTGTTCAAGAGGCAATTGTTGTAATTAAAGACATTTTCCGCCAGTACCCGAATAAATTTGAAAGCATTATTAGCACACTTTGTGAGAATCTTGAGACACTCGATGAGCCTGAGGCACGTGCCTCCATGGTTTGGATTATGGGGGAATAGGCTGGGCGTATTGATAATGCTGATGAATTACTCGATAGCTTTTTGGAAGGCTTCCAAGATAACAACACTCAAGTGCGATTGCAATTGTTGACCGCTGCGGTTAAATTATTCTTAAAACGCCCATCTGCGCGCAAGAGCTCGTGCAACATGTACTTTCTTTAGCTACGCAAGATTCAGATAATCCTGATTTGCGTGATCGTGGTTTTATCTATTGGCGATTGTTGTCCACTGACCCCGCTGCGGCCGGCGGACAGCTCGTAAAGGACGCGAAACGCTTAAGTCATTCGAAGTACAGCAGAACAAATTTATTTGTGCTAAAGCTTATTTAGTGTAAGTACGAAATCTGAATAGTTGAACAATTTGTGGTGGGGTGTGTTACGTACGCATTTTTTTTCTAATTAACAATGTGAATTAAGTTGTGAATAAATCTACTTCAGCTGAATGCAAATGCAACAAAACCGAAACTTGTGTATGATTCCATGAAATCAAATAGGACAAAGTGAAGAAATGGTTTGATTTTGCTAAGTGAAAAATAAGAACTTCCTCCATCCCTTGTGTTTGATTGGTTTTGGATAGTCGGTTGGTGGCTACGTTGCGTATGTGTGGGTTGTGCTTTGTTGCGCAATAAATATATTCTTAGCTTATACATTGGATGGAATTGATGGCAAACGAGCGCGTCGTATAGGCCTAGCTGGGCCATTAGGCGAACTCTTCGATTATGGCTTGGACTCATATACAGCCGTATTAATACCAGCATGCTTGTATAGCATATTTGGTCGTAGTCCTGTATACTCAGTGGCACCCATGCGCATGTATTATGTGTGCTGGGTGGTGTTTTTTAATGCTGATAGGGGTTCTCAGAATTGGTATAGATAGTGCAACTTGCGGAAATACCTTTTAGTAAATTATGAAATAACGTGCTATTAATGTGTTTAGCACGTCCTTCCTGATTCCGCCTAGCATAATTTGGGGGTATATGTCTCCGCCCAGAATTAAGTCGACTGGCTCATTGACAAAGAATCTTTTGTCAGCCAGTACTAAGTCAGGGAATGCTTGCCTAGTCATTGCATTTATTCGGCAAGTTGGAAGATTCCCTGTCAGTTGTGGTAAAACCAGCATGATCGTATTGATCTCGATTAATGGGTCGGTTGGTGACCGCAGTTGTATGTTGCACGCTTCTTTTACTTGTGCAGACATTGTATTATTGATGCCCGAAACTTGGGCATGCAGGTGTTTGGATGGCAGATTAATTCTGCGCTTTAGTTTCTCGGTAATGAATGAACATTCAGATCCCGAGTCTATTAGGGCTCTCGCCGAATAGTCAACACCATTAAAATGAATCTTGACCTGAGCTGTCCCTAGTAATACCCCTTTATTTGTGTTTGCGAAACATGAGTTCACATTATTAATCGGAGCGTTTTCTCTTTCAGCATTGCGTCGTATTTGAGCTTCCCGTGAGGTAGATGCTCCGATAGTGTCGGAAGTATTTGTTGGTTTTGGCTGATTCGAAATATGAAGCAGCGTATGATGTCTTAAATGACATGTGGCACAGTTCATTTGGCTGGTGCACCTTGTCACCGAATGGCCAGCAGAAAGGCAGTTTATACACCCACGGCTGCTCTTAATTTGTTCAAACCGTTTATTGGGTGTTAAACGTAAGAACTTTTCACACTTTGAAATTCGATGTGCAGGACTTTTGCACATCTTACACGTAGGTTTGGCTGTTGTTGCACTTGCCTGGTAGGACCCTAATCGTTTCGACGATGTATCTGCCGAGGAACGAGAAGCATGTGGCTTAGAGGGTTTTGAAACCGTATCCCCTCTTATATCTACCACAGTTTCCAACGTTTGGAATCTGCTGGATAAGAATTTATCCATATCTGCCCATTTTGAAATTTCTGTTTTATTTTCTATGGTTTGTTCCCATAGAGCCAGTGTGGTTTCTGGCAGTTTTGTGGAGCACAAATATGTTAGAATTGCATCCCAGTTTGATATGTCAATCTTGTGACATTGAAGCGCTGAGATACAATTGTTTATTTCACGTTGCAGTTTTTTAATGGAGCTACCGCATTCGTTCTCAACTGCTTTTAAACTAAAAAGAATTTTTAATTGGGCATTGACCAAGATACGTTTGTTTTCGTATCGGTCACATAAATTTTTCCACGCTGTATCGAAACCGTCTGTTGTTAAGGAACACCGTTCCACTATCTCTTTGGCCTCCCCTTGAGTTTTTTGCCTTAAATAGTATAGTTTTTGCACTGCATGGAGTTTACTATTATTAATATATATGGCAGTGAACATGTCCCTAAAAGACGGCCATGAAATATAGTCACCTTTGAAAATATCCGTATCACATGCTGGCAGGCGCACATGATATTCCATATTATCTGAGACATCTACTTTCTTATCTTTCTTTTCAAAATTTTCCAAAAGCTCAGCTATTGCCGCCTGACACTTTAGGAAGCTGAAATAGCACATTTTATGCTTCTTCTTGATAGCCGATAAGTCCTTTGAATCAAGCTCTGATGAACCTAAGAGCTTTTCGTATGTCACCTTCGTAGCTTCCCACAGAGTTTTTAACTCATCCCTTTGGTATATTAGGGAGTGTTTACTGTGTTGTGAAGGTGACATATCGTTGAAGTCATTTTCATACTCCGTCACTGCATCTGCTTGGCGTGTATAGGTATCCATTATATGAAAATTTATTGAAATATTAATTGATTAATTGCCTTTGCAGAGAGTATTGAGTGAAAATGAACTGAAACGAAGGACTGTGTTTGAGAGAGATCTCTCGAGGAAGTGGCGTCGAAGCTTGCGAGAAAGCTAGGAATTAATTTAAAGAATGTGCAATTTTCGTGGTGGCAACGGCGCGCACCCACGTAATTATTCAAAGAATGCTCTAATGCAGATGTGCCAATGACTTGTGTAAGCCAATAAGTAATGGCTAGTGAAGAAAGTGGTGTTAGTGAAAAAATAAAGAAATGTATGAACGTTCGTTATGGACTTTTTGGTAATTTAACCAAGGGCTGTGATCTTTTGTATCACAAAAAATTAGATCAGTCAAAAACTGATTTGTGTATTGCCGCAAGTGAAAAATAAAAATAATTCAATTTTTAAAAAATTGAACAGGAAATAAGCCTTTTGGCCACCCAAACAACAACAACAATATATGTGTATGTAACTAAGTGCACTTTGTACTATAGCACCAAACTAAATTGCAAACGTATTGCCCGTGTAAATAAGTGCAAGTGATTTTTATGTGGGAGAAAATTTTATTTAATTAAATGTGCGCCTAAAATAAATTTACAGGTTTCTGAATAAGCAACCTTAACAAATCGAATTTTTGTGCAGTGGATTAAATTAATTTTTTCAGATAAATCCTGCAAAGGTGAAAATCGAAAAGTGACGCAAATCGGTGTTTGAGGTTATGTTAACCTTTTAGAGCAGTATTGTGCTACCTTGAGCTGTGTCCGGAAAATCTTACCGCTGGTGGGGGATAGTTCCGGATAGTCACAAGGCGTGTTGCACAAACTTTAAATAACTGCGTTAAGCGCCTTTTTCAAATTTTTGCACAAGATGAGACTTCTCACTTCACGGAAAAAAAACAAAATCACTTGCACTATTACATATAAAAAAGTCACTTTGTAATTTGTAATTTTATTTTGTGAAATTTTATTAAAAGTGAAAAGGAAAACCCTACCTAGCACGGAATATTTTCAAACCACGTACCTTTCAATAAATTGCTGATCCGGATTAGTAGATTGACTTTTGTGGATTGTCGGTGTTGTTGATGTTGTTTGGAGGTTGGATGTCGCTCAAATCTGTTTGTGTATGCCAATTGCTGATGAATATATTATCACTATTGTAAATCTCTTCTTCCTCGATTTAATTGCCTAGGGAGTGGAGTGGACTGTAGTTCTTGGTGATTGGCTCTTCTTACCGGCGTGGTAAGGACCATGAACAAATGCGTGGTGGCAACGGCGCGCACCCACGTATTTGTTAAATAATAGTTAAGGCGAAAAAAATAAGAAAATAAAAACACCAAAAAGGGTTTCGTATTAATACAAGAGAATTCACAGTGTTTTTTTTATTCAATATGTATAAATACAACAAGTGTTAAGGAAATTTATTAACAGATGTTGTGAAAATGAAAATGGTAAAGATATTTTCGGAAATTATTTTATGAATTTGACAACTTACGTGAACGGGCGATTACGTGTTCCTTCGCTGGCTGCTGGATCAAAAGAGGACGAGCCTCTTTGCAACATGAGCCGATGAACCCGAGATACAGCTCCTTCGTTGGGTTTCCCGGCAACAAAGTTGCTATACCGCGGGCTCACAGCGGTAAAAATCTAAGATACATGCGTACCACCACTCACACATGCCTGTGTGTATTAGTGATCACAAGCATATGCGGGTGGTAGTAAACGAAGGAAAGAAGAACATTATGTTACGAGGGAGGGGAGATATATTTAGGCCTGTGGCCTAAACAGGTGTTAATGAGTATTTTAAAAGGGAGTGGGCCTTAGTTCTATAGGTGGACGCCTTTTCGGGATATCGTTATAAAGGGGGACCAGGGGTGACTCTAGAATGCGTTTGTACAATATGGGTATCAAATGAAAGGTGTTAATGAGTATTTTAAAAGGGATTGGGCCATAGTTCTATAGGTGGACGCCTTTTCGAGATATCGCCATAAAGGGGGACCAGGGGTGACTCTAGAATGCGTTTGTACAATATGGGTATCAAATGAAAGGTGTTAATGAGTATTTTAAAAGGGATTGGGCCATAGTTCTATAGGTGGACGCCTTTTCGAGATATCGCCATAAAGGGGGACCAGGGGTGACTCTAGAATGCGTTTGTACAATATGGGTATCAAACGAAAGGTGTTAATGAGTATTTTAAAAGGGAGTGGGCCTTAGTTCTATAGGTGGACGCCTTTTCGAGATATCGCCATAAAGGTGGACCAGGGGTGACTTTAGAATTAATTTGTACGATATGGGTATCAAATAAAGGTGTTAATGAGTATTTTAAAAGTGGGTGTGCCTTAGTTCTATGGGTGGACGCCTTTTCGAGATATCGCCATAAAGGTGGACCAGGGGTGACTCTATAATTAATTTGTACGATATGGGTATCAAATGAAAGGTGTTAATGAGTATTTTAAAAGTGGGTGGCCCTTAGTTCTTTGGGTGGACGCCTTTTCGAGATATCGCCATAAAGGTGGACCAGGGATGACTCTAGAATTTGTTTGTACGATATGGGTATCAAATGAAAGGTGTTAACTAGTATTTTAAAAGGGTTGGGCCTTAATACTATAGGTGGACGCCTTTTCGGGATATCGTTATAAAGGTGGACCAGGGTTGACTCTAGAATGCGTTTGTACATTATGGGTATCAAACGAAAGGTGATAATGAGTATTTTAAAAGGGAATGGGCCTTAGTTCTATAGGTAGACGCCTTTTCGATATATCGCCATAAAAGTGGACCAGGGGTGACTCTATAATGTGTTTGTACAATATGGGTGTCAAACTAAAGGTATTAATAAGAATTTTAAAAAGGAGTGGTGGTAGTTGTATATGTGAAGGCGTTTTCGAGATATCGACCAAAATGTGGACCAGGGTGACCCAGATCATCATCTGTCGGGTACCGCTAATTTATTTATATATGTAATACCACGAACAGTATTCCTGCCATGATTCCAAGGGCTTTTGATTTCGCCCTGCACAACTTTTTTATTTTCTTTTACTTAATATGGTAGGTGTCACACCTATTTTACAAAGTTTTTTTCTAAAGTTATATTTTGCGTCAATAAACCAATCCAGTTACCATGTTTCAACAATTTTTTCGTATTTGGTATAGAATTATGGCACTTTTTTCATTTTTCATAATTTTCGATATCGAAAAAGTGGGCGTGGTCATAGTCAGATTTCGGCCATTTTTTATACCAATAGAAAGTGAGTTCAGATAATTATGTGAACTGAGTTTAGTAAAGATATATCGATTTTTGCTCAAGTTATCGTGTTAAAGGCCGAGCGGAAGGACAGACGGTCGACTGTGTATTAAAACTGGGCGTGGCTTCAACCGATTTCGCCCTTTTTCACAGAAAACAGTTATCGTCCTAGAATCTAAGCCGCTACCAAATTTCACAAGGATTGGTAAATTTTTGTTCGACTTATGGCATTAAATGTATCCTAGACAAATCACCGGGCCATCTCGGGAAGTATTTATGGCCTTACCGCAGTAAGGGGCGCTGCTGTGGCGAACGGTTCTTTCCCCGTATATAATACTGGACCGCTGATCCCGCCTTGTCGGGCAGGTGGTCGTACGACCAAGATGAACAACTCATTACCTGAACGTAATAAGGAGGATGTAAAGAGGAGGACTGAGTCGCAATCCAGGGACGACAAATACGAATTAAGCGATGCGTCGGACTCGGGGAGCGAGAGTAGTGCTGATTCAATGAACTCCGTGTTGGAGAAGCACACAAATGAAAACGGAGTAGAAGAGTGGAGAAGGGTACGGAGCAGAGGAAGTAAAAGAGCTCTCTCGCAGTACCGTGCAGCACTAAGAATTGTACAACGCTTGGGAGCAGTGGTCGACCCAACAGAAGTGGAGATCGAGCGCTTAGAATGGGCCCATGAAGCGGTAGAAATAGGTCGAAGGCAGTTCAAAAGGTTTGCTGCGAGAAACCCTCGGTTCTGCAACCGGTACGAGGAGGAAGAAGCGTCGAATGGCAGAATGAAGAGGCACCGTTCGGCAGAAGGCGACAAGCCTGCTTTCAAGAGGCAGAAAGGACACAGTCCTAGAGCCGCGAGGCAGGGCAGTCGCATAGACAAGACAAGTAGGCCCAAAGCTGTAAGACAGATGGGTTCTAATAGCGAGGTAGCAACTACCTCGAAAGCTGCCAGTCAGAGGGAAGTTCCAACTACGGAAGTAGGAGATAAGCCAAAGGGAGATAACGCTAAGACTCCGGCTTTCTCGGAGGCGCTAAAGGGAGTTAACGCGAAGACTCCGGTGTTCTCGGAGGTTCCAAGGGGAGATAACACTAAGACTCCTGCTTTTCCCGAGAAGATGAGTGATGTGGCAAAGCAGTCACTGACTGTGGAGCTGGTTGATCGTAGCAGTCCGTTCGGACAAATGACTACTGAAAGGTGGAGATCTGTGGAAAGGGAGCTTATTAGCTGAATGCTTAAGATGATGCGGGAACAACCAAGTAAGCCCCTTCCAACCTTTGATTCGGGGGGATGGTATAATGGTGTGAAGATGATAGCGTGCGACAACATCGCGAGCTTGCGGTGGCTGGAGGAAGTCGTTCCAAACCTCCAAAGGCAAGGCACGAACGCGCGGTTTGAGGTGGTGGATAAAGCGCAAATCCCCACGGTACCAAAAGTTAAGGTATGGATACCATGCGTGATGAAGTCGGAGGATACACTGCGACTTCTGCAGAATCAGAATCCGAACATACCGACACAGGATTGGAAGGTACTTACTGTATCTCGGCCTACCGAGGATGGTCAGTTCTACATCTTCCAAATAAACAAGCAGGCGGAGGATATTTTGTACACGCAGCTTGGCAAAATGTCCTTTGGCACTGGCAAAATTTACATGCGACTCAGGAAAAGAAGTCCCGAGGATAAAAATCCTAACACGCTGGAAGTGGGCGAAGTCGAAAAGGACCTCAGAAGCCTAAGGGAAAAAAGTGGTGGAGGTCCCCGACGTCATCACGAACGTGCTAGAAGAGGACCAACCGCTAAATGGTGCTGTGACTCGCACAGAGGAACACACGGCACAATATTCACGAGGGGCTGAAGGGGGCTCGAATACTCTAAACCAAAAGGGCAAGAGGAGGACGACGACGTCAAGACTAAGGTGCTGGAGGGGGACAAACAGCCCAACGGTGCTGCGAGTCCTACAGATAAACCTCCAACACAGTAAAGTGGCGTCGAGCGAACTCCTCCTAACCCTTGAGGAGGGTTCGTTTGACGTGGCGCTGATCCAGAAGCCGTGGCTCTCATCGGGAGGAAAGGTTTCTGGACTTAGCGCGCGCGGGTTTGGCGTTTACTATGCACAAACGGAAGGACGGGTTCGAGCTGTAGTAATGGTAAGGAAACAGCTGCATTCATATATGCTGCCTAATTACACCACCGAGGATCTCGTAGCGGTGGCCGTTGAGCAAAAGAATAAGCAGGCATTTATCCTGGCGTCCTGCTACATGGCCCATGCTGCGGAGGTTCCACCGATGGAGTGCAAAAGGCTAGTACAGGAGGAAGAGCGCAAAGGGCGGTTGGTCATAGGCGCAGATGCAAATGCGCACCACAATGCGTGGGGAGGAGCAGATACGAACGGGAGAGGCGAATCTCTGTTTTGTTACATCCTGCAAACCAATTTGCAGATAGCCAACAGGGGAAATATCCCTACATACATTGGTCCAACAACCAGCAATGTTCTGGATATTACATTGAGCTCCGAGCGTGATATATCAAGGTATGATTGGATGGTTCTCGATAGACCATCCTTCTCCGACCATGCGTATATAAGCTTCAACATCCCACTAAAGAGGGTAGAGAAGGGAGGAACCTTTAGAAACCCTAGGGCAACGAATTGGACTAAATTCCAGAAACATGTAGAAACGAAACTGGGACAACCCAAAGAGGTTGCTAATGTAGAGGAACTGGAGGAGTCGAATGAATTCCTAACAAGGACGCTTATGACTGCGTATAACAAAGCTTGCCCTCTAAGAAGATTCAGAGGAAAAGCAAAGCCGCCATGGTGGAGCAATGAGCTGAGTCTTCTAAGAAGACAGGTAAAAGAAATGTTTAAACTCGCAAAGACCGCGGAAAGCGAAGCGTGTCGGGACGAGTACAGGGATCTACTGAGGATCTACAAGCGTGAAATTACCAGGGCGAAGAGAAACTCATGGAAAAGTTTCTGTACGGACATAGAGTGCTCCAGTGAAACAGCAGAAAGAAAGAGAACGGGGAATGGTCACGTGATAGTGAGGAATCCCTTGAGGTGCTTCTCGATACACATTTCCCATCGGGAGACGGTTTAGAAGAACCAGCAGACATCACTCACACTTCGATCACGGAGCTAGTGGTGCCGGGCTTGGTGACCGATACCAAGATCGAGTGGGCAGTGAAGACGTTTTCTAAGTTTAAATCGCCGCGCCCAGATGGTATATTCCCGGCCATGCTACAAGTCTCAAGTAGGGCGGTCGTGGAATGGCTTAAAATAATATTCGATGGGTGCATAAGACTGAATCATGTACCGCACTCTTGGAGAACTGCTCGTGTAGCTTTTCTACCAAAGGCGGGGAAGATCGGTCACGTGTATCCCAAAGACTATAGACCCATTAGCTTAACATCATTTCTGCCCAAAACCTTTGAGAGGCTGATAGATGTGTACATAAAGTCAAACGTGGATGAAAAGCTGCTCTCCACAACACAGCATGCGTACACCAAAGGCAAGTCGGTAGACACCACATTGCATAGGGTGGTAATAAGCATAGAGAAATCCCTGGAATATAAGGAGTATGCTCTAGGAGTCTTCTTGGACATTGCCGGGGCTTTCAATAATGTTGCAAAATGGGCGATTATGGATGGTCTTAATTACATTAAAGTACATCCTGCCTTAATCAGATGGATCGGCTGCATGTTAAATTGCAGAAAGATTACATCACAATGGGGATTGTACGAGGCCACGAAATCAGTGGACAGGGGCACGCCGCAGGGAGGGGTGCTATCACCTCTGCTGTGGACACTGGTCATCAACCAACTGCTCAGGCAATTCGATGAGGGACCCGTAAAACTTACGGCTTACGCAGATGACGTTGCAATTGTCATAAGTGGAAAATGCCTTCCAACGATTAGTTCTTTGATGGATCGGGCGCTTCGGGATATTCATACCCGGGCATCTAATGTCGGGCTGAAAGTCAATGCGGAGAAGACGGATATGGTCTTGTTTACAAAGAGGTACAAGGTCCCAAATTGGACCAGGCCTAAGTTAGGAGCGGTGACCTTACAGGAGAAACCTTGCACAAAATATCTAGGAATCATCCTAGACAGTAAGCTGTCATGGAAGCTCAACGTGAAGGAGAGGGTCAAGAAGGCCTCAACGGCACTCTATGCATGTAAAAGAATGCTGGGGTGTACGTGGGGCCTATCGCCTTCTCTTTCTCATTGGGTTTTTACAGCGATTGTAAGCCCTATTCTATACTATGGAGTTCTTGTTTGGTGGAAAGCCACACAAAAAACAACATACCTCAAAAAATTAGAGGGGGTATGCAGACTATCGATGCTTTGCATTACGGGAGCCCTGAAAACAACCCCGACGGCTGCACTGTATGCCATTCTGCACATTCCACCTGTAGACCTGGTAGCAAAGAACAAAGCGTTAACGACCGCAACCAGGCTCGATGCTTCGGGGCAGCTTGAGCGCCGACCATATGGCAATAGTAGTATAGCGTCCTCAGTCACAAGACGAACAGACTACATGATTCCCTACCTGCACTTTGAGGGAGATCTTAAGGCCACAATAGAGATGGACGGTTGGCGCAAGGTTGCGCAAATGGCGGACGAGGCGATACATGTGTACACCGATGGTTCCAAAATAGTGGAAGGAGTAGGGTCTGCGGTATACTGCGCTGATCCGGAATTAAGCAGATCCTACAGGCTGCCGGATTACTGTAGCGTTTTCCAAGCGGAAATATTAGCCGTAACCAAAGCAGTAGAAACCGTGGAAGAGAATAGCTTATGCTGCAACCGTGTTAACTTTTATATTGACAGTCAAGCAGCAATTAAGGCAATAATCTCGCATAGCACAGCATCTAAATGCGTGTTAAAGTGTAAGCAGTCTCTGGAGAGAATCGGGACAGGGAGAAGCATACATCTATATTGGGTCCCAGGGCATATGGGAATAGATGGGAATGAAAAAGCGGACGAATTAGCTAAAAAGGGCGCATCCCTTGAAGCTTGCTCCGTAGACGTCCCAATTAGATTGGGCGAGATTAAGCGAAGGCGAGAGGTGCACATGATCGACCAAGCAGAAAAGGCGTGGGTTCAAGCGCGGGGCTGTAACGTGTCGAAGATTATGTGTAGGTCTTACAACCTTAGACTAACACAGTTGCTTCTATCATTAAAAAGAGAGGACTGTAGACTCATGACGGATATTCTGACTGGACACTGCCTTCTGGCGTCACATGCCTTTAAATTAGGCTTGGTCAGTGATAGCAGGTGTAGGAAGTGCGGGTTGGAGGAGGAAACGATCGAGCACGTTCTGTGCTCGTGCCCTGCCAGGCTAAGACTCCAGCTATTAGGAGTGATACAGCTGTCAGATCTAGAAGCAGCAAGTGGCTTAAGTCCTAGGAAGCTTCTAGTATTTGCCAAGAGGACGGAGTTATTTTATAACATAGGTCCTGGTTTTTGATAGGGTTTTTCAGTTTGGTCGTTAAAACAAACTTCTGGTAACACTACGGACTCAATCAGTCTATGTGAGGTCCTCATGGACCGGCCAGTTCAACCTACCTACCTTTGTATTTTGTTGCACCATATCATTACTGGAGTTGAATGTTGACATAATTTACTTATATACTGTAAAGATATTAAATTTTTTGTAAAAATTTCACTTTAAAAAAAAATTTTTTTTAAAAGTGGGCGTGGTCGTCCTCCGATTTTGCTAATTTTTTTTAGGCATACATATAGTAATAGAAGTAACGTTCCTGCCAAATTTCATCATGATATCTTCAGCGACTGCCAAATTACAGCTTGCAAAACTTCTAAACTACCTTCTTTTAAAAGTGGGCGGTGCCACGCCCATTGTCCAAAATTTTACTTATTTTCTATTCTGCGTCATAAGTTCAACGCACCTACCAAGTTTCATCGCTTTATCCCTCTTTGGTAATGAATTATCGCAATTTTTCGATTTTTCGAAATTTTCGATATCGAAAAAGTGGACGTGGTTATAGTCCGATATCGTTCATTTTAAATAGCGATCTGAGATGAGCGCCCAGGAATATACATACCAAATTTCGTCAAGATATCTCAAAACTTACTCAAGTTATCGTGTTAACGGGCAGACGGACGGACGGACGGACGGACGGACATGGCTTAATAAAATTTTTTTTCAATACTGATGATTTTGATATATGGAAGTCTATATCTATCTCGATTCCTTTATACCTGTACAACCAACCGTTATCCAATCAAAGTTAATATACTCTGTGAGCTCTGCTCAACTGAGTATAAAAATTACCTACATTCCTAATACATGCATGTAAAGTCAGCAATTATTACTTCGATCTAATTATAGAAATAATGTAACAAAAATATTTTGGAAGTCACATTGAAAAACCGACAATGTCGATCAGTCACGCTGATCGATAAGTGTGTTGGTCAATGTGACAATTAGCGTTGACAAATGTAAACGGATATGTGCATTGTATGTCGGCATGTCCGTATGATGTTAAACCCATGCCCGGTTCGATATAATTTATTAGGGTCGCTATGACTTGAATATGTGTGGTCGATTTGAATATGCATTTGTATATGCATAAGACTGCATTATGTGTAAAAGCGTATTCTGGCATATGCATAAGAATGCATTGTGAGTAAAGCGTATTCTGGTAATACTACAGTAGTCCAAATTACAAGTATTCGGCCTTAGCACAGAAAGTGGAGTTGCCAGCCACATGTTAGAGGGTCAATATAATTTAACAAAATATCACGAAATTATTAAAGCGTTCGCCACCCAACCAAAATTCAGTTTAAAATAAAACATTTTATTAAAATTAAAACCAAAATAACAAAATAAATCCAATCTGGCACGGAGACCCGTCCTTTTCGTCTGGATATAACCTTAAATCTCATAAAGTTAAAATCTGGAACGGAGACATGTCCCCTTCCTCAAGACTACGAAAAACTCGAGGTCCAAACGAGGTTTATGCTAATAAAGTGCGTTGAATTGTAACCCGTTCTTGTTTTCAGCTTTTATATGTTGCTTCTTTTCTTCCTACAGCGGCATCTATAATGAGTCAAGTGCGGGCGCGTTCAGCCAATACATTTTTTGTTCAAAATGTGCAAGAAGTTCGGCATTCAAAAAACACGTACAACTGCATTGCATCCTCAGTCCGATGGTATGGTGGAACGTTTCAATAGAACATTGGAGGAGCATTTAAAGAGACTAGTAGACAAGTACCATACAGACTGGAATATACACATATCATTATTCTTGATGGCCTACCGATCGACAGTACATGAGACAACGGGCCAAACTCCCGCAAAGGTAATTTTTGGCAATGACCTTCGACTGCCAGCTGATTTGAAGTATGGGATAGATTCCGATGCGGAGAGGAATGTCAAGAAATCCTCTGGTGTCTTGGAAGAAGAGCTGAGAGAGATACAAGATCTGGTAAGGCAACGAGCAAAGATTATGAGTGACAAGATGAAAGCGAGTATGTTGACGGTTACTCAAAAACTAAACTTTATTTGCAATTTACTCTTATTTATAGGATTACAACACTTGCTTACATTCTAATTTCACCATTTTGTAAAATACGTTGGCCTTGAAATAAAGATATCAATTTCTGTTTGACGGAAAATTCCATCAAAACTCTAGTTAAGCTACAACTGAATAGATGCGACAGTATTTGATTAAGTCAACACAGCAGGATACTTTGTATTCTTAAAATAACAAATGTGAATCATAAAACTATTTTTGGGTAGCTTGAATCATTGATTCAAGATCAAATGGTTTACCATTTGCAGCTGCAATAACAAAGAGGCGAGCTTGTGCTTACTTAAGAAGCGATTTCAGTTCGCAACATAAATTGATTGGAAATATCAATTTTGTTTACAATTATGGTAAGGCTTGTGTGGAGGCTGCCGGTAACTTGCATCATTTGCGTCATAACTATAAAGGCCATCTTGCAGCAGTCTCCTCTCCAAAAACTCTGTGTACAGAGAGTCTCTCGCCGTAAAAACGAGGGCAGTGCAACATTACATGCTCTGCGCTTTCCAATTAGGTTCACTTTTTCCACCACGAGGCGACAAACGCCACGATTTCACAGAAAGTGAAAATTTACAGTTACCTGAAGCAAAATACGATAACACCGCGTTACAAAAACGAGCTTTAGTTCTGTCCTATGAACCAACTATACTTTTTCGGAAAGGGGAGAAAAAATATATTTACACGTGTATCGGCGATTTTCATGTACACGCCAGAATTTGTTTTTATGTATAAAGTATAACATAAAAAAAAAACAATTATACATAAAAACAAGTAAGGAAGGCTAAGTTCGGGTGTAACCGAACATTACATACTCAGTTGAGAGCTATGGAGACAAAATAAGGAAAATCACCATGTAGGAAAATGAACCTAGGGTAACCCTGGAATGTGGTTGTATGACATGTTTTTCAAATGGAAGGTATTAAAGAGTATTTTAAGAGAGAGTAGGCCATAGTTCTATGGATGTACGCCATTTAGGGATATCGCCATAAAGGTGGACCAGGGCTGACTCTAGAATTTGTTTGTACGATATGGGTATCAAATGAAAGGTGTTACTGAGCATTTTAAGAGGGAGTGGGCCTTAGGTCTATCGGTGGACGCCTTTTCGAGATATTGCCATAAAGGTGGACCAGGGGTGTCTCTAGAATGTGTTTGTACGATATGGGAATCAAATGAAAGGTGTTATTGAGCATTTTAAGAGGGAGTGGGCATTAGGTCTATAGGTGGACGCCTTTTCGAAATGTCGCCATTAGGGCGGGCCAGGGGTGACTCTAGAATGTGTTTGTACGATATGGGTATCAAATGAAAGCTGTTAATGAGTATTTTGAAAAGGAGTGATCCTTAGTTCCATAGGTGGACGCCGTTTCGAGATATCGCCATAAAGGTGGACCAAGGGTGACTCTAGAATGTTTGTACGATATGGGTATCAAACGAAAGGTGTTACTGAGCATTTTAAGAGGGAGTGGGCATTAGGTTTATAGGTGGACGCCTTTTCGAAATGTCGCCATTAGGGCGGGCCAAGGGTGACTCTAGAATGTGTTTGTACGATATGGGTATCAAATGAAAGCTGTTAATGAGTATTTTGAAAAGGAGTGATCCTTAGTTCCATAGGTGGACGCCGTTTCGAGATATCGCCATAAAGGTGGACCAAGGGTGACTCTAGAATGTTTGTACGATATGGGTATCAAACGAAAGGTGTCACTGAGCATTTTAAGAGGGAGTGGGCATTAGGTCTATAGGTGGACGCCTTTTCGAGATATCGCCATTAAGGTGGGCCAGGGGTGACTCTAGAATGTTTGTACGATATGGGTATCAAACGAAAGGTGTCACTGAGCATTTTAAGAGGGAGTGGGCATTAGGTCTATAGGTGGACGCCTTTTCGAAATGTCGCCATTAGGGCGGGCCAGGGGTGACTCTAGAATGTGTTTGTACGATATGGGTATCAAATGAAAGCTGTTAATGAGTATTTTGAAAAGGAGTGATCCTTAGTTCCATAGGTGGACGCCGTTTCGAGATATCGCCATAAAGGTGGACCAAGGGTGACTCTAGAATGTTTGTACGATATGGGTATCAAACGAAAGGTGTTATGAGCATTTTAAGAGGGAGTGGGCATTAGGTCTATAGGTGGACGCCTTTTCGAGATATCGCCTTTAGGGTGGGCCAGGGGTTACTCTAGAATGTTTGTACGATATGGGTATCAAACGAAAGGTGTCACTGAGCATTTTAAGAGGGAGTGGGCATTAGGTCTATAGGTGGACGCCTTTTCGAGATATCGCCTTTAGGGTGGGCCAGGGGTTACTCTAGAATATTTGTACGATATGGGTATCAAACGAAAGGTGTCACTGAGCATTTTAAGAGGGAGTGGGCATTAGGTCTATAGGTGGACGCCTTTTCGAGATATCGCCATTAGGGTGGGCCAGGGGTGACTCTAGAATGTTTGTACGGTATGGGTATCAGACGAAAGGTGTTACTGAGCATTTTAAGATGGAGTGGACATTAGGTCTATAGGTCGACGCCTTTTCGAGATATCGCCATTAGGGTGGCCCAGGGGTGACTCTAGAATGTTTGTACGATATGGGTATCAAACGAAAGGTGTTACTGAGCATTTTAAGAGGGAGTGGGCATTAGGTCTATAGGTGGACGCCTTTTCGAGATATCGCCATTAGGGTGGGCCAGGGGTGACTCTAGAATGTGTTTGTACGATATGGATATCAAATTAAAGGTATTAATGAGGGTTTTAAAAGCGAGTGGCCCTTAGATGTATATGTGAAGGCGTTCTCGCGATATCGACCAAAATGTGGACCAGGTGATCCAGAAAATCATCTGTCGGGTACTGCTAATTTATTTATATATGCAATACCACCAACAGTATTCCTGCCAAGATTCCAAGGGCTGTTGATTTCGCCTTGTAGAACTTTTTCATTTTCTTCTACTTAATATGGTAGGTGTCACACCCATTTTACAAAGTTTTTTCCAAAGTTATATTTTGCGTCAATAAGCCAATCCAGTTACCATGTTTCATCCCTTTTTTCGTATTTGGTATAGAATTATGGCATTTTTTTCATTTTTCGTAATTTTCGATATCGATAAAGTGGGCGTGGTTATGATCGGATTTCGGTCATTTTTTATACCAAGATAAAGTGAGTTCAGATAAGTACGTGGGCTAAGTTTAGTAAAGATATATCGGTTTTTGCTCAAGTTATTGTGTTAACGGCCGAGCGGAAGGACAGACGGTGGACTGTGTATAAAAACTGGGCGTGGCTTCCACCGATTTCGCCCATTTTCACAGAGAACAGTAACCGTCATAGAATCTATGCCCCTAACAAATTTGAGAAGGATTGGTAAATTTTTGTTCGACTTATGGCATTAAAAGTATTCTAGACATAAAATGAAAATGGGCGGAGCCACGCCCATTTTGAAATTTTCTTTTATTATTGTATTTTGTTTCATCATATCATTACTGGAGTTGGATTTTGACTTAATTTACTTATATACAGTAAAGATATTAAATTTTTTTGTTAAAATTTGAATTTAAAAAAATTTTTTTTCAAAAAGTGGGCGTGTTCTTCATTCCAATTTTGCTAATTTTTATTAAGCACATATATAGTAATAGTAGTAACGTTCCTGCCAAATTTCATCATAATATCTTCAACAACTGCCAAATTACAGCTTGCAAAACTTTTAAATTACCTTCTTGTAAAAGTGGGTGGTGCCACGCCCATTGTCCAAAATCTTACTAATTTTCTATTCTGCGTCATAACGTCAACCCATCTACCAAGTTTCATCGCTTTAACCGCCTTTGGCAATGAATTATCGCATTTTTTCGGCGTGGTTATAGTCCGATATCATTCATTTTAAATAGCGATCTGAGATGAGTGCCCAGGAATCTACATACCAAATTTCATCTAGATACCTCAAGTTATCGTGCTAACGGACGGACGGACGGACATGGCTCAATCAAATTTTTTTTCGATACTGATGATTTTGATATATGGAAGTCTATATCTATCTCGATTCCTTTATACCTGTACAACCAACCGTTATCCAATCAAAGTTAATATACTCTGTGAGCTCTGCTCAACTGAGTATAAAAAATTCTGACGTGTACATGAAAATCGCCGATACACGTGTATTTTTATTTTTTCTCCCTTTTCCGAAAAAGTATATTTGGTTCAGACAGAATGTGTGTAACGTGGTGTAATAAGTGACTGAAATGTACACATTGTTGTGTGAAATTACAAAGCATGTATACTTTTGCACACTTCTTGCGTAAAACTACGTACTATTTGGGTGTAAATCAAAATATCACACGTTGTTATACTCAGTTGAGCAGAGCTCACAGAGTATATTAACTTTGATTGGATAACGGTTGGTTGTACAGGTATAAAGGAATCGAGATAGATATAGACTTCCATATATCAAAATCATCAGTATCGAAAAAAAATTTGATTGAGCCATGTCCGTCCGTCCGTCCGTCTGTCCGTTAACACGATAACTTGAGTAAATTTTGAGGTATCTTGATGAAATTTGGTATGTAGATTCCTGGGCACTCATCTCAGATCGCTATTTAAAATGAACGATATCGGACTATAACCACGCCCACTTTTTCGATATCGAAAATTTCGAAAAACCGAAAAAATGCGATAATTCATTGCCAAAGGCGGTTAAAGCGATGAAACTTAGTAGATGGGTTGACGTTATGACGCAGAATAGAAAATTAGTAAGATTTTGGACAATGGGCGTGGCACCGCCCACTTTTACAAGAAGGTAATTTAAAAGTTTTGCAAGCTGTAATTTGGCAGTCGTTGAAGATATCATGATGAAATTTGGCAGAAACGTTACTACTATTACTATATATTTGCTAAATAAAAATTAGCGAAATTGGATTAAGAACACGCTCACTTTTTAAAAAAAAATTTTTTTAAATTCAAATTTTAAAAAAAAATTTAATATCTTTAATGTATATAAGTAAATTAAGTCAAAATTTAACTCCAGTAATGATATGATGCAACAAAATAGAAAAATAAAAGAAAATTTCAAAATGGGCGTGGCTCCGCCCATTTTCATTAATATGTCTAGAATACTTTTAATGCCATAAGTCGAACAAAAATTTACCAATCCTTCTCAAATTTGGTAGGGCATAGATTCTATGACGGTAACTGTTCTCTGTGAAAATGGGCGAAATCGGTGGAAGCCACGCCCAGTTTTTATACACAGTCCACCGTCTGTCCTTCCGCTCGGCCGTTAACAAAATAACTTGAGCAAAAACCGATATATCTTTACTAAACTTAGCCCACGTACTTATCTGAACTCACTTTATCTTGGTATAAAAAATGATCGAAATCCGACCATAACCACGCCCACTTTATCGATATCGAAAATTACGAAAAATGAAAAAAATGCCATAATTCTATACCAAATACGAAAAAAAGGATGAAACATGGTAACTGGATTGGTTTATTGACGCAAAATATAACTTTGGAAAAAACTTTGTAAAATGGGTGTGACACTTACCATATTAAGTAGAAGAAAATGAAAAAGTTCTACAAGGCGAAATCAACAGCCCGTGGAATCTTGGCAGGAATACTGTTAGTGGTATTGCATATATACGTAAATTAGCAGTACCCGACAGATGATTTTCTGGATCACCTGATCCACATTTTGGTCGATATCGCGAGAACGCCTTCACATACACATCTAAGGGCCACTCGCTTTTAAAACCCTCATTAATACCTTTAATTTGATATCCATATCGTACAAACACATTCTAGAGTCACCCCTGGCCCACCCTAATGGCGATATATCGAAAAGGCGTCCACCTATAGACCTAATGCCCACTCCCTCTTAAAATGCTCAGTAACACCTTTCGTCTGATACCCATACCGTACAAACAGTCTAGAGTCACCCCTGGCCCACCCTAATGGCGATATCTCGAAAAGGCGTCCACCTATAGACCTTATGCCCACTCCCTCTTTAAATGCTCAGCATCACCTTTCGTTTGATACCCATATGGTACAAACATTCTAGAGTAACCCCTGGCCCACCCTAATGGCGATATCTCGAAAAGGTGTCCACCTATAGACCTAATGACCAATCCCTCTTAAAATGCTCGTTTGATACCCATACCGTACAAACATTCTAGAGTCACCCTTGGTCCACCTTTATGGCGATATCTCGAAAAGGCGTCCACCTATAGAACTAAGGATTACTCCCTTTTAAAATACTCACTACCACCTTTCATTTGATACCCATATCGTACAAACACATTCTAGAGTCACCCTGGCCCACCCTAATGGCGATATCTCGAAAAGGCGTCCACCTATAGACCTATTGCTGACTCCGTCTTAAAATGCTCAGTAACACCTTTCGTTTGATACCCATATCGTACAAACATTCTAGAGTCACCCTTGGTCCACCTTTATGGCGATATCTCTTAAAGGCGTCCACATATAGAACTAAGGATTACTCCCTTTTAAAATACTCATTATCGCCTTTTATTTGATACCCATATCGTACAAACACATTCTAGAGTCACCCCTGGCCCACCCTAATGGTGATATCTCGAAAAGGCGTCCACCTATAGACATAATGTCCACTCCCTCTTAAAATGCTCAGTAACACCTTTCGTTTGATACCCATATCGTACAAACATTCTAGAGTCACCCCTGGCCCACCGTAAGGGCGATATCTCGAAAAGGCGTCCACCTATAGACCTAATGCCCACTCCCTCTTAAAATGCTCAGTAACAAATTTCGTTTGATACCCATATCGTACAAACATATTCTAGAGTCACCCCTGGCCCACCCTAATGACGATATCTCGAAAAGGCGTCCACCTATAGACCTCATGCCCACTCCCTCTTAAAATGCTCAGTAACACCTTTCGTTTGATACCCATATCGTACAAACATTCTAGAGTCACCCTTGGTCCACCTTTATGGCGATATCTCGAAAAGGCGTCCACCTATTGAACTAAGGATTACTCCCTTTTAAAATACTCATTACCATCTTTCATTTGATACCCATATCATACAAACACATTCTAGAGTCACCCCTGGCCCGCCCTAATGGCGACATTTCGAAAAGGCGTCCACCTATAGACCTAATGCCCACTCCCTCTTAAAATGTTCAGTAACACTTTTCGTTTGATACCCATATCGTACAAACATTCAAGAGTCACCCCTGGCCCACCCTAATGGCGATATCTCGAAAAGGCGTCCACCTATAGACCTAATGCACACTCCCTCTTAAAATGCTCAGTAACACCTTTCATTTGATTCCCATATCGTACAAACACATTCTAGAGACACCCCTGGTCCACCTTTATGGCGATATCTCGAAACGGCGTCCACCTATGGAACTAAGGATCCCTCCTTTTCAAAATACTCATTAACAGCTTTCATTTGATACCCATATCGTACAAACACATTCTAGAGTCACCCCTGGTCCACCTTAATGGCGATATCTCGAAAAGGCGTCCACCGATAGACCTAAGGCCCACTCCCTCTTAAAATGCTCAGTAACACCTTCCATTTGATACCCATATCGTACAAACAAATTCTAGAGTCAGCCCTGGTCCACCTTTATGGCGATATCCCTAAATGGCGTCCATCCATAGAACTATGTCCTACTCTCTCTTAAAATACTCTTTAATACCTTCCATTTGATACACATGTCATAAAACCACATTGCAGGGTTACCCTAGGTTCATTTTCCTACATGCTGATTTTCCTTATTTTGTCTCCATAGCTCTCAACTGAGTATGTAATGTTCGGTTACACCCGAACTTAGCCTTCCTTACTTGTTTATAGTAATATCATCCATTTTTAAACGGCTTTATTAAGCTTGACTTGTCTGTTTGCTGGTTGGCTGGCTGGCACGAATTTTGTAATTGAAATTTAAGTAACTTCCCGATAAGCTACAAGCTTGAAGCTTGGAATATAGTTCAGAACCCTATGACAATGCAATAATAAGAAAAAAACTCCGATAGGTGGCGCATGGATCGAAATATTTTAAAAAATCGTATTTGTGGTCCGATTTTTTTCATATTTGGAACACATAATACATACATGAATAGAAAGCGACCCATGAAAAAAATCGCCGCTAGGTGGCGCAAGGATCGAGATATTCAAAAATTCGTATTTGTGGTCCGATTTGGCTCACATAATACATACAAGAATAGAAAGACACCCATGAAAAAAACACCGCCAGGTGGCGCAAGGATCGAGATACTCAAAAAATCGTATTTGTGGTCCGATTTGGCTCATATTTGGAACACATAATACATACATGAAAAAAATCGCCGCTAGGTAGTGGGAGGATCGAGATATTGAAAAAAATCGTATTTGTGCTCCGATTTGGCTAATATTTGGATTACATAATACATGCATGCTAAGAAAACGGCCTGTGAAAAAAACACCGATAGGTGGCGCAAGGATCGAGATATTCAAAAAAATCTCATTTGTGGTCCGATTTGTTCCATATTTGGAACATTTAATACATACATGAATAGAAAGCGACCTATGATGCCCGATTTGGCTCATATTTGGAACAAATATTACATATAGTCCGGTAGAAGTGACATCAAAATATTTTGGAGTTCGAGGAGGGACAAGCATACCTGGCGCAGAGTCGAGTAAAGTCTTTGGAAGGATTATGTATTGGGGACTTAGATTGTAACGAATTGTAAGGAAAGAGTCGCGTGTAATAATGAGTCACTAAATGAACTAAATAGAATGAGAAATAATAGGCAATTAAATAAAGACTAAAAACTTGAAAATGAAATAATTAAAAAAAAGATTTTAGTTAAACGGTTTTATTGAAAACAATACTTACATGAAGTAATAATACTAAAGCTAGAAAATAATTAGGTAGGTCCTATGTGCTAGTCATCACACTCCTCATCAATCTAGGGCGTTGATCAGACAATTAAATAAAAGTGTTGGGCGCGTGAAATTTAATTTAATTTTTAGACAAGCGGTAAGTTGTGAGCTTTCTATGTCTTGGAGTAGCTTGCCGTGGTTGAATTGTCAAAAGCTTTTGACAGGTCAAGTGCCACGAGCACCGTCCTATGATGGGATTTTTGCTTATTTAATTCATATTTAATCTGCTTGTTAATGGCATTGAGCGCGGTGGTGGTGCTGTACATTTTACGGAAGCCATGTTGGTGCGTGGCTAAGCGAAGATTTGCCGTGAAATGAGGGAGGAAAACGGTTTCAAATGTCTTAGCTACTAACGAAAGGAGTAATATCGGTCAATAAGACTCACCTTCGTTAGCTGGATTGCCAGGCTTTAGTAGCGGGATTATCCTTGCCATTTTCTATTTTTCGGGAATAACGAAGGATTCCAGTGACAGGTTGAAAACATGTGTGAGGTATTTTATTCCGTCATTACCGGGGTGCTTAAGCATAGGCATGGCCATTCCGTCGGGGCCTATCAACTTGGAAGGCTTGGCGCGACGTCTGGCTTTGTCTACAGAAGAATGCATTATAAATTGTCGGCAAAAGCCACTCGCGCATTTCTTCGAATCAGATAAAGTTTTGTCACCGAAGGCTATTGATACCTTATCGTTGTGTTTAGTTGGATTAGACAAGGATTTGACGGTTGAACACAATTTACCAACACCCGCAGAGAGGTTGCTGTTCTTTAGATGCTCCTCCCATTTTGTGCGTTTATGTTCATTTACCAGCCGCATGATATCCAAGTTAAGACTCCTAATAAGGGGTGTTTAGGATTGAGGTGTCTCGCAAAGTCACGTTCTCTTGCTAAATGTGCTTCTTCGGAAGGCAAATGCGGTATGATTTCAGGTATTCTACCGGACGGGATGAAGCGTGCAGAAGCTGAAGCGATGGCCTTGCGGAACGCACGTTCGCCTTGCCGAACATCAGTCGGAACGGGAAGAGCAGCAAAAGATTGATTTTTAAAGGTTGTGTAGTCTTCCCAATTGGCTTTTTTTTTAAGTAATGAAAGTCCGCTTTTCAGAGGTGATAAAATTGGCAGGTCGCTCAATTGAAAGGAGTATGGGCAGGTGATCAGAAGCTAAAGTAAGGATCGCTTACCATTCAACTCAATATATGAGCCCTCCACTGATGATTGAAATGTCAGGCGAGTTGTGGCAATTACCTGATATTCTGGTGGGGCCACGTCGTTTATCGTGCAGAAAGTCGTATTGTCTATTTGCTCTGCTAGCTGCCTGCCTCTGCTGTCGACTGGCAAGCTGGAATGCCAGAGATCGTGGTGAGCATTGAAATCGCCAAGGATAAGACGGTTTTCGCCACAAAGTAGCGTTTTAATATCAGGGAGATAGCCACTTTGACAGCTGGTGGCAGGGGGAATATAAATGTTAATTATTTCCTGATTATTATTATTGCCTGACCGGATGGTTATGCCTCTTAAAAAAAAGCATGCAAATCTACACACATTAAGCCAGCAAAAAAGTTGCTTCGCTTAATTATTGCAAATTTACACACATTGTATATCTACTATCAAATGTGTAAAGCCTTTACTAAACACATGCGTAAAAACTACTATTCAAGATGCGTAACATTTTACAACGATTTTAGTGAATTTTCCAACCATATGCGTATTGATTACCATTCAAAATGCGCAAAATATACAACGGTTTTAGTGAACTTACTTACCACAAGTGCAATGCAACATACTCCTTAGCCCCTGTAACCCACTTCCAACCTTTTTGAAAATATTTGATCGTATTTTCAGCTAATAACTTGTATATGTTTAAATGCATTTACATTTTAAAAAAACAGGTATTATAAAATACTTATTTTGCTTAATCCTGGGTGTTTATTTCTAAATGTATACATTTTAGGTAGTGGCAATACGAATAAGATTTTGATATTTTAATAAAATTTATTTTCAGCCAGAATTCAGTTCAGTTCAAACAGGCACTTTAATCGAATTAATATATACTATATTATCTTAAATTAATACAAGCAGTGAGTACTACCCAAAATGGCCCACCTCAAAATAGTAATTTTCAGCAAGACTTTTCTTTTCAATAATTTCGGGAATTTTGTACGAAAGTCCTTAACTTTAATTTGCAGTATTTGTGTTGCATTTTTACGTGTACTTTCATAAGAAATTAGCAAAATTATTGAAAAGAAAAATATCTTGCGAAACTTGCAATTTTAAGGTGGACCATTTAAATAAAATAAAATAAAAATATTACACTTTACTAATCCTAGAAATAAGATTACTCACTTTTTGCAAACTGTTTATGTTTTTTTGCACCACGGTTCTGATTCGGATAGTGCTTATAGCAAAATCTAGTCAAAAACTCTGAAGTCTGCGATATTTCTGCTGGGTACATTTTGTTTACGACAAAATAATAATTAATTATTACTTTGACTAAATCTATAAAGTCATATTCTCCGTATTCAGCAACGGATGTTTTCTCAATTAATGTGAGCTCTGTCAGTTTCTGTAAAAATACAATAGAATAAAAATTAATTAATTTTTTCGTAAAAGGTCGCCTTGTAGAAAGTCCTAATAATAATAAATAGTAATATACATACCTATTATAGGTATGAGAGGCAAATTCGATGGTAGTTTATTTATTATAGCATGCATTGTAGTTCCAATTTGGAAATATAATTAAAAAAAAGAATTATGTATTATACAATTATTTATTTTAATATGTTCCAAAAACTTGCCTCAATCCATAAAAAGTGTTTAGGCCAAAGGCCTAATTTATCTCCCCCCCTCGTAACATAACTTTCTTTGGTTATTTTCTTTCGTTACTACCACCCACATATTCTTGTGATCACTATACACACAGGCATGTGTGAGTGGTAGTACGTATGTATCTTAGATTTTTACCGCTGTGAGCCCGCGGTACATCAACTTTGTGGCCGGGAAACCCAACGAAGGAGCTGTATCGTGGGTTCATCGGCTCATGTAGCAAAGAGTCTCGTCATCTTTGAATCCAGCCGCCAGCAAAGGTACACGTAATCGCACGTTCACGTAAGTTGTAAATTTCCAAAAATATACTTAATAATTTCTTAAAATATATTTAATATTTATTTTTGTTGTTTACGGCCTTTGATTTATAACTTTTTAAATCAAATCGAGCTCTAGGCCAAATAATTGTATATTATTAATAAAACACAATACGTGAATTTGTCATAAATATTTGAATATTTTATTCTGTTGGACAGGCCTGACACATATGTAGTCGATTTATATATTTTATTATTTTCGGTATTTTTCCTCGCAGTGGGTTTCTTATAATAATCTCTTATAAAGTTTTTTATTTTGCGTGTGGGAAATTCATTATTTTCTAGAACCTTTATTATTATTTTAATGTTTTCTTTATGATAAACTTCATCGCTATGGAGAGGACTCTGTTGATAAAATTTCTGGCCGTATTGACTATTGTATATTTGTCATGTTTAGAATTAAAGGTTATTAATCTACCTGACGCGGTAAGTTTTTTATACCAATCAAAACATAATTGGTTATTCTTTTTTATAACAAGAGTATCGAGAAACGGTAGTTTTCCATCCTTCTCCACCTCAATTGTAAATTTAATACTCCTGTTGTATCCATTTAGAATATTTAGCAATTCTTCCACCGTATCAGTTTTTACAATTGCGAAAAGGTCATCGACGTATTTGGTAAGCAAACGTGGCTTATAAGTGGAGTCATCTTCAAATTTCTCCAATAATTCTTCCATTACAATGTCTGCTATGACGGGGGATGCTGGGGAACCCATGGGCATACCGCAACGTTACTCATAAATTTTATTGTTTAATTTAAAATATCTATTATCTCTAATGCAGAAACGAACTACTTCTAGAAAAAGTTCTTTTGTGAGTGTGGTGTGATTCTTTATCTGGTTCCACTTGGATGCTATAATTTCTAAGGCATGATCTACGGGAATGCTGGGAAAAAGTGAGATGACATCAAATGACACGAGACTCTCATCATCATATATGTATGTATCTTTTATTTTTTTTTTAAATTCAATTGAGTCTTTTACGTTATATTTGGAGGATTTGGTTATGTTTGTGAGAATATTAACTACATACCTGCATAAATTGTACGAAGGGGAGTTGACAGACGAACAAATAGGTCTCAATGGGATATCTGCTTTATGAATTTTGGGCAGGCCATATAATCTAGGCGCATTGGACGTTTTGCTTATTAGTTTATATTTCTCTTTTAAATCTATAACTTTGTTTTTAAACAATTTTTCTACAATCTCGTTATTTTTGTCTTGTAATTTATAAGTGGGATCTCGTTTCAATACCCGGTATGCCGAAATGTCATTTACCAAAAGTTGTAACTTCTTTTCATAGTCCGACTTATCCATTAAGACGGTAACATTACCCTTATCTGCATTCAGAACCAATAAGTCTTTGTTGTTTTTTAGAAAGGTTTTGGCCGAGTGTAGGGTATCTAATAGAAATTTGTCGCGCGCGCTATTTTTGGTTTTCTTAAGATGATCCCGTAATAGTGTTAAGAAGAAAACCAAAAATAGCGCGCGCGACAAGATGATCCCGTAATAGTGTTAAGAAGAAAACCAAAAATAGCGCGCGCGACAAATTTCTATTAGATACCCTACATTCGGCCAAAACCTTTCTAAAAAACAACAAAGACTTATTGGTTCTGAATGCAGATAAGGGTAATGTTACCGTCTTAATGGATAAGTCGGACTATGAAAAGAAGTTACAACTTTTGGTAAATGACATTTCGGCATACCGGGCATTGAAACGAGATCCCACTAATAAATTACAAGACAAAAATAACGAGATTGTAGAAAAATTGTTTAAAAACAAAGTTATAGATTTAAAAGAGCAATATAAACTAATAAGCAAAACGTCCAATGCGCCTAGATTATATGGCCTGCCCAAAATTCATAAAGCAGATATCCCATTGAGACCTATTTGTTTGTCTGTCAACTCCCATTCGTACAATTTATGCAGGTATGTACTTAATATTCTCACAAGAAGATGACTCCCCTTATAAGCAACGTTTGCTTACCAAATACGTCGATGACCTTCAATTGTAAAAACTGATACGGTGGAAGAATTGCTAAATATTCTAAATGGATACAACAGGAGTATTAAATTTACAATTGAGGTGGAGAAGGATGGAAAACTACCGTTTCTCGATACTCTTGTTATAAAAAAGAATAACCAATTATGTTTTGATTGGTATAAAAAACCTACTGCGTCAGGTAGATTAAATAACTTTAATTCTAAACATGACAAATCTACAATAGCCAATACGGCCAAAAATTTTATCAACAGAGTTCTCTCCATCAGCGATGAAGTTTATCATAAAGAAAACATTAAAATAATAATAAAGGTTCTAGAAAATAATGAATTTCCCACACGCAAAATAAAAAACTGTATAAGAGATTATTATAAGAAACCCATTGCGAGGAAAAATGCCGAAATTAATAAAATATATAAATCGACTACATATGTGTCAGGCCTGTCCAACAGAATAAAATATTCAAATATTTATGACAAAGAGATTTAATTTAGCCTTTACCTACAATAATACGTTGCGACAAATTTTCAGTAATACCAAGAGCAGAATAGATAAATATGAGAAATCGGACTTGATATATAAAATTCTATGTAATGGTGACGGGTCCCACGTATGCGGCAAAGTATATGTGGGGACTACTAAATCGAAACTAAAAACGAAGATTTCCGGGCATAAAACGAATATTAAAAATCGCAACAACCCTAATGATGGCAAAACGGCGCTAACACAGCATTGCAGAGAAACTGGACACTCTCCCAATTTAGAAAATGTAGAAATTCTACAGCAAGAGAGGAATTACAACAAACGCTACATATTAGAGATGCTGCACATCATAAACACACCCAGCGACAAACGCATGAACTTCAAATCTGATACAATTGGTATTGCCTCCGCCATTAGGCAGCTGATCAACAACAACAACAATAATAGATAAGAGCATCTCACACTGTTTACCAAAGAGTTCACCTGCAGGCTGCAGCTGATATCACTTGAGCGGCGCTCAATACTCATTAGATAACTTTCTGCTTATGTTCAATTTTTGTTTATGATATCGGCTTTGTGTTATTTACATTTTATTGTTATTTGCTTTGCACTGTTCGTAAACTTATATTTTTGTTACACTAGTTGACATATTGCATTCAACAATGTAAGTTCTGTATTTGTGCAAATGTGTATTTTTATGATTTTAATATGTATGTTTGTTCTTTTCGTACCTAGTCCTGATGATGACTTCAGACTGAAGTCGAAATATCGACAAATTTAATAATATAATTGTATATCAAAAATTCACGTATTGTGTTTTATTAAGAATATACAATTATTTGGCCTAGAGCTCGATTTGATTTAAAAAGTTATATTTAATATTTTAACCTTTCACAACATTGTTAAAATCTTCCTTAATACTTGTTGTGTTTATATACATTGAATAAAAAAACACTGTGAATTCCTTTTTTTATTAATACGAAACCTTTTTGGTGTTTTTATTTTCTTCCCTTTTTTTCGCCTTAACCATTCTTTAACAAATACGTGGGTGCGCGCCGTTGCCACCACGCATTTGTCCATGGTCCTTACCACGCCGGTAAAGAGAACCAGTCACATAATTACAGTCCACTCCACTCCCTAGGCCATTAATCAGAAGCACCATTCAAATTTCGCACTAAATCAAGGAAGCAGTTGTTTACAATCGTGATAATAATCATCAGCAATTGGAACATACAAAAAAGTGATAACTACAATTTCTTGGTGATACAAACAGATTCGAGGAAGACACAACACCAACATCAACAACTCCGACAATCCACAAAAATCAATCTATTAGTCCGGATCAACAATTTATTGAAAGGTACGTGGTTTAAAAATATTCCGTGCTAGGTAGGGTTTTCTTTTAATTTCACATTTAATAAAATTTCAAATAAAAATAACAAATTACAAAGTGATTCTTTATATGTAATAGTACAAGTGATTTTTTTTCCGTGAAGTGAGAAATCTTATTTTGTGCAAAAATAGGAAATTTCGCTTAACGCAGTTATTTAAAGTTTGTGCAACACGCCTTGTGACTATCCGGAACAATCCCACACCAGCGGTAAGATTTTCCGGACACAGCTCAAGGTAGCACAACACTGCTCTAAAAGGTTAACATAACCTCAAACACCGCTTTGCGCCACTTTTCTACTTTCACCTTTGCAGGATTTATCTGAAAAAATGCATTTAATCCACGGCACAAAAATTCGATTTGTTAAGGTTACTTATTCAGAAACCTGTAAATTTAATTTAGGCGCACATTTAATTAAATACAATTTTTTCTCACATACAAATCACTTGCACTTATTTACACGGGCAATACTGCAATTTATTTTGTTGTTTCAGTGCAAAGTGCACTTATTTTTAAACTGCACATATTGCTGTTGTTGTTTGGGTGGCCAAAAGGCTTATTTCTTGTTCAATTTTTAAAATTGAATTATTTTATTTTTCACTTGCAGCTACACAAATCAGTTTTGACTGACCTATTTTTGGTGATATAAAGACACTAATCACTTTAAAGTCTTAATACAGTCCTTGGTTAAATTACCAAAAAGTCCATAACGAGCGTTCATACATTTTTTATTTTTTTTTTTTTCACTAACACCACTTTTTCACTAGCCATTACTTATTGGCTTACACAATTCGTTAACACTGCTAGCTGCATTAGCACTTTATTTAACAACTACGTGGGTGAGCGCCGTTGCCACCACGCAATTTGACATTCCCTTAAACTACTAGCTTTCTTGCAAGCTTCGAGGCAACGTCACCGAGAAATCTCTCTCGAATACATTCCTTCATTCCAGTTCATTTTGAATCAGTACTCTCTGCAAAGGCAATTAATTAATTAATATTTCAATAAATTTTCATTTAATATAATGGATACCTATATACGCCAATCAGAGGCAGTGACTGAGTTTGAAAATGACTATCATGATATGTCCCCTTCAGACCATACAAAACACACCCTCTTAGTCCAAAAGGAGGAGTTGAAATCGCTATGGGAGAAGGCGAAGCAGACATATGAAGAACTCTTGAGCTCCTCAGAACTGGAGGCAAAAGAGCTGTCGGCCATCAAAATGAAGCACAAAATTGCATACTTCAGCTTTCTCAAGTGCCAGGCAGCGATGGCTGAACTTTCGGAAAAACTTGAGAAAGCTGAAAAGAAAGAAGAAAGCTCAGGAGACAGGGAATATCGCGTGCGCCTGCCACCGTGTGATACGGACGTTTTAAAAGGAGATTACCTTTCTTGGCCTTCATTTAGAGACATGTTCACTGCTATATATACGTAACAAAAACCTCGAAGCAGTAGAAAAATTATATTATTTAAACCAAAAGACTCAAGGTGAGGCCAAAGAGATAGTTGGGCGATGTCCCTTAACGAAAGACGGTTTCGAAACAGCGTGGAAAAGTCTTTGTGATAGATACAAAAATAAACGGATCTTAGTAAACGCCCAATTAAAAATTCTTTTTAGTTTGAAAGCAGTTGAGAGTGAATTCGGTAGCTCTATAAAGAAACTGCAACGTGAAATAAATAATTGCATCTCGGCGCTCCAATGTCATCATATAGACATATCAAACTGGGATGCAATTATAACATATCTATGTTCAACAAAACTGCCAGAAACCACACTGGCACTCTGGGAACAAACAATTGAAAACAAAACGGAAATTTCAAAATGGGCTGATATGGATAGATTCTTATCCAGTCGTTTCCAAACCCTAGAAACGGTGACTGATCTGAGAGGGGATACAGTTTCCAAAACCTCAAAGCCACAAATATCTCGTTCGACAACAGATACATCTGCTAAAAAATTAGGGTCCTATCAGGCAAGTGCAAGTGTAGCCAAACCTACGTGTAAGATGTGCAAAAGTCCTGCACATCGAATTTCAAAGTGTGAAAAGTTCTTACGTTTAACACCCAATAAACGGTTTGAACAAATTAAGAGCAGCCGTGGATGTATAAACTGCCTTTCTGCTGGCCATTCGGTAACAAAGTGCAACAGTCAAATGAACTGTGCCACATGTCATTTAAGACATCATACGCTGCTTCATATTTCGAATCAGCCAAAACCAACAAATACTTCAGACACTATCGGAGCATCTACCTCACGGGAAGCTCAAATACGACGAAATGCTGAAAGGGAAAATGCTCCGATTAATAATGTGAACTCATGTTTTGCTAATACAAATAAAGGGGTATTACTAGGGACAGCTCAGGTTAATATTCATTTTAATGGTGTTGACTATTCGGCGAGAGCTCTAATAGACTCGGGATCTGAATGTTCATTCATTACCGAGAAACTAAAGCGCAGAATTAATCTGCCATCCAAACACCTGTATGCCCAAGTTTCGGGCATCAATAATACAATGTCTGCACAAGTAAAAGAAGCGTGCAACATACAACTGCGGTCACCAATCGACACATTAATCGAGATCAATACGATAATGCTGGTTTTACCACAATTGACAGGGAATATTCCAACTTGCCAAATAAACGCAATGACTAGGCAAGCATTCCCTGACTTAGTACTGGCTGACAAACGATTCTTCGTCAATGAGCCAGGCGATCTAATTCTGGGCGGAGACATATACCCCTAAATTATGTTAGGCGGCATTTGGAAAGTTGTGTTAAACACATTAATAGCACAGGAAACGGTGTTCGGCTGGATTTTGGCAGGCCGTACAGATGCGGTTGATACAAATAAAACCCTAGTTTCATATTTCAACGAGGTCACTTTAGACAAGCAACTGGCGGCTTTCTGGGATATAGAGGAAATTCCAAAGAAGAGGAGCATCAATAACGATGACGCTTCCTGCGAGGAGCTATACAAATCCACACAGTTCGGAACAACGATGGCAAATACGTAGTCTCCTTACCCTTTAGGAAAGAGTTTAACTTAGGCCCCTCATTAAGAAGTGCGTGTTCTCAATTCTATCGCAACGAGACACGACTTGCGAAAAACCCAGTCCTTCAAACGGAATACAATAGAGTTGTATCAGAATATGAAACCTTAGGGAACATGAAACAAATAGGCAATATTTCGCCAGACTCAAATGACTGTTACTTCCTACCTCACCATGCTGTTATAAAAGAGGGAAGTACAACGACAAAAGTCAGAGTCGTATTTAATGCATCTTGTCCTACCACTAATGGCAAAAGTCTAAATGATGCCTTATATCCAGGTCCGATTCTTCAATCCGACCTGACAATCCTTATACTACGTTGGCGGCTGTTCAAATACGTATTTAACAGCGACATAGAGAAAATTTACCGCCAAATATGGGTTAATGAAAATCAAACAAAATACCAGCGAATCATATTTCGCCAATGCCCCAAAAACCCAATTAACATTTATGAATTGAAAACGGTAACCTTTGGAGTTAATTGTGCTCCGTATCTTGCGATTCGAACGCTGCACCAACTAGCTGATGACGTCGAGACATCGCATCCAATGGCAGCAGATATCCTGCGAAATTGCATGTACGTTGATGGCGTACTCGCCGGTGGACACAGCATCGAAATTGCAATCAAGGAAAGGGACGAAATATCATCGGCATTGCAATCGGCAGGTTTCCCATTGCGAAAATGGACGTCCAACTGCAAGAAAATTCTACAGGGTATACCGAAGCAACACCTATTAAGCGAGGATTTTCTTGAGTTTGAAGACACCAGCATGGTAAAAGCACTCGGTATCAGGTGGAACGCCCATTTCGACTACTTCTACTTCACAGCGAAACCCTTTGACAATAACCATGCCGTAACAAAAAGGTCAATACTTTCTGCGATCGCAAAACTTTTCGACCCTCTTGGCTGGCTGGCACCAGTCGTAATTGTAGCCAAAATAATAATGCAAAATATCTGGTTGGAAGGGACAGGCTGGGATGAAGATGTGTCTGAAACTACTCTACATCGGTGGCAATCATTCATGACGGACTACGCATACCGCGATGGGTTCACTACACATTGAAGGACAATGTCTAAATACATGGATTCAGCGATGCCTCGAAAAAAGCATATGCCGCCACTGTCTTCCTGAGGGTACAAACGAAGGATCAAGTCTTCACCAACTTGCTGATGGCCAAGACGAGAGTATCCCCGGTCAAAACTATATCATTGCCATGACTGGAACTCTGCGGCGCAGTCCTACTTGCATAAATCATAGAGTCGGCCATAGAAAATATGCAACTTTCCAATATTAAAGTAACCCTTTGGACAGATTCGATGATAGTACTGGCATGGATCCGAAAGCCACCATGTTCGTGGTCAAAGTTTGTGGCACATCGAATAACGAAAATCATCGACAAAGTTGGAGACAAAGTATGGCGGCACGTAGACTCCGCGTCAAACCCTGCAGATTTGGCGAGCAGAGGCCTCCTCACTTTGGCGAACGATTCAAAAAGTAATTTCTATTTCGCATTATTTTCAAAAGCGGCGTTGTCATTAGAGTGATGATATTACCTTCACTATCTTTTTCGAGGAAAGACTGGGGATATTTTCTCACGGCTTGCTGAGATACTGACCGGAGGATTCCCATCGGAATGTAAAATGAAAACATCCGCATTTCATTAACTAATAAATTAGCAAAAACATTAAATTTTTTCCCTAATTTTTGGCCATTGTTTAACAAATGCATTATATCAGATGGTACTTTTTGACAAGGTATTTCAAAGTTATCAAACATTTTTTTACTTCAGGAGTTGTTTCTGAACTTGATGTGAGAGCTCCATCGAAATTCATTGTCAATGTAGTTCAATCGGAATCATCCGTAAAAATAAAAATAAATGTAAGCGCGATAACCTCCGAAGAGATCTAAGACCGAGCTTCTCTTCCAATTTGCGTCGTGCTCCTCTTGATTTTCCCTACAAATTGGCCGGACGGGACCTACATGATTTTTATGCCGACTCCTAACGGCATCTGCAAGGCAGATGAGTTTTCACTGAGAGCTTTTCATTGCAGAAATACACCCGGAGCGCTTGCCAAACACTGCCGGCGACCCCGCTTAGAAAAATTTTCTTCTAATAGACAAACCTTATTTCTAAAATTTTTGATGTTGTTTTGCCCGGAGCACCCTACCATCACACCACGGTGGCCGCCGTCATAAGTATATATTGATTCGAATTATATGCGTCCTGCGCTAAAGGTATTATTGAAGATGTAATTGGCGATGGCTGTGATTCTGTAAAAACTTCGTAATTTTCTGAGTTTGTTACAGTCGCTGCAGTTGGGCGTTCAGTGCATTCCTCGTTCTCCAAAAGCATAAAAATTGAGTTATTTTTCAAACAGTATTCAAGAACGGAATTACTACAAATCTCAGTTCCATCGCTTTCTAGGACCAAATTTGATCCTTGAATATCGAATTTCTTTGTTGAAAGTGAAATTGTTTAGTATGTACATTTAATATCATGGTTTTAATAGGACTTTTATACCTTCCTCAACTATCGCTTCTATAACGGGGGCAGCCATGAATGATTTTTTTATGCGACTATCGGAACTCCAAAATTTGCAGACTACCTCGGCCATTCTTTTTTAAATATGTGTACCTTAACAATAAAATAAAAATACCTATAGTAACTTCATTTTATAGAATATTCAGAACTTTTAATCGTCAACGACAAATGTTGAGTAAATAACCTTCAATGGAGTGTGCATTAAGAGTTCTTTATATCAACCAAACTATAACAATTTTCATTGTCCAAGCTTTCATACAGGATTATAGTACATTTTACTAGACTTTCCATAAAATATAACATCTTGAAAGTTTTCACTTAAGAGTATGGAACAAATTTTCAGTATTGGAATGCTTCCTTCTCCAATACAGTCCGTTAAAATAAAATTATTTTCTTCAAACTTAACATTATTATACGACAATTTCTGGGTAACAAAAGAAAATTGTTTTGGCTAATTGAAATTAAACATATTTATTTGAAGACGTTGAGCACTTTCACATATAACTTTACAATTAAATCTATTACCAAACATATTTGCTTGCATCTGCTGGGGTTTTTCAGAGAGTGTTAAGGTTATATTTTTAAAGTTTTTTGTGGTTTTTGAAATTCTTTTGAAATATTGGTGCTTGTGTTCGAATGTCGTTGTCCACAAATGAATCAATGGACCAACTTTTCTTATAAGGTCCGGATAATGACAAATATTATGATGCTTTGGACGTAAACTTAGTTTAGGAAAGCATTCATTTCTATACTCCATATCGACATATAATGAGAGAGTAAACCAATTTGATTTTCGTTTATTTCATGGCTAAATATCAGCCGATCATAGTCGTGAAAAATTCCCATATGGGATCATTGTACTCAGAAATTTTGTGCAAAAATATTAAAGGCATTAAAATGAGGAAATGACGAACTTCATATGCTTTTCCAGGTAATTTGTTCATAGTTAAATCTATACGGGGAAAAGAAAGAGATAGTGTGAATCTTTTACGTAAAGACGAGAAACCTCCATTCAGATATTCCATCGAAATAATATTTTTTTGCTAAAATGTTTTAAAACTTCCATTAAATCGTATGGAATTATGCTTTTACATAAGTCATGCGATACGCATGGTGGAAGACCTTCACATACGTGATAATGGCTAAGTTTGTTAAGGCAGGAAAAGACCCCCATATTGTTGGGAGGACCGTTAGCTATGCATTGATTATAATTAAATGGAGTTCATAAAGAAGCAGTTTGTGGCTGGAAATTTTTCAACGACTGGCGAGTAAACAAACAATATCTGCAAAGATATTTACTAGAACTGAAGTTTTCTACGAAACCGCCTATTTGGTGACTTCCTAAATTATCACCAAGCATTGCGATCATACTTCCAAGATAATTCTGTACGGAGTTATCAATATTTATATTGACTCCGGTTTGTTCTAACTGAATTAAATCAGAAATCAAGGGCTCAAGAATTTTTTCTATTCCGAAGGTTTTGCTAAAGCTCTCTTTGCATAGCAGCACAAGCTGAACATTGTTTATATTTGATCTATATTTATTTAGAATGTTACCAATAACCATATATACGCCAACTCGTTTATGTTTTTTTTTTTTTTTGAAGATACCAAGAGATTGCAGTTTTCAAGGCATCTTGAAATAATAGTGATTCGATTTTGTTTGAGTCTTCACGGAAAAAATGGTTTTTAGTATATATAGAACCATCATTATAATCAGCATAAACATTTTTTCTACAAGGTTTGGCTTCCTTGAAATGATTAAAGAAACTTTTGTCACGCAATAAAACATGAATGGTTTTTATTATGGAAATGTAATGAAAATATCCCTTTTTATGATATTGATCATCGCCCAAGAATATTTCTTTCGGTGCGACATAATTTAAGTTACTTTGAAAATATAGGTTCCTTTTGTACAGCGAATCAAACTTTAAAAGGTAAACTTCCAAATCATCATGAGAAATAGAATTTAAAATGAGTTCCTTGAGCGTGCAAATGAGGGAAAATAGATTTAACGCTATGGAAACACCAGCCACAAACACTACACTTATGCTCGGCATTTTGCTGCCAATGCACATAATTTTTCAGCATTATTCTTATTAAAGCAAAAATAACTTACGTATTACAATAACTTACGTATTACAATAACTTATAATGATTATAACCATGCACTGAAATAATTAAATAATTATTCACGCTTTCCCATAAACCGCATGCTGCCGATTGACTAAAACGAATGAACTCGAAGCCTCAAGATGGTGTCGATCGGCAACGTCCACTAAGCTTTTGTTGTAAATGTAAACACCCTTGTGTTAGCTTACAAACATTGTTAGTCATTTCGCGAACTATATGTATTTTTACAGCATAAATGTTCGTAAGATTGTGGCATTGCTGTGTAAATAAGAAAAATATACTTTAAGTGCGGGACTATGCAAAAAAGTTGTAAGATTACAAAAAAAAAATACTAGTGATAAGCTTGCATTTTTACATACTGTTTTAGTGTCTATTATCACTGCGGCTGATGTTAGGTTGAAATAGACTATATTGCACGGTATGCTGAGTGATAAAGGCAAGGCCACCACCATTACCCCTTGTGCAATCTTGCCTAAGAATGTTGTACCCATCGCAAGTTCGGAGGTCCGATCTGGCAGTTGGCTTTGTTTCTTGAATTGCGGCTATACGGATATTATTTTTATTCATTTAGTTAACAATCTCCGCGATCTTGCCAGTTAAACCGTTACAATTAAGTTGCAGAATTATGAAGTGCACCGGGTCAGTCGTCACTCTGGGAGTCAGAGATGGATGAAGGCGCCTTGAAGGATATAAGCTTTGTCGAGTATGCTGTCCGATTGCTGCTGGTGTACCTGGTGTAAATGAATTGGTAGTAATGTTTTGATCTACGAAGGTGGCATAGGCCAAGGCATGAACTGCATTGGAGCGAAGCTGCGATCGTAAATAATCTGAGCTGACATACGGAACACATAGTGTGGGGGACAAGGAGTTTATGACTCCTTCTTACGCGAGTACGAGTGTCGGAAAGGGAGGGGAGAGACGGGGGTAAAAGCTGGTGCTCGGCATTGCTACTACCATGCTACGTAGATTTTAGTGATGGGTTGTAGTGGCCACGTTAGGTGGAAGCGCCATTTGGCGCGAGCAACATCGGACGGTTGATGTGGACTCCTGAGCAGCGTCGCTGATAGAAGCTGGCGGAGGTACGTTTGAGAGTGACCCGCGGGACGTCCTTGGACGTGAACAGCAGGGAGCCACAAAGGTTTTATAGAAATTTCGGGGGCGACGAACATTGGGTTCTAACCCAGAACAGCCCGAACCATGCAACCATCTTTTACGCGTGACACACTGGCAAGAGTATGACCGTCTAAGATAAATCCTTTTCCGACATATGCAGCAGAACCACAGCCTGGGACCGCAGTTAGGTTCAATACCTTCCCGGAGCAGGAGGGTATGGAGCAGTCCAGCTGCAAGGAGCCACTCCGAGGATGATAATTTGTGGGAGGGACGCAACAAATTTAATAGGGTTATACTGAAATTACAGCCCTTGTTCTGGGAAAAAATACAGAGTCGCTTCGGTACGAAGAACCGGCTGCCGTTCGTTCATCATTAGATGTAAGGGTTCGTAAATGTCACCAATATTTTATCTTCGACATTGTCAATAAGAGAAAACAGTTAATACTTTTAAAGTCGCGGTAAGACAAAAAGTAGGCGATACCGGAAATTCGAGGTTAAATGTTAAATATATTAGATGATTCTTCGACGTACCGGGATCAGATATATGATTCTATATGCTTCGTATTTTTGGCTATTACAAATTTTCCTTCTCCAGCAAAAAGCAGCCGTAGAGCCCCTACCTCCAATGCAAGCCGCTCACGGCTGGCTATAATGCAAGTTATCTCCCGTCTCGTGGGAGATGTAAAAAAATTAAAGGTGCGGAGGAACTCACTGTCCTCCGATACTTGTGAAATGAAACAAGGAACGATTTCAGATTAACGTCACAATTCCTTTATTCGTGCCACTTGCACGCTAATTAACTACTGCCCTAAACATACGTTGTAACTTACTTAAATAACTTCTTAGCTTAACTAAAATGTTTACATTGCAGTTCCCATGCTTTACCCAGAACTGCTCGCGCGAGATTCGTTGCTTACGTCGCGGCGGGACTTTTTTAAAAGGAATATATAAACCAAAGGCAGAATACGCTTAAGAAAATCAACACGACTGACTAGGGTGTAACTCTGAATCAAACTGAACTTTCACTTTATTACCATCAATAATGAAACTTACAATTTGCTGATAATAATATTAATACTTATTGCTAACTGAATGATATTATTGCTTACTAAGTAGAATTAACTAGCTGTGTACTTAATATTTTGTTAAATAGCAGAATTCCCAGAATTGCCAGTTTGCAACTTTAATTTAGACCGGATATTAATACTTTTGTTTATTTGTGATTTTTAAAATGAATTGGTCAATATCGTCTGATGCTGACTCTGCACTTATATAACTTGGCGAGCTATTGACCTTATTTGGTATAGTAGCGGAATTATACGTAACTACCCTCCCTTTTAGATTGGAATTCTCCTGAATTCTACTATTTAATTTTATAATTACTTTGTTATGTTTAAAAATTGAAAATATTACAACCATTATTATTATAATAATTATGCTTACGATGCATACATATGAAACTTTGCTATGGTTATACAAGCTTGCAATACTCTGTAAATTTATTTTATTAAGTTTAATGACATCCGTTAAAGTTATTTTTTCTGTAAAATTGCGTATCATTTCATTTTGAATGTATATCGTTTTTTCTTCAATATTTTCTTTTGAATTTGAAAAATAATAATCATTTATTTTTAGTGAACAGTTCGTATATTGTAACAAATAATTTTCTACTAGAATAACCGTGTTTTCTGTACAAGTTTGATTTATTAATAAGTTTCGGGCATTCTTAATAAGAATTGTATCTATATCAATTTCTATTATTTCTAGCTCTTTGTTTTTAGTAAATTGGCAATTTGAGTTTAAAATACAATGTGTGCTTGGTTTTAATTTTCCTAGCTGTTTATTTTCTTCAAATTTATACGTTTTGTTGTTGTATTCAAAAATTTCTTCGATTTCGTAGTCAATCTCATGATGGAATCGTTTGGTATTGGTATAATGTATCTAACTTGAACATTTACAAAAGTTACAGGTATTTTTATACTAAGTATTAGAAATGTATTATTAAAAAATGCTGTTCCAGATTGTAGGTATTTTAGCTTATCGTAGTCAATATCGTACTTCATTATTTCATTACTTGTTAAGATATTAGGGTGTATTATCTTGTACTTGGCTGCCACTACGCTATCAAGTATCTGTTCTATTCTAGTTTTCAGCAGTTGAATTTTTGTTAATTGCTCTAAATATAAACTTCTTTCATATTCCTCATCAAGTGATTTTTGTATAAGGTTGAGTCCTTTTCCTATTTTAATTTTATCGTTATTTATAATCTCGTTAATCTGTTCTAGGGTGCTGCTAAAATAATCGTTTATAAGGATCTGTTTATTAATTTTTTCTCCTGTTTGTAAGAGGTGATTTTTTATATCCTGTCTATCCTCGTCGTCCATCGTACCAAATATCCATTTTGATAAGGTACCGCCTGCATTTATCAGCCCTCGTTTGTGTCGTTTGTTTTTCGGTCTTAGCGTTAGTAATTTGCTCCTTGTGTCTGCTATTTCGAGTAATAAGAGGTCTTTGTATTTTGCTTTCGTTAATACTACGTTGTCCGTCATTTTGTTTAAAATGTCTTCTATCCTGGTTATGTTAATCATGTGTAAGATAATTTCAGTGTCTTTCACGATTTCTTGCGTCTTAAATTGAATGTCTGTAAATCCTGACTGATCCTTAATTTTAGTCACGACGATCTCACAATAGGATTTAGACGCCCATTGTGTCATTAATATTATCATCATTATTATCTGTAAATTTAAGAGGTCTTTTGATATTACATGGATGAATACCCTTGAGACTTTTCTTCTTATATTTTGGTTGTTCCTTGTGCCTTAATGCTTTATAATTTTTTATAAAGCCTCTTCTCCTAGTTTCTACGTAGCTTTCTCGTTTCTTGTTAAGTTTATGTATAAATTTTCCCTTAGATAACTCCATATTTTGTCTAACTTTTTCTTTACTAATCTTGCCATTTTGTACTTCTACTGGGATACCTTTTATTGTTGAATGATATCTTTCATTATAAGTTCTTATTGCTTTTTGCATAATTAGATTGATTGGTAATTTCTTGTTCAAATAATATATTATCCTAAATATCTCAGCCACAGAGTTGTGCATTCTTTCAATATCTGCATTTCCTGTGTGGCTATTAGGTTTCGTCAGGTGTAGTTCGATTCCTTCTTGATCTAAAAATTCCTTCAAACGTACTGTTTTGAATTCATTATCCGCGATTATTTTCTCTGGTTTGCCTATTTTCGCAAAATGATTTTCTAACTGTTCAATTATTGTAATGTAATTTCTATCTGTTAAGGCATATACTGCTCCAAATTTGGAGAATTTGTCTATTATTGTTAGAAAATGAAACCGCTTTATAACGTAAGTGTCTATATGTATTACTTGATTTATATCCGATGGTGTTTCAGTGTAAAAAAATTTAGGTTTGATGGGATTTCGATATACTTAACTTCTTTACAAATGTCACATTGGTTAATGACTATTTGTACCAATTCCATTAACTTTGGAAAATAAATAATTTTATTATATGTCTCCTGGATGCCTGAATGCATACTCTCTTTTACATGGTACAGTGATATCTGTTTCACTGCCTCTACCTCCGTTTCAATGTCCTTCGCCCTCATTGTACATTTATAGAATTTTATTTGATTGTCATCTGAAAACATTTCCCTTAACTTCTGTTGGACAATGTTATATTTCGTATCGGTAAGCTCTGAGTATATTCCAACTGATCCTTTGGTGATATACTTTCTAAAGATTTCTCCCATTGTATTAAAATCGCTTTCCGCTATAAAAATTATTCTTTTTCCATGTAACTGTTTCATTTCTTCGATCTTGTTATTAGTTAAAATAATTTGTGTTTTATATTTGTTTACAATTTCTTCTTTGATAAAAAAATGATCTTGAAGATTTTCTTCGGCTGAATGCATTGTAGCCATCGTCTCATCTTCTAGGTTATTTATCGTTTCCGAATCAATTTTCATATCCTTGACTATTGGTAAATCCCTGTAGCTTGACCTTTCATCTCTTCTATTTATTTTCCTGTATTCTGGTCTTATGCATGTATCCTCAAATCTTCTATGGTTCATAATTTTTATTATCTCCCCTAATTGTGTACACTCGTATATTTTATCTAACAAGGTACCCTGTGTCATCTCTTTTGACGTATTTACTAACAAACTTTCGATATTGGTGAGGTCGATACGTTGTCCTCCTCTATAATACACAATCAATTCATCTGCCTTATATTTTATATTTTGTAATTCTACCGCTAGTTCACTCACCGTATTTACCCGCAGGTTAGTTACTTTCTGGTATATTTCATGCGGCTCCGTGTCAGGTTTGAATCTCATTTTTAATGTGTCCTTTATCATCCCCCAGTTGTCCGGTTGAGGTATGTTAATGATGACATTTTTTGCTTCGCCTTGAACAGTTTTATAAAAAATTGTCCTTACTGCCTCCTTCTGCAGTTCTTCATCGTTGATTGTTGATAGTAAATATTCCGTACTGCAGAAGAATGAATTCACTGTTACATCGCCTTGGCCGGTGAATATAGGAAGTTGGTTGATGCTTTTAAATAGTCTATCAATTCGGTGTTGGTCCGCTGTCTGTCTTTGAGGTTGCCGTTGTTGTTGGTGTTGTTGTTGCACCTCGATATAGGCATTTCTAAGCTGCTCTATTTGCTGTTCTCGCCTGGCCAGCTCTTCCACCAGGTTTACATCTATTAGTTGAGCTGGATCCTGAGCCATTACCCTTCTTAAGTCGTATTCTCGTTGCCTTGCTGTGCCTTTTTTTTTTTTTTATTGCACTATCACTTTTTATTTATGTCCGCTATTTGTGGGTGGTGCACTGCAATCCTGTTGCGTTCACTTCACTGCCACTTATTTCAGTATTTTGTGGGTGGTGTTCTACAAGTTTATTGCGATCACTGCACTGCCACTTATTTCAATCTTTTGTGGGTGGTGTTCTACAAGTTTATTGTGATCACTGCACTGCCACTTATTTTAATCTTTTGTGGGTGGTGTTCTACAAGTTTATTGTGATCACTGCACTGCCACTTTTTGTTGCTGATAGCAAGTTTTATTTTGTTTTTATTTATTTTATATCCTAGAGGGTCCGGCCAACTCCTGAGTTGACTACGGAATCGCAGGATTGTATACGGGTGTTAATTAGTATTATATATTTTAAGGGGAACGTTTTCCGTAACCGATCCCTTTTATTTTAAAAGGACTTTCGATTGCGCCAGATTCGTTGCTTACGTCGCGGCGGGACTTTTTTAAAAAGGAATATATAAACCAAAGGCAGAATACGCTTAAGAAAATCAACACGACTGACTAGGGTGTAACTCTGAATCAAACTGAACTTTCACTTTATTACCATCAATAATGGAACTTACAATTTGCTGATAATAATATTAATACTTATTGCTAACTGAATGATATTATTGCTTACTAAGTAGAATTAACTAGCTGTGTACTTAGTATTTTGTTAAATAGCAGAATTCCCAGAATTGCCAGTTTGCAACTTTAATTTAGACCGGATATTAATACTTTTGTTTATTTGTGATTTTTAAAATGAATTGGTCAATATCGTCTGCTGCTGACTCTGCACTTATATAACTTGGCGAGCTATTGACCTTATTTGGTAGAGTAGCGGAATTATACGTAACTCGCGTGTAGACAGGAATTGCTTAGCGTGCGATTCCCATAACTAATGTAAGGTGACCTGATCGATGGTTGCGCGTGTGCCCCGTCAGCGACTTTATCTTATTGAACTAAATAAGTCACATGCTTAGCAACGTGATCGTAGGGTGTGCCGTATTATGGTACCTATGCGTGTAACTCCTCCCCCTTTAAAGATCTGCGTCTCGTAGATCAAATGTCGAAAAGTGTGAGGGGGAGAAATTTTGTAAGGAGTGATTGCGACCTTCTGGTGATGATTTAGTACTGACGCTTGTGACTGGCAGGCTAGGATCTGAGCGATAAAATTCAGGTGCAAATTTGCCTTTGGGGATCCTATTTATGCTAATGTTTCCTGTCCAATGCGTAGGAATTTGAACCGGTGGAAAGTCTAGTTTCTTTGTGTAACATCTCCACAGCGTTCCGGCAATAAGGGCTATTGCGCAAATCGAGATAGCCTCTGTAACGATAGAAAAATTGATTTTTTCATTGACATAACCTAGATACTTAACATTCTCCATTGTGATGTCGTGGATGTACTCCAAGTTGACCTTCATGGTATGGTTTTTTATGTTAGAAAATACGGCTGGAAGGGCGTGTACGGTAACAGCTTCATTGCTGGAAAATTCCTGATCGCCAATCTTGATTGTCTCGTTGTTGAATTGAATTATGTATGTGCCATTAATAGTATTTGTGGCATTGTTGCTCCTTATTATGCCCTGGTAATTTGAAATGAAAATGTTGTTTTCGTTTACCAGCTCTATATGGGATCCGTTTCGTCTAATAAATTGACAATTAGCAGCCCCACCTTTTAAAAGTCGTGGCAGGCAGCTGTTTTCTTCCAGCGCAATCAAGGACTCGGAGCTGCATACTGTGGATGAGCCGATAACCATGCAATCCTTCGTCAACCCGTATGTCTCCTCTTGACTGACCAGCATTCTGTCGATCGGTAGGTCTACTTGTTTACCAGCGTAGATTCCAGCGCGGGTAACCAGAAGATTGTATTTGCTGGCCGTCACTTTCGGCATCGATAGGACGTAGAGTAGAAGTGTCCCGTTTGTGAGGACCGATGGTTGTCGCAGGACTATGATGGTAAAGACAAGCCAATTGCGTTTATATCAAGAAGCTTAACAACCACAGAGGAAGGGTACGCTACAAACGAAAAAGAGATGCTCGCCATCGTTTGGGCGTTAGACAATCTGCGAAATTACTTGTATGGTGCCAAGAAAATACGTATATTTACCGACCACCATCCACTACCTTTCTCCCTCAGCAATCGCAACTATAATGCTAAGCTGAAGCGATGGAAAGCCCGGATCGAAAAGTACAATTATGAACTCATCTATAAACCCGGAAAATCTAACGTCGTGGCTGATGCCCTTTCTCGTCTAAAACCCCAAGTAAACCAACTGACGGATTCAATGCCGCCCACATCCGAGGTCGATAGTCAGAATGCAACCATGGGATCAGATTCCGATACAGTACATAGCGCAGAACAGGATAACACTGACCTGATCCCCTTCGTGAAAGTACCACTAAATGTTTTCAGAAACCAAATTGTGTTCGGGGGCAGACTTCAAATATACGAAGAACCGCACCCTGGACACTCACGCCACTAAATAGGGATAGAAAACATTAGTGAAAACGAACTAATTAGCACTTTGAAAGAAAAACTGAACCCAAATGTCATCAATGATATCAAAATACCGGAAGATCAGTTAGGCCTACTACAGAGAGTTTATTTACACCATTTTAACAACTATAAGGTACGAATAGCGCAAACCCTTGTGGAGGACTTAAGAAATCCAGATAGTGTGTGTGAGGCAATAACAAAGGAGCACAGGAGGGCTCACCGTAATGCCACGGAGAATAGGAAACAACTTCTTGAGCGTTGCTATTTTCCCAAGATAAGCAGTCAAATTAGGAAATATGTACTGGCTTGTGAGACGTGTAAACTCAGTAAGTACGACAGGCACCCCCATAGGCCAGAATTACAGACTGCACCAATCCCATCGCGACCATGCGATATCCTTCACTTAGATATATTCGAAATTCAGAGGGAACAATTTTTGAGTTGCATCGATAAATTTTCTAAATTCGCAAAGCTTTTTCACATCAGAAACAAAGGAACCCTGCACCTTAGGCAAAAAATAGTGAAACTTCTGCACTACTTCACCACCCCTAGTATTTTAGTCACTGATAACGAACGCGGATTGATTGGCCCTGTTATACAAAGCTTGTTAGAATCTCTAGGAATTCAGCTTTACCTCACTCCAACTCAGAGGAGTGAGGTGAACGGCCAAATCGAGAGATTTCACTCTACGTTACTTGAAATTTTTAGATGCCTAAAGGCGGAGAATGAAGCCCTCAGGACCAAGGAACTTGTTATCATAGCTGTAGATCGCTATAATAATTCAGTCCACTCGGTAACGAACAAAAGACCTACAGACATTTTTTTTAATCGCTCACAAGCCTCCAACTTTCAAGAACTCCTTATTAAATATTAACTCCTTATTAAATAAATTAAATCACTATTGAGGGAAAAGCAAATGGCTCAGATAAAAAGACACAATAAAAAAAGAATGATACCGGAGCGTTATGACGAAAATGACGTCATATACGTGAAGGATAAACAAATAAAGAGGAAGCAAAAACCTCTATACAAGAAAGAAGTCGTTTCAAAAGACAATAAAGTTTCAGTCACCACACTTAGTGGGAAAAAAATTCATAAACTCCACATTAAAAATATAAAAAGAAGGGGACAAACTACCCCCACACAATAAAACAAACAAACATACAAAAAACATGAAAAGAAACTATAAAAGATCTGGCACCAAGAGGGAGTTTATCTAACAAGAGCGGGCTTGTAAATGGGACAAATCGTGCCTTAGTAGGCTCGCAGTGCCATCAAATTTGACAAATGGCTATACTACTTCCAAACGGGATTCTGGCGATCTCCCATAGCTGGTTCGAGAAATGTTAACACCTCTGGTCCAGGAGAAAAAAGGAAAATTGAGCTTATGCGCCTAATCCGCTAAGCAAATATTTATTTAATTCTCTGCGCCTAATCCGTAGATGAAAAAGAAAAAAAAAAGAAAAATTTGAGCTTATGCGCCTAATCCGCTAAGCAAATATTTATTTAATTCTCTGCGCCAAATCCGTAGATGAAAAAGAAAAAACAGAAAAATTTGAGCTTATGCGCCTAATCCGCTAAGCAAATATTTATTTAATTCTCTGCGCATAATCCGTAGATGAAAAAGAAAAAAAGAAAAATTTGAGCTTATGCGCCTAATCCGCTAAGCAAATGCATATTTAATTCTCTGCGCCTAATCCGTAGATGAAAAAAAAAAACAAACTTAAGCTTATGCGCCTAATCCGCTAAGCAAAAATAAAACAAATTTTTTTTTTAACAAAAACAAATAAACAAATAAAAATTAAATTAAAATATTAATCCAAAGAAAAGAAGAAAAACGAAAAAATTGTTAACAATGAAAAAGAAAAAAAAGAAAACCAAAATTTTTCACCTTTTTAATTTTCCCAATTTTTTGTCCCTTTTTATTTTTGAAACCCTTTGTAATAACAATATAAAGTAAAATTTTTAAATTTTATTTTAATCTTCCCCACTAATCATAATTTGTAAACCACTAACACACTAACAAATTAACATCGCTAGTTTAATGATAACCAATCTAATTTAAGATTTCCGCTTACTAATAATACCTTCCTACTACCAATAATATTTTTCCTCTTTATTAAATAGATAACCGTAACTTACTTAGAACATAACAACTACTAACTACATTAAATTAGAATTAACATCTTGCGTTGCAGATTCCCACTGCTGGCATCAGCCATCAGCGCATTACACATATTTAACTACAAGGCCCCAATAATAACCATACAGAGCGGATATGGGTGGATCATAGGGGGCTCATTCAAACTCATATACGTCATCGACCTACAAAAATATACCACGGTGGTGACTCAAATGGATAAATTAGCAAGTCATCTAATCAAACGAACCGACGAGCAGCTCTTAGCCCAGCACTACATCAACAAAACACTCGAAAGACTCGGAGAGTTGATGGGAAGCACAAGCAAGACTAGAGTCACCCGATCCATTGACTGGATTGGGTCGGCATGGAAATGGGTGGCAGGATCGCCTGACGCAACAGATAGGAATAACATCCTCCACAGCCAAAACCAGATAATAGCGAACAACAACCATCAATATAAGGTCAATAGAAAGCTATTCACAACCACCGAAGAAGTATTGAAACGAATTGAAGAAGTGGTGAACCGCACCAACTACGTAGTAAAGGAAACAGAAGGAATCGAATTCGAGCAAAGCGCACTTCGCAACATCGATCGTCCTCGTTCGCGAAGAGGTCAATGAATTTGTGTGAGCATGTCAATTGGCAAAGCGAGGAATTGTTAATACCAACTTGTTAGACATAGACGAGGTTAACCAAATCCTATCTGAAACAGAAACCCTTCCATACCAAAATGTAATTGAGGCAATCGAATATGGCCAACCATCGGTCCTCACAAACGGGACACAACGGGACGGCCAGCAAATACAATCTTCTGATTACCCGCGCTGGTAAACAAGTGGACATACCGATCGACAGAATGCTGGTCAATCAAGAGGAGACATACGGGTTGACGAAGGATTGCATGGTTATCGGCTCATCCACAGTATGCAGCTTCGAGTCCTTGATTGCGCTGGAAGAAAACAGCTGCCTGCCACGACTTTTAAAAGGTGGGGCTGCTAGTTGTCAATTTATTAGACGAAACGGATCCCATATAGAGCTGGTAAACGAAAACAACATTTTCATTTCAAATTACCAGGGCATAATAAGGAGCAACAATGCCACAAATACTATTAATGGCACATACGTAATTCAATTCAACAACGAGACAATCAAGATTGGCGATCAGGAATTTGCCAGCAATGAAGCTGTTACCTTACACGCCCTTCCAGCCGTACTTTCTAACATAAAAAACCATACCATTAAAGTCAACTTGGAGTACATCCACGACATCACAATGGAGAATGTTAAGTATCTAGGTTATGCCAATGAAAAAATCAATTTTTCTATCGTTACAGAGGCTATCTCGATTTGCGCAATAGCCCTTATTGCCGGAACGCTGTGGAGATGTTGCACAAAGAAACTAGACTTTCCACCGGTTCAAATTCCTACGCATTGGACAGGAAACATTAGCATAAATAGGATCCCCAAAGGCAAATCTGCACCTGAATTTTATCGCTCAGATCCTAGCCTGCAAGTCACAAGCGTCAGTACTAAATCATCACCAGAAGGTCGAAATCACTCCTTACAAAATTTCTCCCCCTCACGCTTTTCGACATTTGATCTACGAGACGCAGATCTTTAAAGGGGGAGGAGTTACACGCATAGGTACCATAATACGGCACACCCTACGATCACGTTGCTAAGCATGTGACTTATTTAGTTCAATAAGATAAAGTCGCTGAAGCGGCATACGCGCAACCATCGATCAGGTCACCTTACATTAGTTATGGGAATCGCACGCTAAGCAATTCCTGTCTACACGCGCGAGCAGTTCTGGGTAAAGCATGGGAACTGCAATGTAAACATTTTAGTTAAGCTAAGAAGTTATTTAAGTAAGTTACAACGTATGTTTGGTGCAGTAGTTAATTAGCGTGCAAGTGGCACGAATTAAGAAGTTGTGACGTTAATCTGAAATCGTTCCTTGTTTCATTTCTCAAGTATCGGAGGACAGTGAGTTCCTCCGCACTTTTAATTTTTTACATCTCCCACGAGGCGGGAATAACTTGCATTATTGCCAGCCGTGAGCGGCTTGCATTGGAGGTAGGGGCTCTACGGCTGCTTTTTGCTGGAGAAGGAAAATTTGTAATAGCCAAAAATACGAAGCATATAGAATCATATATCTGATCCCGGTACGTCGAAGAATCATCTAATATATTTAACATTTAACCTCGAATTTCCGGTATCGCCTACTTTTTGTCTTACCGCGACTTTAAAAGTATTAACTGTTTTACTCTAATTGACAATGTCGAAGATAAAATATTGGTGACATTTACGAACCCTTACATCTAATGATGAACGATCGGCAGTCGGTTCTTCGTACCGAAGCGACTCTGTATTTTTTCCCCGAACAAGGGCTGTAATTTCAGTATAACCCTATTAAATTTGTTGCGTCCCTCCCACAAATTATCATCCTCGGATCGGCTCCTTGCAGCTGGACTGCTCCATACCCTCCTGCTCCGGGAAGGTATTGAACCTAACCGCGGTCCCAGGCTGTGGTTCTGCTGCATATGTCGGAAAAGGATTTATCTTAGACGGTCATACTCTTGCCAGTGTGTCACACGTAAAAGATGGTTGCATGGTTCGGGCTGTTCTGGGTTAGAACCCAATGTTCGTCGCCCCCGAAATTTCTATAAAACCTTTGTGGCTCCCTGCTGTTCACGTCCAAGGACGTCCCGCGGGTCACTCTCAAACGTACCTCCGCCAGCTTCTATCAGCGACGCTGCTCAGGAGTCCACATCAACCGTCCGCTGTTGCTCGCGCCAAATGGCGCTTCCACCTAACGTGGCCACTACAACCCATCACTACAATCTACGTAGCATGGTAGTAGCAATGCCGAGCACCAGCTTTTACCCCCGTCTCTCCCCTCCCTTTCCGACACTCATACTCGCGTAAGAAGGAGTCATCAACTCCTTGTCCCCCACACTGTGTGTTCCGTATGTCAGCTCAGATTATTTACGATCGCGGCTTCGCTCCAATGCAGTTCATGCCTTGGCCTATGCCACCTTCGTAGATCAAAACACTACTACCAACTCATTTACACCAGGTACACCAGCAGCAATCGGACAGCACACTCGACAAAGCTTATATCCTTCAAGGCGCCTTCATCCATCTCTGACTCCCAGAGTGACGACTGACCCGGTGCACTTCCTAATTCTGCAACTTAATTGTAACGGTTTAACTGGCAAGATCGCAGAGATTGTTAACTACATGAATAAAAATAATATCCGTATAGCCGCAGTTCAAGAAACAAAGCCAACTGCCAGATCGGAACTCCGAACTTGCGATGGCTACAACATTCTTAGGCAAGATTGCACAAGGGGTAATGGTGGTGGCCTTGCCTTTATCACTCAGCATATCGTGCAATATAGTATATTTCAACATAACATCAGCCGCAGTGATAATAGACACTAAAACAGTATTTAAAAATGCAAGCTTATCGCTAGTATTTTTTTTGTGTAATCTTACAACTTTTTTGCATAGTCCCGCACTTAAAGTATATTTTTCTTATTTACACAGCAATGCCACAATGTTATGAACATTTATGCTGTAAAAATACATATAGTTCGCGAAATTACTAACAACGTTTGTAAGCTAACACAAGGGTGTTTACATTTACAACAAAAGCTTAGTGGACGTTGCCGATCGACACCATCTTGAGGCGTCGAGTTCATTCGTTTTAGTCAATCGGCAGCACGCGGTTTATGGGAAAGCGTGAATAATTATTTAATTATTTTAGTGCATAGTTATAATCATTATAAGTTATTGTAAAACGTAAGTTATTGTAATACGTAAGTTATTTTTGCTTTAATAAGAATAATGATGAAAAATTATGTGCATTGGCAGCAAAATGCCGAGCATAAGTGTAGTGTTTGTGGCTGGTGTTTCGATAGCGTTAAATCTATTTTCCCTCATTTGCACGCTCATTTGCGTGATAACACTTCAATTACTTGTCCTTTTGAAAATTGCTTAAAAGTGTTCTCAACTCAGTGTTCGTTTAAATTCTATATATACAGAAATCATAAAAAGCAAAATATAAAAGTTATGTCGAAAAAAAGGTGCTCCCATGTGGAGCAAAGTGGCGATGAAATTGCTCATGAAGATGTTTATAGTGCAAATGGCCAGGAATCGGGTGACATACCAAATACCTCCCTTTCGAAAAGCTTTGCGATTTTAATGATGAAATTGAAATGCGGCCACGAATTATCTGACTCGGCTATCACATTAATGGTTTCTGAACTAAGAAATATCATAAATATTTATAACGTGGATAATAAAAATAAAGTGATTCAACTTTGTAACGACCAAATGGCTCTTCGTCTATGTGCCTCGGCCAATGCCTTCACCGTCTCTGTGTGCACATATTTATCAGTGCTTATCGTATTTATCATGGGTGACAATTGCTTGTTTATTTGGGCATAGAATGTGGACAACTTTTTCCGCCCCTGTGTCATGAGAATTAGTTGCTGATCAAGGGTTTCGATATCCCTAACGTCCGAATAATGCTAGGAGAGAACCTCCTTGATTTTCTTCCAATCCGAATCTAGAATATTGTGAGCCACCAAAGCGTCATCTGCCGCTCCCCTTGCATCTTATGTAACTTAAAATTTCCCTATATATTGGCTTTTGCCGAACGGGCTTATAATCACTTAAAACTTGTTCTACACTATGGATCCAGGAGGTATAGTGCTCCCGAGATCCATCAAACACTTGAAGTTCTTTCACGCAATCTGGTAACCTTGCTATTTCTTTGAGATCCTCTTCCGTCTGAGGAGTCACAAGAGGCTCTTCTACTGGTGTTGCCTCGCGATCGACAGATTGCCGACGAACCTCTTCTACCCTACTTTCTAGTCTCTCTAGGGTTTGGCTAAGTCCTTGTATGGACTCGTCAGCGTTTGTCGATTCTACGCTTTTGAGGCGTTCCTCGAATTTCCTCAGCTGAGCGAGGATGGCGTTCACGGCGCCATTCATTTCAGTCAGCGACTTCTTCATTTCGTCGACGTTCATGATTAGGTATGCTGAAAAGATAAGAACTGTAAGAAAATATACGTGTGACCTACACAATCCAGTGTCTCATTTGAGGATTCTTGTCGCGTTTAGATTGGAGAATTTTCAATTTTCTCTCTTCCTCTTTCACTTTTCCCTGTTAGATTGGGGAATTTTCAATTTTCTCTATTTTTCTTGCACTTTTCACTGTTAGATTGGATAATTTTCAATTTTCTCTCTTTCTCTTTCACTTTTTCCTGTTAGATTGGGGAATTTTCAATTTTCTCTATTTTTCTTGCACTTTTCACTGTTAGATTGGAGAATTTTCAATTTTCTCTCTTTTTCGTGCACTTTCCACTTAACACACGCGACGCGAACCCTGTACTCCGAAGCTCGGGCGCCAGTTATCACCCGTATCGTGGGAGATGTAAAAAAATTAAAGGTGCGGAGGAACTCACTGTCCTCCGATACTTGTGAAATGAAACAAGGAACGATTTCAAATTAACGTCACAACTTCTTTATTCGTGCCACTTGCACGCTAATTAACTACTGCCCTAAACATACGTTGTAACTTACTTAAATAACTTCTTAGCTTAACTAAAATATTTACATTGCAGTTCCCATGCTTTACCCAGAACTGCTCGCGCGTGTAGACAGGAATTGCTTAGCGTGCGATTCCCATAACTAATGTAAGGTGACCTGATCGATGGTTGCGCGTGTGCCGCGTCAGCGACTTTATCTTATTGAACTAAATAAGTCACATGCTTAGCAACGTGATCGTAGGGTGTGCCGTATTATGGTACCTATGCGTGTAACTTGTATGTACTCGTATTCTAGCCCATATCCAGCTTTTCTCGCTTTAATATCTTTTATTTAATAGATGGATCCATTTGGGGTTTTTAATGTAAAAATATTTTTGAACTTAACATAAATTAAATACTAACGTCTGAAATTATCGTAATTTATATTCCTCATTCCCATTGGCTGTTAGTTAATTAAAAGTTGTATTTCTTTACACAATGCAGAGGCTAGTGAGCGAAACGAAGTGGAGTAAAGCAATTAATGTTTTACCATATCGGGATTTTAGTAGTCCGTCATCTCGTTAACATCTGCAAAATTTTGCTTATTACGATTGAAATTGACTTTTTGGCAAAGTCGCAAGGATCTAAAGTTTTTATATAAGAGCATAAATATGAAACTTCTTGAACATATTCCGGGAATAATGTATCATAATATTTATAAACCCGTTCTAAGTTAATGTTGTATTCATGAATAATTCCCAGGCACTCGAGAAAACACTTTATGAAGTACTGCATATATGAATATTTGTCTTTTAATATGTTCTATAATGTACATTTATTATTACAATGAGACCAACTGCATGATTATAAATAAAATTATTTTATATACGAGCATACTGAACAGCCGTTTCCCGGCCAAAAAAAATCACAGCAGCCCAACCAATAGGAGCGACCACAGAGGTATGCCCACTCCGTCCAGGGTTCCTAGGATCGATGGGGAGCCTATTCCCGTCACAAGAAAATAAGCGAAGGAGTTCTGGAAAAACGTTATAGTATTTATTTAAAACAAAATATCCTTAAGAGCTACTCTTATTCTCCCTGTCTCAATAAGAGTAGCTGAGGTAAAACCCCTCTCCCAAGATCTCCGTCAGTTGGAGTAGAAACCTCTTACTGAATATAAAACTAAACACTAGTCAGCCGTAACCACCGTTGTAGTGTTTCCCTTCCTTGTGGTTCCTTAGTGCTTGTATAATTTATTTACCCAGTTTATTGTTCCCACCTGTATAGCTTCAGTTTTCACCCTTTCAGCCGTTTGCATTTTGTTGATGGCGATTGAAACTGCTTGGGAAAAGAAGTGAAATTCAAAGTACGGCATGACCACCCCGTATTATATAATTTCTCAGAAATAATTTTCTTGAATGCATTTCCTTGTTATTTTCGATTCTGACTTATGTGCTGGTCGCCTTGATCTCGTATCTCGGTGTCTTCACTTCCTTGGATAAACTATTTGTTGCACAATAGCTGCTACGCTGTTCTCTCTCTGTTGTTTTACCTCGGGATTATTGCTTGCTGTTCGATTGGATGGTGTTGCCGGCATTTGGTCTTCACTGGCGTTCTTCTTGTTGCTCTGTTTATGACTTTGCTTCCCGGATTCATTCTTGCCGGCGGTCTCAGCTCACTTCAGTGGGCTGTCCTCCTTTTTCCTCTGAAGACTTTGTCCAACTCTACGATCACTGGTGATACAAAGTTCGTTACCCGGTGAGGTTTGTACCTGCGCGCTAGTTGGCCTGCAAAGATATCCACCGCTTTTGATAGCTGATGCTCTTTTACCAGCACTAGGTCGCCTATATCCGTTCGCCACTGCCTTCTTCTTAAGTTATATTGCTTTTCCTGCTATTTTGATGCTCGCTCTTGCCTCCACCGTACCATTTAAAATACCCCCTTCACCTTCATCGATTTCTTCCCTGGATTAGCTACTTCTTACCTGTACCGTATGTATGCTCGTCGTAAAAGCTGTTGGCAATCTTTGATTCCCTGCTTTGTAAAACATATGCTGGACTATACCCGGTCGATTCACAAACGCTCGTCCCATGTTATCTGCTCATTCCCTGAAAATTGTGTTATTATCATTGACGTTGCGATTCGCTCCCTCTTTCGGGTTCTACTACGTTGCGTATGGTGCTGTTAGCTGGTGTTTTACGCCATGCTCCTCCAAATACTTCTTAAAACGTTTGCTCCGTTGTCTGTGATTAGTACTTTTTTTGAATTCCCGCCATCACTCTGCGTCTCTGTGGGGTCGGTACACATAGTTTCAACGGGGATTCGTCGGGAATACCGTTGTTTTATTGGACGGTCGTCTCTCATCACTTTCTTGTGCGTGGCCACGTTGGATATCCCTGACATCTCCTCGGACATCTGTAATTCTTTGCTGACTAATTTACTCGCAACTTTTTTGCTATTATCTTCCGTGACTACTTTCGACCATTGCTATAAATGTGATCGATTCTCCCTCCTGATTCATGGTTTGTTCTCCGCATCTTAAATACATTTTCACCTTCGCAGGTAATCCGTTCCAATCACCACTTCGTCCACTAGTCCTGGTAGGATAAACATTTCATTTCGCCGCAATTGATTACCCATTCTCACTTCTGCATCTACTACTTCTACGATCGTCTTAGGTCTGTCATCTTCCAGTATCACTCGCGTTTCTATGGTCTTGAATATACCCTTCAGTCTCCTTGCCATTGTTATACTTACAAAGCTTCGCGTCGCCGTTGTGTCGATTGCGGCCACCGCCTCCTCGCCATTCACCGTAATGCTTGCCAAGACCCGGCCCTTCGTCTGTTGTAATTGTTTTGCCTTGCTCTACGGTCAATGTACCCAGCTGCTCGTCGTCGGCTGTCTCGAAAGCGTATCTGTCACCACGACTAACTTTCCCTATGGATTCATTGGGAATACCTTTGTTTTATGGGACGGTCGTCTCTCATTACTTTCTTGTGCGTGGCCACGTTGGATACCCCTGACATATCCTCGGACATCTGTAATTCTTTGCTGAAAAATTTACTCACCGACTTGTCTGAATTCGCAACTTTTTTGCTGTTATCTTCCGTGACTACTTTCGACCATTGTTATACATGTGATCGCATCCTCCTCCTGATCCAAAGTTTGTTCTCCGCATCTTAAATACATTTTCACCTTCGCCAGGTAATCCGTTCCAATCACCACTTTGTCGACTAGTCCTGGTAGGATTAACATTTCATTTCACCGCAATTGGTTACCCATTCTCACTTCTGCATCTACTGCTTCTACGATCGTCTTAGGTCTGTCATCTTCCAGTATTACTCGCGTTTCTATGGTCTTGAATATACCCTTCAGTCTCCTTGCCAATGTTATACTTACAAAGCTTCGCGTCGTCGTTGTGTCGATTGCGGTCACCGCCTCCTCGCCATTCACCGTAATGCTTGCCAAGACCCGGCCCTTCGTCTGTTGTAATGTGTTTAATTTTCCCGAGGGTGCGTTTGGGAAGACCCCACTCCTCGGAGCCAATGAGATCACCATTTCCCTACGTGCGTCTACAACAGTTTGGTGTGAGTGTGCCTACCTTTCCGCATGCCCTGCAGAATTCGATGCGAGCCCTACGGCAGCCGTATGCGACATGGCCCCCTCCTCCCCATCGTCTGCACGCCGTTCTTGTATCGATGTATCTTGGTGCTGGGTCCGACATCTGAGATGGTTGTACCTCTGCCTGTTGTTCTCGCTCTTCCGCCTGTAGGTATTGGTAGCGTTATCCTGGACGCTCGTTGGTCGCATCGGATCTCTGTCAGGAGAAATGTTTTCGTAATCTTCTACCAAACTTACCAATTCTTCCAGGCTGCTGATCTCGCGTCTTTTTACATACAGCTGGATTTCTATGCGGGAGTTCGTGTATATGCGGTTTATCTTTTGATCTTAGGTGTAGGCGGCATGTTGCATTAGTCCTTGTAGTGCTAGCACATAATCCTTGAACTTCTCCCCTGCTCGTTCCAACGTGTCCGTATCTCGTCGTCCAACAGTTAGAAATATCAGGAGCTGAGGAAGAATTTCAGGAAATCCTTCTTGAACGAGTCCCTCTCTTTCCAGTTTCGGTTGCTGTTTCGGTACCAAACCAACGCTTTGTCTTTGAGTAGCTCCGGCAATGCTCTTGGTATCGAATTGACGTTGATTTCGTATCCTTTGGCTAGTTCCTCAACGCCTTCTGTGAACCCAAGGGGATCCTTCCCCCTCGTTCTTTAAACCCTATTTTCCCACCCGGTCCATCGTTTTGGCGTATGCGCCTTGCTGTTGTATCGTGTATAGTGGTAGTTGTGTGACCTCGTTTTGATTGGATGCCCCGCGTGTATTCTCGTCATCTATTTTCGTAGCACATGGAGATGTTGACCGACTACTTGCCTGTAGTATGCTTAGTGCAGATGTCGTCCGTGCCTGCGCAGCCTGAACTCCGAGTTATAACTTACCAGCTTATTTGTGTTTCCTTTCCTTGTTGGTTTCGATGGTTAGTGTTCGTTGTTTAGACTTGATTCTCGTGTGTCCTTTCCTTGTTGGTTTCTATGGTTAGCCTTCGTCGTTTTGACTTGAATCTCGTGTGTCCTTGTTACCTTCCTTTGGATATCTTTTATGTAATGCCTTGATGACTTGCTTGATTTTTCTTAAGCCTGCTCGGGCGCCATACGTGTCGGGCTTATTCTCGCTGAGGTATGTCCAGTTCGTCCAGGGTTACTAGGATCGATGGGAGAACCCATTCCTGTCACAAGAAAATAAGCAAAGGAGTTCTGGAAAAACGTAATAGTATTTATTTAAAAGAAAATACCTTAACAGCTACTCCTATTATCTGGCCCTGTCTCAATAAGAGTAGCTTAGGTAGAGCCCCTCTGCCAAGCTCTCCGTCAGTTGCAGTAGAATCCTCCTACTGAATATAAAACTAAACACGAAATGTAGTGAAAATCTTCAACTATAAAAAGTTAAGTACAACAAGTAAGGAAGGCTAAGTTCGGGTGTAACCGAACATTACATACTCAGTTGAGAGCTGTGGAGACAAAGTAAGGGAAAATCACCATGTTGTAAAAAGAACCTAGGGTAACCCTGGAATGTGTTTGTATGACATGTGTATCAAATGGAAGGTATTAAAGAGTATTTTATGAGCAAGTGGGCCATAGTTTTATAGATGGACGCCATTTAGGGATATCGCCATAAAGGTGGATCAGGCCTGACTCTAGAATTTGTTTGTACGATATGGGTATCAAATGAAAGGTGTTAATGAGTATTTTAAAAGGGAGTGGGCCTTAGTTCTATAGGTGGACGCCTTTTCGAGATATCGCCATAAAGGTGGACCAGGGGTGACTCTAGAATTTATTTTGTACGATATGCGTATCAAATGAAAGGTATTAATGAGTATTTTAAAAGGGCGTGGGCCTAAGTTCTATAGATGGACGCCTTTTCGAGATATCGCCATAAAGATGGACCAGGGGTGACTCTAGAATTTATTTTGTACGATATTGGTATCAAATGAAAGGTATTAATGAATATTTTAAAAGGGCGTGGGCCTAAGTTCTATAGATGGACGCCTTTTCGAGATATCGCCATAAAGATGGACCAGGGGTGACTCTAGTATTTGTTTGTACGATATGAGTATCAAATGAAAGGTGTTAATGAGTATTTTAAGAGGGCGTGGGCCTTAGTTCTATATGTGGACGCCTTTTCGAGATATCGCCATAAAGGTGGACCAGGGGTGACTCTAGAATTTGTTTGTACGATATGAGTATCAAATGAAAGGTGTTAATGAGTATTTTAAGAGGGCATGGGCCTTAGTTCTATATGTGGACGCCTTTTCGAGATATCGCAATAAAGGTGGACCAGGGGTGACTCTAGAATTTGTTTGTACGATATGAGTATCAAATGAAATGTGTTAATGATAATTTTAAAAGGGAATGGCCCTAAGTTCTATAGGTGGACGCCTTTTCGAGATATCGCCATAAAGGTGGACCAGGGGTGACTCTAGAATGTGTTTGTACGATATGTGTATTAAATGAAAGGTGCTAATGAGTATTTTAAGAGGGCGTGGGCCTTAATTCTATATGTGGACGCCTTTTCGAGATATCGCCATAAGGGTGGACTAGGGGTGACTCTAGAATTTGTTTGTACTATATGAGTATCAAATGAAAAGTGTTAATGACAATTTTAAAAGGGAGTGGGCCTAAGTTCTATAGGTGGACGCCTTTTCGAGATATCGCCATAAAGGTGGACCAGGGGTGACTCTAGAATTTATTTTGTACGACGTGGGTATCAAATGAAAGGTATTAATGAATATTTTAAAAGGGCGTGGGCCTAAGTTCTATAGATGGACGCCTTTTCGAGATATCGCCATAAAGATGGAACAGGGGTGACTCTAGAATTTGTTTGTACGATGCGAGTATCAAATGAAAGGCGTTAATGAGTATTTTAAAAGGGAGTGGGCCTTAGTTCTATAGGTGGACGCCTTTTCGGAATATCGTTATAAAAGTGGACCAGGGTTGACTCTAGAATGCGTTTGTACAATATGGGTATCAAACGAAAGGTGCTAATAAGTGTTTTAAAAGGGAGTGGGCCTTAGTTCTATGGGTAAACGCCTTTTCGGGACATCGCCATAAACGTGGGCCAGGGGCGACTCTAGAATGCGTTTGTACAATATGGGTATCAAATGAAAGGTGTTAATGAGTATTTTAAAAGGGCGTGGGCCTTAGTTCTATAGGCGGACGCCTTTTCGAGATATCGCCATAAAGGTGGACCAGGGGTGACTCTAGAATTTGTTTGTACGATATGGGTATCAAATTAAAGGTGTTAATGAGTATTTTAAAAGGGAGTGGGCCTTAGTTCTATAGGTGGATGCCTTTTCGAGATATCGCCATAAAGGTGGGCCAGGGGTGTCTCTAGAATTTTTTTGCACGATATGGGTATCAAATGAAAGGTGTTAATGAGTATTTTAAAAAGGAGTGGGCCTTAGTTCTATATGTGGACGCCTTTTCGAGATATCGCCATAAACGTGGACCAGGGGTGACTCTAGAATGTGTTTGTACGATATGGGTATCAAATTAAAGGTATTAATGAGGGTTTTAAAAGGGAGTGGCCCTTAGTTGTATATGTGAAGGCGTTTTCGAGATGTCGACCAAAGTGTGGACCAGAGTGATCCAGAACATCATCTGTCGGGTACCGCTAATTTATTTATATATGTAATACCACGAACAGTATTCCTTCCAAGATTCCAAGGGCTTTTGATTTCGCCCTGCAAAACTTTTCATTTTCTTCTACTTAATATGGTTGGTGTCACACCAATTTTACCAAGTTTTTTTCTAAAGTTATATTTTGCGTCAATAGACCAATACAATTACCATGTTTCATCCCTTTTTTCGTATTTGGTATATAATTATGGCATTTTTTTCATTTTTTTCATAATTTTCGATATCGAAAAAGTGGGCGTGGTCATAGTCGGATTTCGGCCATTTTTTACGCCAATACAAAGTGAGTTCAGGTAAGTACGTGAACTGTGTTTAGTAAAGATATATCGATTTTTGCTCAAGTTATCGTGTTAGCGGTCGAGCGGAAGGACAGACGGTCGACTGTGTATAAAAACTGGGCGTGGCTTCAACCGATATCGCCCTTTTTCACAGAAAACTGTTATCGTCCTAGAGCCTCTACCAACTTTCACAAGGATTGGTAAATTGTTGTTCGACTTATGGCATTAAAAGTATCCTACACAAATTTAATGGAAAAGGGCGGAGCCATTCCCATTTTGAAATTTTCTTTTATTTTTGTATTTTGTTGCAACATCTCATTACTATTAAAATTTGAATTTAAAAAAATTTTTTTTTTTAAGTGGGCGTGGTCGTTCTCCGATTTTGCTAATTTTTATTAAGCAGACATATAGTAATAAGAGTAATGTTCCTGCCAAATTTCATCATGATATCTTCAACGAATGCCAAATTACAGCTTGCAAAACATCGAAATTACCTTCTTTACACGTTTATATGCTAATAGGGGGACCCTTGTAACCGTATAAATGTCTTATAAAGTGTGTAAACGTATAAATTTATCTAGTTTACGCACGAGCTGTCAAATTTTGTATGAAAAATAATTTACACAATTTGTATAAATTTATGCGCACATTTCATTGTGTAAACGCGGTAAGCTCAAAGGAATGCAACCTTGCAGACATTACAGACGGCATTTTTCATCAAAAATCTCCAACATCAGCAAGTAAAGGCGTTTTAGTTTTGATTTTTCACTTAATCTTGGTATTTTTTAATTTGTATAACAATCAAAAAAATTTTTTTGGAAATAATACAGCTGAAAAACAATCAAGTTTATCAAGAGTATTACTAGGTACGTTCATATAACCGCGTGTGTAAATGGATATAATTTTACACCTTATAAGTTTATATGCTATCATGAGTCCCCCTAATATATATTTCCATTTGTCCATTGCCATGCCAGTAGTTTGTTTGTGTACATATGTATGCATTCCACGGTTACCACACCATGTTTTCATTAGGGACCAAAATTCATCGAAAAAACGGACCAACTGTCAAGCAAAAGGACAAAATTTTGTGTTTTATTTTATTGAGACGCAATCAGTTCGGCAATTCACAAGAGTAACGTATTCGTTTTAAAATATACAATTTTAGGATGATTCCATGGTTTCTTACACAAAATTTTACTAAAAATAGCGAATAGAAGACTTTGCCTTAATTCAAACTGCACAAACAAAAATAAAGTGTACTTTTAAATATTACATTTTAACATTTCTAGGATAAGTCTATGTTTTTTACCAACCAAACATTTTGAATCTAATGTTGTTGACAAAGCTCTTAGTTCCAGCATTATGTTGGTCATTGCAATGAAATAAAATGTATAGCGCAGTTAGGTTTTAGTAAGAAACGGTTCAAAAACGGTTCAAACTCAGTAAATCATAAATAAAGCCAAGCAATTCTTCGAAGCAGTTTTGTTAATGTTATTATTATAGATGCTGTAGGAAAATGAACCTAGGGTAACCCTGGAATGTGTTTGTACGACATGTGTATCAGATGGAAGGTATTAAAGAGTATTTTAAGAGGGAGTGGGCCATAGTTCTAAAGGTGACGCCATTTAGGGATAAAGGTGGACCAAGGCTGACTCTGGAATTTGTTTGTACGATATGGATATGAAATGAAAGGTGTTAATGAGTATTTTAAAAGGGCGTGGGCTTAGTTTTATAGTGGGCGCCTTTTCGAGATAGCGCCATAAAGGTGGACCAGGGGTGACTCTAGAATTTGTTTGTACGATATGGGTATCAAATGAAAGGTGTTAATGGGAATTTTAAAAGGGAGTGGGCCTTAGTTCTATAGGTGGACGCCTTTTCGAGATATCACAATAAAGATGGACCAGGGGTGACTCTAGAATTTGTTTGTACGATATGTGTATCAGATGAAAGGTGTTAATGAGTATTTTAAAAGGGCGTGGGCCTTAGTTGTGTAGGTGGACGCCTTTTCGAGATATCGCAATAAAGGTGGACCAGGGGTGACTATAATGTCTTTGTACGATATGGGTATCAAATTAGAGGTATTAATGAGGGTTTTAAAAGGGAGTGGTGGTAGTTGTATATGTGCAGGCGTTTTCGAGATATCGACCAAAATGTGGACCAGGGTGACCCAGAACATCATCTGTCGGGTACCGCTAATTTATTTATATATGTGATACCACAAACAGTATTCCTGCAAAGATTCCAAGGGCTTTTGATTTCGCCCTGCAGAACTTTTTCATTTTCTTTTACTTAATATGGTAGGTGTCACACACATTTTACAAAGTTTTTTCTAAAGTTATATTATGCGTCAATAAACCAATCCAATTACCATGTTTCATCCCTTTTTTCGTATTTGGTATAGAATTATGGCATTTTTTTAATTTTTCGTAATTTTCGATATCGAAAAGTGGGCGTGGTCATAGTCGGATTTCGGCGCCACGCCCATTTTGAAATTTTTTTTATTTTTGTTTTTTGTTGCACCATATCATTACTGGAGTTGAATGTTGACATAATTTACTTATATACAGTAAAAATATTACAGTTTTTGTTAAAATTTGACTTAAGATTTTTTTTTTTTAAGTGGGCGTGGTCGTTCTCCTATTTTGCTAATTTTTATTAAGTATACATATAGTAATAGGAGTAACGTTCCTGACAAATTTCATCATGATATCTTCAACGACTGCCGAATTACAGCTTGCAAAACTTTTAAATTACCTTCTTTTAAAAGTGGGCGGTGCCACGCCCATTGTCCAAAATTTTACTAATTTTCTATTCTGCGTCATACGTTAACCTTAAACCAAAGTTTCATCGCTTTATCCGTGTTTGGTAATGAATTATCGCACTTTTTCGGTTATCGAAATTTTCGATATCGAAAAAGTGAGCGTGGTTATAGTCCGCTATCTTTCATTTTAAATAGCGATCTGAGATAAGTGCCCAGGAACCTACGTACAAAATTTCATCAAGATACCTCAAAATTTACTCAAGTTATCGTGTTAACGGACGGACGGACGGACGGATGGACATGGCTCAATCAAATTTGTTTTCGATACTGATGATTTTGATATATGGAAGCCTATATCTATCTCGATTCCTTTATACCTGTACAACCACTCGCTGTCTGAGTGGTGTGGGCACACACAATTTCCATGGTACCGCCTCTTCGTCGTGTGACCGGCAGGGAATGTGGTGGTATAAGTGTCCATCCTGTATTGTATAGTCGGCGTATTTCTCCGGGTTGGTGCGTACCTCGCTGACCCGCTTGTGCCACCACTTGCATTGTGGTTCCGTCGTCGTGGTAAATCGTAATGCTTCCAGCGGCTGTCGAGATAGAGCGTCCGCCACCAGGTTGAGCTTTCCCTTACGATACTCAATGTCGAAGGTGTGCTGCTGTAGTTCTAAGGCCCATCGCGCTATGCGGGCAGAAGGGCTCTCAATGGAATTTAGCCACCTTAGTGACATGTGGTCGGTTATTGCTTTAAATTTGTAGCCTTCCAAATATGGCCTCATCTTACGGATTCCCCAAACGATGGCCAGACACTCCTTTTCGGTGGGTGAATAGTTGGCCTCTGCCTGGTTAAGCTTCCGGCTGGCGTAAGCGATCACTCGCTCGCCCTCTTCTAACTCCTGTGTCAGTACTGCCCCCAGGCCGTAGTTACTCGCGTCCGTCTGCAGGGTGAACGTTTTCGTGAAATCCGGGCATGCAATTATGGGTGCTTCAGTGAGTTTCCGTTTGATGATGTCGAAGGCTTCTTGCTGTTCGGTTCCCCATCTCCAATGCTTGCCTTTCTTTAACAGGGCGGTGAGCGGCTGGCTTATAGTGGCGAAATCGGGCACGAAACGGCGGTACCACGAGGCTATTCCTAGGTATTGGCGTACTTCTTTCGCGCTGGTCGGTGGCTTCAGTTCCTGAATAGCGGCAACCTTTTCTGGGTCCGTGTGGATCCCTTTATCGCTGACCACGTGGCCCAGGTACTTGAGTTCTTTCCTAAAGAAATCACACTTCTCTGGATTGATCCTGAGGTTGGCGCGCTGTAGCCGTAACATCACCTCTCTTAAATTTCGGATGTGTTCCTCTAAAGTTGTGCCTATGACGATAATATCATCCAGGTACGCAAAAGCATGGGGCTCCATTTCTGGCCCAATGACCTGGTCGAGCGCCCTCTGGAACGTTGCGGGTGCCGAGTGCAAACCAAAGGGCATGACACGCCACTGGAACAGGCCGCGTCCGGGTACCGTGAAAGCCGTGTAGGGGCGACTGTTTGATTCCAGCGGTATTTGCCAGTAGCCGTTTTTCAGGTCGAGGCTACTTATATATTTCGCTTGTCGTAGTTTGTCCAAGATGTGCTGTATCCTTGGCAGCGAGTATGCGTCAGGAACTGACTTGGCATTGAGCTGCCGGTAGACCACGCAAAGCCTCCACTTACCGTTCTTTTTCTTAGCTAACACGATCGGGGCGATATGTGGGCTGCGGGATGGCTCGATGCATCCCTTCGCGAGGAGCTCGTCGATCTCGTTGTTAATTATGCTCTGCATCGCTGGATTGCGCGAGAAATACCGTTGCTTGATGGGACGATCGTCAGTCAGGATGATCTTGTGTTCGGCTACCGTCGTCACTCCGCTCATGGCCTCGAACTTTTTGAGTTCTACTGCCAGAAATTCTCGTATGCGATCCCCCTCGCCTTCTATACCACTATGTTCATTGCTGGGTGTGTCGCCGTTAATTCCGTTCCTGACGTCGTACTTGCCGTTCCTCGCACTCGGTGGTGTTATACTCTGAATGGTCTCCGCCGTGGCTCCAGGAGGCGGTGTGTGCTGAGCAAGGGGTCTGGTTAGCACGAGGTGTCCTCCTCCACATGATATGGCTGCTCCTAGGCTCCCCAACGTATCTAGGCCAAGTATAATGTCGTCGATTGCCCCGGGCATAACATGTAGGACTGTGTGCAATGACGAATTTCCGAGGCGTACCTCTGTCCTTACGGCATCGAAAATCGTAGTGCTGACTCCGTTGGCCATTGTTATTTCGATGGCCACTCTTATCCTCTCCCCGCTTCCAGAACTCATCACGTGATTCGCGAGGGTGGCTGAAACGAAGCTCCTTGAGGCCCCTGTATCGATAACTGCCTCCGGCGATACTGCTCCAATCTGAGCTGGGGCATATAGGCGACCGTGTTCCTGGTACATGACTACCGCTGATTCGGCGCTGGGTTCAGCGGGCTCACCGCGCCTTGTCCTTGGTGAAGCCCTCCGTCGTTTCCCTGACGTCGACGGCAGCATTCAATCGTGCGTATATCGTTTTGACCGCACTCCCAACAAAAAATTTTCCGTGGGTTACGACATCTCCTTGCATAGTGTCCTTCTTGGCCACACCTTCTACATACCCTGCTCGGATCGAAAACCCGAGTTTCTGGTGGTGAGTGGCGCTGTACCCTCGGTGGATGCTGGTGGGATGATCGTTCCGACTGCGGTGATGAAGCTGTAGTTTTGTCACCAACGACGTATCTCGCTATTTCGCGACGTGATCCATCTGATGTCCGTCGGTAACCTTCGTGGATACCTTCATATTCCTCGGCGAGAGAGATGAGTTCTCCTAGGGTGTTGAAATCTCTTCGGCGAATGTAGAGTAAATAATCGGGGTGGCTATTGCGGAAAATTCTTTCCAGGCGTTGCTCGTTGCTGTATCCGGCGTGTCTCATCAAGCTTTGTATCCCTAGGACATACTATTTATATCTTTCGCGGGCGTGCTGCCTTCGTTGCCATATTTCGTCCTCGAGACGCTCGAAGTACCTGGCTGTTAGAAAGAAGCTTAGAAAGTCGCGCTTGAAGGTCGCCAGTTGCTCCAGTGTACGTTGTTATTGCGGTACCATTGAAGAGCGGTGCCACCTAGCAATTCGGGCATCGTTTTTGGGAGCAAGTCTACGTTTAGCGTATAGACATCGGCTAGTTCTTCCAGCCGTTCGACGAAAGCTAGAGGGTCCCGTCCACCTTCATATTTCACTGACCACTTTCTTACCTGGTCGATGATGGGCGCGAATATAATGGTCGGTGCCTGAGATGCACCGTTGGGTGGTACCGCTACTCCGGATGATGCGCACTGTTGTGGGGGTACTGTGTTCCTGGGAGGGAACGCAAACTGGTTGTGCTCAGCTGGTCTATCGGCGATATTCATGGCTCCGCCTCCGTTCGGCGGGATCGGTGTCTTAGACTCATTTTCCTCACTCGTGTTTGCTGTATTTTCCTGTATTTTGTGTGTATTTCCGAGTCAAAATTTGCTTTTGAAGCCATGGCTGCTATGCGCTTTCTGATTTCTCGGGTGGTGCCTGTCTGCTCAACGCCCAACTCCTGTGTAATGGGTATCAGCTGCTCCTTTGAAATATTGTCTAGCCACGTGGTGTCAATCTGGTCGGCCGTTTTTCTGTTAGGTTTCTAGTCAGGAATGTTCCTTCTGACGTTGTACGGTTTGCAGGGTCTCTGCTCGGGCGCCAATTGTAACGAAGCTTTTCCTTGCCCCGGTGCTTCTTCAGTAACTGCTGGGGTATACTCGCCGTGTCCAAGGTTCGTTTACAATGAATTTGTATTTCGGGGCGCCTGGCAAATCGTTTTCATATAAATTCACTTTATTGGTAAATTCCCTAAACTATAATATAAAGTGTATAAAATGTGTATCTATAATTCACTTAATTTCATTGCTTGCTTTATAATTCGTGATGGGCTAGCGGTCCCTCGTGTCCCGTTAGGAACGTTCTGTTAGGGCGCCGTACTGGTCGCCGTCTAGGTATGTGTGAATGTGTCTCGGTGACGCCTTGCGCCGGCGTGTTCCTATTATGGTTAGTGGCAGTGCTAAGCCTGCTGCGGCCAGCGTCGTATGCCTGCGTATCTCTGCTGCGGCCAACGTCGTATGTACGCGTAGTTCTGCTGCTGCCAACGTCGTGTGTATGCGTGACTCTGCTGTGGCCAACGTCGTATATTTGCGTAGCTCTGCTGCGGCCAACGTCGTATGTAAGCGTGACTCTGCTGTGGCCAACGTCGTGTGTATGCGTAACACTGCTGGCGTCGAGGCTTATGGCGATGGCGCGCGGGCTCGTGACGTTGTGGGCCTTCGCTTAGCGGGGAGCGAGCGTAGTTTAAGGCGTTGTAGAGCGGTCAAAACCAGCTTACCCACAATCCTCAACCCACGGCTCTCTCCTATGATGGGAACTGTCTTGCGATGGGCAAAACTGATACGCCTTTCAGATGCCCTTCAATTGCTGCTCAGGTGACAGTCGCAACTTTGCGCCCCGTTAGGTGAGATCCGTTAGCCTCGGTACAGTCACGTTGTTGCGTTTCACCTCGACTCACTCCTAGTGCGGTTGCCGACGTACTTCTGCCGCGGACGACGTTTGGCTGAGCGCGGGATCACGATGCTGTGGAGGGCGTTTGCTTGCGAGGGAGCAAGCGTGATCTAAAGCGTTGTAGAGCGGTCAAAACCTGCTTACCCACAATCTTCAGTCCACGACTTTCTCCTATGAAACGCACTGGCTTGCAATGGTCAAAACCGATATGCCTTCCAGCGCGCTCCAATAGTAGCTCCGGTCGCAACCACAACCGCGTGCTGACTGACTCCTGTCTTCTCGTGTTGTCCTTTTTATAGCCAATGCTCTTGATGTTGCTAGCATAGTTCGTTGCGTTGCCATGGTTACGGTGTTGCTGTGGCGTGTTGCGGCAACTTGTTGCGCTAGTGATGTTTCTGACACTTGTTTGTGTCCCGTGTTGTGTTGGCAATGTTGTTAATCGTGTTTTTATGATGTTTCAGAGACTTGTTTGTGTCTCGTGTTGTCTGTAGTGCTGCTCCTGTGTTATGGGGTGGTGGTTTTGTGTGGGCCAAATTAATGGATTATATTTGGTCCTCACATCACATTCTTTCTTTTAATGTAAGAGCGAGGTAAAAGCATTATGCTTTACCGAGCGTGCTACTGTGCGCCACGATGTAAGCTATAAGTGCCGAAAAGGTAAGAAAGAGACAAGTATGTGAATAAAACTTGTCTGAAAAAAATACTCGAATAGAGGATTGCTTGTGATTTTTCATTAATGTGAAAAGCTTTATTTTGTTCAGACGCACAGTTGTTCGCTGCGCTTTATTTTAACAAAAGAAAAGAAAAAATAACTTCAATCCTTTCGAGCTATGGAAAACGTTACCAAAGATGGTGATTCGGTCCAAGGGACTGCGGCTGGCGAATTTTATAATGTCAATTGTAATCCCGACCTGACATCTGGCGAAATTCAAAATGGCGTTTGTGATCCTGTTCCGACATCAGAAGTGGGATGGACTCCCCCATCCTCAATGAGCGCAAATAACGAGCAGCTGCGCCAAATTCTGGAGATGCAGAATCGACAATTCATTGAACTTTTTAAAACAATGAAGCCTACAAAATCTTCAAGAAAAGAGCATGTTACTTTGCCGAAATTTAACGCTGATGTTATGGGTGTAGATGCTATATCTTTGTGCTCGACTGTGGACGTAATAATGGCAGACAATCCGTTGGAAGGCAGTGCGCTTATTGTTGCCCTCAGTAAATCGTTCGAGGGGTGCGCGGCGCAATGGTTGTCTCAAGTAAGCTTTGCGGGTATTACTTGGCAGCAGTTTAGGGATTTGTTTGTACAACGCTTTGAAGGTATAAAGACTTCAGCAGATACACTCATGAATATTCTAAATGGGAGGCCAAATGACAATGAGTGCATTTCGGTGTATGCAACTCGGCTAGTAACCTCACTTATGCATAAATGGAAATCACAGACTATAGAAGAAATAGCTATCGCCGTGGTTCTTCACATTCAGCTCGTTTCGATAACAATTTACAAAGTTTATTATTTAAAACAAACATTAAAACCCGTAATGAGCTTCAACAAGAGCTTAGAGCATTCGCGTTTGGCAAAAGAAAGTTTGCTTTTGAAAATCAGCCTGAACTGAAGAAGCACAAACCATCACCATACTTAAAATGTCATTTTTGTGGAAAAGTGGGCCACAAAATCGCTAATTGTCGACTAAAGAAAGACAACAACAAATCATCAATCAAAGCAAATCAATTTTCCGGTAACACGGCTGGTGAAAAAGGTCGATCACTCCTTTGTTTCAAGTGTGGAGAAGCTGGACATTACGCATCAAAGTATGCCAAAAGCAACAATCAGTCAGCAAACAACAGCAAATTCGGGGTTGAAAAAAGAGTGCATGTATGCGAAGTAATTGAACCAAAGGGAGTACTTAGTCAATCTGGTGAGTTATATCAATTCTGCTTTGATTCTGGGGCTGAATCTTCGCTACTCAAAGAATCGGTGTCAGAAAAATGTTCGGGTAAATGTTTAAATAATACTGTATTTTTAAGGGGTATCGGAAATACTTCTATATGTAGTAATTTACAAATTTTATCAAGTGTTAAGATATGCAGTTATTCTCTTGAAATTTTGTTTCATGTTGTATTAGATAAATATTTAAAACACGATGTTATGATTGGCCGTGAAATTCCGGCTCAGAATTTCAGCGCTATTATCACGGCAAACAAGTTTGAAATTTTTAATGAAAAGATGGCAAATATATGCTCTAATAGCTCATTTGCTCTAAATACCGATGTGGCAGATAATGATAAAAGTAGGATGATTACATTGTTGAATAAATATTCAGAATTTTTCTTAGAAGGTATTCCGCGAACTCGAGTTACCACTGGTCAATTAGAGATACGGTTAATTGATCAAAATAAAACAGTACAGAGGCGACCTTATAGGTTAAGTTGCGAGGAAAAAGAAATTGTTAGAAATAGAGTATCAGAGTTGTTGGAACATAATATTATCCGCCCTAGTAGTTCTCCATTTGCTAGTCCAATGTTACTTGTGAAGAAGAAGAATGGATCAGATCGCCTTTGTGTTGACTACCGTGAATTGAACTCGAACACAGTTTCTGATAGGTATCCATTACCACTTATATCCGACCAAATTGCTAGGTTACGTGGAGCAAATTATTTTACTAGTTTGGATATGGCAAGCGGATTTCACCAAATACCTGTTCATCCAAACTCAATTGATCTCACTGCTTTTGTCACGCCAGAGGGGCAGTATGAGTACTTGACGATGCCTTTTGGACTCAAAAATGCTCCATCAGTGTTTCAAAGATCTGTAATGAAAGCATTGGGAGAACTTGCATACTCATATGTAATAGTGTATATGGATGACATTATGATAGTCTCATCAACTAAAGAAGAAGATTTTGAAAGGTTAGAGGTGGTGTTGGGTATTTTGACAGAAGCTGGGTTTTCGTTTAATGTCACCAAATGTTCTTTTCTAAAATCGAGTGTTGAATATTTAGGATATGAAATAAAAGCCGGAATAATTCAACCCAACCCTCGTAAAATTCAAGCTTTAACAGCTCTACCACCACCCCAGTCGGTTCACCAATTAAGACAGTTTTTAGGGTTAGCTTCGTATTTTCGGCAGTTTGTAGCTAAATTTTCATAAATAACGAAGCCGTTATACTTCCTTGTCTCTAACAAAAACAATTTTAACTGGAAACCAGAGCATGAACAAATACAACAAAAAATAATTTCATTGTTGACAAATAAGCCAGTGTTAAAAATTTTTATCCGCAATATCCAATATAATTACATACAGATGCTAGCGCTGATGGATATGGTGCTATTCTACTGCATAAAATTAACAATAAGCCTCATGTTATCGTATATTTTAGTAAACGGACTTCTCCTGCAGAATCTAGGTATCACTCATACGAGTTAGAAACCTTAGCTGTCGTTAATTCGATTAAACATTTTCGACACTATTTGTAAGGACGCCAATTTGTTGTAGTTACGGATTGTAATTCTCTTAAAGCATCTCGTACTAAAAACGATTTAACGCCAAGAGTCCATCCTTGATGGGCTTATCTTCAATCCTTTGACTTTGCAGTAGAGTGTGCAGAAGGTAAACGTATGGTACATGCAGACTTCTTCTCTCGTAATCCACTACCATCTGACAACCCCCCTATTTTAAAAATTCCAGAAAAGCGTGTTAACCTAACAGAAATTTCAAAAGACTGGCTTCTTGCAGAACAAAAACGAGATACCGAGGTGGCTTTCATTGTGTGTAAGTTGAAAAATAATGAACTTAACAGAGATGAGGCAAATTCATATGAACATTATATAGGAAAATACAAAGAAATGGTAAAACAAAATGTTTACCAGTTGTACCAAGACTTTTCAGGTGGTCTGTGATTAACCATGTACATGAATCTATCATGCACTTGGGTCCAGATAAGACCCTTGATAAGGTATACGAATATTATTGTTTCAATAATATGTCTAAATACGTTAGAAAATTTGTTGCTAACTGTATAACATGTAAGCTGTCGAAGTCAAATTCAGGCAAAATACAAGCAGAACTGCACCCTATTCCTAAAGTTAGTGGTCCATGGCATACCGTGCATTTTGACATCACTGGCAAGTTAAGTGGTAAAAACGATTTCAAGGAATATATCATTGTTCAAATTGTTGCATTCACTAAATTTGTCCATCTATACCACATTTTAAATATTGACACAGAAAACTGCATTAGGTCTCTCAAAGCAACAATTTCACTTTTTGGTGTGCCTACTCGAATAATTGCTGATCAGGGTAGGTGTTTCGCTAGCAAGGGGTTTCTGGATTTTGTTCTTCTCAAAATATTAATTTACATTTGATCGCTACCGGTGCTAGTCGGGCAAATGGACAGGTAGAACGAGTAATGAGCACTTTGAAGAATATGTTAACCGCGGTTGAAACAAGCCAACGCTCCTGGCAAGATGCTCTGGGTGAAATTCAATTAGCACTAAATTCCACGGTCAATCGTGTTACTAAGGCTAGTCTATTAGAGTTACTAATAGGAAAAGAGGCACGGCCATATGGATTAATTCCAATTACTACAGAAGAAAATAGAGTAGATATTGATTTAGTAAGAGCTGAAGCGTCTAAAAATATACAAAAAAATGCTTGTTATGATAAGAAAAGGTTTGATAAAGGTAAAGCAAAAATTGTTAGATATAAAGTAGGTGATTATGTACTTCTTAAAAATGAAGAAAGGCATCAGACGAAGTTAGACCCTAAGTTCCGTGGTCCGTTTTTGGTGGCAGAGGTTTTAGAAGGAGACAAGTACATATTGAAATCACTAAACAGTAAAAGATCGTACAAATACGCACATGAACACTTGCGAAAGTTTCCTAAAGAAGAAAGTGCAAATGAGTTGAACACGAGTGATAATGAAAACGTTGAAAGAGACGTTAATGATAATGAAAGCGTTGAAAGAGACGTTAATGATAATGAGAACGTTGAAAGAGACGTTAATGGTAATGAAAACGTTGAAACAGACGTTAATGATGATATAGAAGTGGATGAAGAAGATATTGAAATAGGTGTTGTAAACGATTAAAATGTTGAAAAGGGCGTTGTTGTTGGCAAAAGCACTAAAAGACTGTTTTAACTGATTGTGAGACAATTAGAATCAATATAATCAATTTGACTCCTAATTAAAATACTCTGTCACTAAAACAAATACCTTATAAAATTATCTTATAAAAGCTACCTTAAAGAAATTAGCTTTAAGTATAGTTGTTAACAATATAATGTCTTGTTATTTTAGTATAACGTATAACACACGAGGACGAGTGTATGTCAGGAAGGCCGTGTCGGTGAAACACACAATTTTATTATACATGTTTTAAATGTCATTCGAAATTATCAATGACCCTGTTAAAGTATATGCGTATTGTGATACAGGATCTACTGTGCACATAAAATACTTGTTGAATAAATTTGTATGTGATCGAAGTAAACTGTTATCACATTCTTTCTTTTAATGTAAGAGCGAGGTAAAAGCATTATGCTTTACCGAGCGTGCTACTGTGCGACACCATGTAAGCTATAAGTGCCGAAAAGGTAAGAAAGAGACAAGTATGTGAATAAAACTTGTCTGAAAAAAATACTCGAATAGAGGAGTGCTTGTGATTTTTCATTAATGTGAAAAGCTTTATTTTGTTCAGACGCACAGTTGGTCGCTGCGCTTTATTTTAACAAAAGAAAAGAAAAAATAACTTCAATCCTTTCGAGCTATGGAAAACGTTACCAAAGATGGTGATTCGGGCCAATGGACTACGGCTGGCGAATTTTATAATGTCAATTGTAATCCTGACCCGACATCTGGCGAAATTCAAAATGGCGTTTGTGATCCTGTTCCGACACACACAAATTTATTAATTTCAATGACGTAAAAATACATGGAAGAATAAACAGATGGAAAGTTATATGACAGTAGATGTCTCCGCTTATTAAAAGGGGTTTTCGGACCCTAACTCCGGATTTTGAGGGCGTATATGATCCAAGTATGCAGATTTTGTATACTAGACTAGACCTAAAACTTGAGGTATATCTTGAAAATAATATATTTTCATTGTCATATAGTGTTGTTAATTGAGTTAATATTGTCGCGATCGTTAATCTACGAGCATCAGCATCTCGTCTAAGGAATGTAAAATTTCGCCAAAGCTTCGGGCATATTCTCATAAAATACATGAAAATGTTCCGTCAGGAACACAGACTTGCCCATACACATAAACAAGTCTCAAGATATTTCAATATCACAGTGCTATTCATCATCTGATGTATGAGAATTAATGATATCATTTCTTATAACAAAGCCGTGGCAGCATACAAATCGTGGCATAACAAAAGCGGGGCAATATTTCGTACAGAATAAGAAAGAGATACAAACTCAGCCATTTTGCAGAGTGACAGGTTACCTAGTTCAAGTCAATTCGCCTGAATGCACTAAATGTAAAATTTTGTTTCCAATTAATTTTTTCGCTGGTCATCTCATTGGCTCCATCAATGGCAGGCTTTATAAAATTACCAAGAGGCAAACGATTTTGAAATAATTTGATTTTGAAATAAGTTTTTAATTCAGTGTTGTATCACTTTCATTAGGCTCTATTTGAGTTACTAATATCTATGACAAAATTTGTTTGTTAACCGATCGAAACATCTAACCACCAAAAATAGACCTCTCGTTCTGATAAGTCCATTATTTCATCAATTACATATATACAAAATTTGTTTTTTGGAAAATCCGACATTACTCCTTTATGTGGCGGAATTGCCCTTGTTCTGCTGCAATTAAATGATTGAACGATTTTTGAATCTGTGCAGTAGAGAAAAAGACAAAAATATCAAAATAGTGGCTACTTCCTTAAAAAGCACCAAAATGTCAAAGCAGCCAAAACAAAGTCAAAATGAAAATAATAAAGTGAAAATGTGAAAAATTGTGTAAATTGGTAAAATAAAGTGTTAAGTTGTGTTAAAACTGTTTACTATTTTAATAATAATTGTGTTCAGTGCAGTGAAGTGGTTAAAAAGTGTGAAAACTACATAAGTGAAGTGAAGTGAAATTTGTGCAAAGACATTGTGTGTGGCATGTGGCATACGTATGTACATATGTAATTATATGTGTGATAAATGGCGGCCACCGTGGTGTGATGGTAGCGTGCTCCGCCTACCACACCGTATGCCCTGGGTTCACACCCCGGGCAAAGCAACATCAAAATTTTAGAAATAAGGTTTTTCAATTAGAAGAAAATTTTTCTAACGGGGTCGCCCCTCGGCAGTGTTTGGCAAGCGCTCCGGGTGTATTTCTGCCATGAAAAGCTCTCAGTGAAAACTCATCTGCCTTGCAGATGCCGCTCGGGGTCGGCACAAAACATGTAAGTCCCGTCCGGCCAATTTGTAGGGAAAATCAAGAGGAGCACGACGCAAATTGGAAGAGAAGCTCGGCCTTAGATCTCTTCGGAGGTTATCGCGCCTTTCATTTATTTATTTATTATATCTATCTCGATTCCTTTATACTTGTACAACCAACCGTTATGCAATCAAAGTTATTATACTCTGTGAGCTCTGCTCAACTGAGTATAATAAATTGGTTTTAACCGCAATTACTTGTGCATTTATAAAGTTATCACTTTCGTGAAGTATTTCTGCCCAACTTCCAGTTAAAATATTTCTTATGTCAAGCTACTTAATTCTCAATAGTCCTGGAATTCTTTGAACTCATTAAACTACTTGGAGCTGTGTGAGAATTGTTTAAATATCGATGTGCAATTTTTACATAGAATTTTTTTGTAAAAATTTTGAAGGTGGTACCTTTCTTCTGGCAAGTTCACTAAACATAAAACAAACTAGTTGAATTCTTCTACTTAGTTTTCAATTTATTTAACTCGACGGGCATTGTAATAGCTCCGTCAGTGGCAAACCCTGCCAAGTTTCTTAGCGGCACATGTGCATTTGAAAAAAAAAATTGTTTAGCTCGACTAGTGAAAAAAAGAACTTTGAAGCCACTTAAACAAAACTCTGATATGTCCGTGTAATGTGTTTGCACTAAGATCCAGTACTTTTCTTTTTAATGCCTAGACTAAATTATCTCCGAGGTGTTCTGCTGTATTTTATTGGCTTTGCAATTTTATGGTAAGAATTCCATGGAAGTAAATTGAAAATTATATGTGGGTTAATGAAAGTGTGCCAAATGTTGTGAACAGTGTTGTTTACCTCGGTAAAAAAAAGAAGAGTACCAAAATCGTGGCTACTGCCTAAAAAGACCATTTTTGGTCCAAATGGACCATAAGTGGCAACCGCTTGCTTTGCTGATCTCCGTGCCTACAATTGTTCCTGTTGTTGTAGCAATAGATATCACCGTGCTTCCATTCTTTGCATGTATGATTGCCCCTTTTTTCAGTTCTTTGACTTCAGTGTACTTATGTATGATCCCGCCCAATATGCACAAGTACAGCTTTTTTCCAACCTTTGAGAAATATGCAGTTCTCAAATGGAAATCCAACTTTTACAACAATTGGAGATCAAATCGTTTTTCCAAAGTTTGTTTTCAAATTGATTGCTCTTGGAGGTCAATTTGAGGTACTACTTAAAATTTTTTCAGATGGTAACGCGTTTATTCATTTATGTGTGTGGCAATGCTGGCCAATCATCTGTCAAAAGATTGGATAGCAGTGAAACTGAAAGTAGTTAAAAAAGTGAATTAATTGATATATTTCGGGGAAGTACCCAATTTTAATATTGTAAGTATTTAATCGATTTAATATATATATGTGCAACTATTAAAATGCATAGAAGCAGGAAAATTAGAAGTGATGTAAGGCAGGTAGTGGCTTTGCTGTCGGAGCGCTCGCCAATTTAAAGTTTGCCAATGGAGCCTTCCACGTCAACTGCCGCATACAATCCTCCTTTGGAAAACTTTTCAAGTGAAGAAACTTCCTCGGAAAGCGATTCAGAAAAGATTGCTGATGATTTGCCCAACTTAAATTATGAGTTAGCTAGTTGGGCAGTAGAATTCAGTATTACAAATGCAGCTGCCAATAGCCTTTTAAATATATTGGGTATATATATAAACTATTTTATTTATATATTCTATTCTACGGTATACTTCGTACTCTCTTTTTTCTCTAGGTTGTTGAACTCCAAACTATAGTTTGTCGCAATTCCATACGCTTCATAAAAATGGTGTGGTGAAAAGTGATGAGCGATGAAGCTGCCACGCACTTCACTTGGAAGGGTACGCCCAACAAGAAAGCTATTAGAGTGCTCAGTACAACGGGAGCCTGAAGAGTAACTATTTCATGTCCATTATTATTTTAATTTATAATTGAAACCCGCCTGGTGGAAAAAATGCAATACAGCAAGAAAGAGAATGCTACTGAAGTTAAATAAAATAAGATATTGATTTATTGCATTAATTTAATGATTCTAAGATAATCATAAAAATTTTTAACTAATTGCAATTGATTAATTCGATTCTTACAAAATTTTAAATATTTTTTGCACCAAAGCTGAGATATTTTTGTTCGTGCTCAAAACACCGAGAAACACAATGTAAAAAAAGTGGGGGTCAACCGGAGGAATTCTGAGATAATTGAAGTTATGAAGGCGAAAAACGGCGTTTTTCCCTACTTTTGAGGTATTTTACAGGATACACAATTTTTTGGTGATTTCTCTCTCCAATCATATCATTTAATACTACTCTTACCCTTCAATTCAAGATATTACCATCTTAATTACGAATCTTTTCGTAAAGTTATGGCTATTTTAAGTTATTATCTTTGACGAAGTTGTGTAAACAGTATATTTGACACTTAAAAAGTGCATTGAAATTTGAAAAAAATATCTCAGCTTTGGTGCAAAGAATTTTTAAAATTTTGTAAGAATCTAATTAATGAATTATAATTACTTTAAATTTTTAAATACTTTTAAATTATTTTTAAATATGTAAAATGAATTACTATTTATTTTAATTCATGTTATTCTCTATTATATTCTATTAAACTGAAACCAAATTTTATATACAACGCTGTTATTTTTATTCAATTGGGATGGGAAATGTAATTCTTGAAGTTTTCTTTTTCATTTGAATCCAATTGGAGATTGATGTTGGAGTTCAAATTTATATCAAAGAATTTCTCAAGTGGAGAACTAAGATTATTTACGTATAAAAAATGTGCCGTTTTGTTTGAGAATGGGTTGGTTTACCAATGGAGGTACAATGGATATTAAACATTGGAATTTGGAAAACGAGTTGGATTTCCATTTAAACTCAAACCAACTTCCAACAAAAATGTTTATTGGGCGCTAGTCCTTAAATCAACATGAGAGTGTACCTGATTTTGGTATGTGTAATATTTTAAGTGTGAAATGAAAATATTTCATTTAAGTGCGATTATTCACCCCTATTCCGCATTTCTATTTCGTTCCCGTTCTACGCTCCGCTTTAATCGAAGTTGGGTATTCTGCATTACGACGGAATCGTAACGAGAAGAGGAAGAGCAAAAGATTTTTCGAAATCAGCTGTTTGTACGGAGTGTGTGAACATTGGAAAAAAATAAATTAAAGAAAATTTGTAAAGAAACACTGAAAAACGTTTATATTTTATTATCCACGCCATTTTGTACAAAAAGAAACAATAGAATATATTGCCGCAGTGTTATATTTTTTTGAGTGAAGTGCTTTCATAATTGCAAGTGTGTTTTTGTCATTCGCCGTTTGCCGTCGCCACAAAGTTTTGTTAAAACGGATTCCTGCACGAATATAGTTGACATTTTCTGAATTTTATGGATGCTAATTTCATTGCACTGGCCTAAAATACTTTATAAAGATTTATTTATCTTTCCGCAAGGATTATTTACGTTTTCGCTTCACCTTCCTCAATTCCGGCAGTTTTCTTTGGCATATACCTGGGCCGAACGAAAAAAAAAAAATAAATAAATGTAAGGCGCGATAACCTCCGAAGAGATCTAAGGCCGAGCTTCTCTTCCAATTTGCGTCGTGCTCCTCTTGATTTTTCCCTACAAATTGGCCGGACCTGACCTACATGTTTTATGCCGACTCCGAACGGCATCTGCAAGGCAGATGAGTTTTCACTGAGAGCTTTTCATGGCAGAAATACAATCGGAGCGCTTGCCAGACACTGCCGAGGGGCGACCCCGCTTAGAAAAATTTTCTTCTAATTGAAAAAACTTATTTCTAAAATTTTGATGTTGCTTTGCCCGGGAGTTGAACCCAGGGCATACGGTGTGATAGGCGGAGCACGCTACCATCACACCACGGTGGCCGCCGAACGAACAGACATAAATTATAGCTGTCTATCATAATGGAATCAATAGCCGCGGCATTATTTGTGGAGTTGGAAAGCAGCGCATACGAAAATGGCCAGGCGCGAATGGAAAGGCAAATATTGCGAGATTTGTGTAATCCATTTGAGATGAGTGACGAATTGTAAGAAATTGAACTTAAAAGTGGTAAAGTTTAATGACTTATTTTCTTATTCAGGTTCAAAAAGACTTTCGACTTAATAAGGATGCTTCCAAGTATGTGTTAGATACTATTGGGGGGAAAATACATCCAAGGACTTCGACATCGACATGTTATTTTTGACCTGTAAACATATCAAAAACAATCACCATCCAGCCTTCTACGTTTCTTAACAGAATGGGGCTGATTATAAATTCAATTTGAATACATGTTTATAAGTAAATATGTATGTTTTTATGATTAATAATTCAATTTATATGTAATTATTAAAGTAGTTCATTATTTCCGAAAGTAAATAAATATATTCTGGAAAATATGTATGTAGGATAATATGGATTAGGTGCTAATTTTGAGTTTGATTTAAAAAAAATTACTGCTTTATCAACTTTAAGTCAATTAGGTTTAATAATAAATTGGCTTTTTTTCATTTATTAACTCATGCTTTATTTAAAGCATTGTTATTTATATGTGCTGGTGCTATTATTCATAATATAAATAATTCTCAAGATATTCGTTTAATAGTGGGATTAAAAAGCTGTATACCTTTTACTTCAACTTGTTTTAATGTTGCAAACTTAGCTTTATGTGGAATACCTTTTTTAGCTGGATTTTATTCTAAGGATATAATTTTAGAAATAATTTCCATAAATTATATAAATTTTTTTATCATGACAGGAATAATTAGCGAGACTTGCTCACATTGCTTTATACAATGGTTTTTATACTCAGCTGAGCAGAGCTCACAGAGTATATTAATTTTGTTCGCACCCTGTAACGGTATAAACTAATCGAGATAGATATAGACTTCTATATATCAAAATGATCTGGGCGAAAAAAAAAAATCATTTAGCCATGTCCATCCGTCTGTCCGTCCGTCCGTACGTCCGTAAACACGATAACTTGAGTAAGTTTTGAGATATCTTGATAAGATTTGGTATGTAGGTTCCTGGGCACTCATCTCAGATCGCTATTTAAAATGAACGAAATCGGACTATAACCACGCCCACTTTTTTGATATCGAAAAAATTTCGAAAAATAGAAAAACTGCGATAATTCATTACCGAGGACGGATAAAGCGATGAAGCTTGGTAGGTGGGTTGACCTTATGACGCAAAATAGAAAATTCGCAAAATTTGGAAAATGGGCATGGCACCGCCCACTTTTAAAAGAAGGTAATTTAAAGTTTTGCAAGCTGTAATTTGGCAGTCGTTGAAGATATCATGATGAAATTTGACAGGAGCGTTACTACTATTATTGTATGTGTGCTAAATAAAAATTAGCAAAATCGGATAACGAACACGGCAACTTAAAAAAAAATAATTTTAAAAGTCAAATTTTAACTAAAATTTAATATCTTTACAATATATATGTAAATTATGTCAACACTCAACTCCAGTAATGATATGGTGCAACAAAATACAAAAATAAAAGAAAATTTAAAAATGGGCGTGGCTGCGGCCTTTTTCATTTAATTTGTCTAGAATACTTTTAATGCCATAAGTCGAACTAAAATTTACGAATCCTTGTGAAATTTGGTAAGGGCATAGATTCTATGGCGGTAACTGTTTTCTGTGAATATGGGCGAAATCGGTTGAAGCCACGCCCAGTTTTTATACACAGTTGGCCGTCTGTCCTTCCGCTCGGCTGTTAACACGCTAACTTGACCAAACATCGATATATCTTTACTAAACTTAGTTCACGAACTAATCTGAACTCACTTTATCTTGGTATTAAAAATGGGCGAACTCCGACTATGACCACGCCCACTTTTTCGATATCGAAAATTTCGAAAAATGAAAACAAATGCCATGGTCCTATACCATATACGAAAAAAGAGATGAAACATGTCGATTGAATTGATTTTTTGACGCAAAATATAACTTTAGAAAAAACTTTGTTAAATGGGTGTGACATCTACCATATTAAGTAGAAGAAAATGAAAAAGTTCTGCAGGGCGAAATCCAAAGTCCTTGGAATCATGACAGGAATACTGTTCGTGGTATTACATATATAAATAAATTAGCAGTACCCGACAGTTGATGTTCTGGGTCACCCTAATCCGATATCTCGAAAACGCCTTCACATATACAACTAAGGTTCACTCCCTTTTAAAACCCTAATTAATAGCATTAATTTGATGCCCATATCGTACAAACACATTATAGTCACCCCTGGTCCACCTTTATGGCGATATCTCGAAAAAGCCTCCACCTATAGAACTAAGGCCGAATCCCTTTTAAAATACTCATTAACACTTTCATTTGATACCCATTTCGTACAAACACATTCTAGAGTCACCCTTGGTGCACCTTTATGGCAATATCTCGAAAAGGGGTCCACCTATAGAACTAAGGCCCACTCCCTTTTAAAATACTCATTAACACCTTTCAATTGATGCCCATATCGTACAAACACATTCTAGAGTCACCCCTGGTCCACCTCTAAGGCGATATCTCGAAAAGGGGTCCACCTATAGAACTAAGGCCCACTCCCTTTTAAAATGCTCATTAACACCTTTCATTTGATACCCATTTCGTACAATCACATTCTAGAGTCACCCCTGGTCCACCTTTATGCCGATATCTCGAAAAGGGGTCCACCTATAGAACTATGGCCCACTCCCTTTTAAAATACTCTTTATTACCTTCCATTTGATACCAATGTCATACAAACACATCCCAGAGTTACCCTGCGTTCATTTTCCTACATGGTGATTTTCTCTTATTTTGTTTCCAAAGCTCTCAGCTGAGTATGTAATGTTCGTTTACACACGAACTTAGCCTTCCTTACTTGTTGTTATTGATATTAGAGAACATTTGCATAGTTTACAAACAACGATGGTTACTAGGTCATGTTTCTGAATTTCACTTCTTCATCAGATAGCTTCTCGGGAGCTGAGTATTGAACTCGAATTTCCAAAATTCATACTTCATACTGGTGTAAAGGCAGATGCCTTTAACCACTCAGCCATATGAATGCTTTGGAAATTGATTAGTAACTCTTATATTAGGAGATCCTGATATAGCATTTTCTCGAATAAATAGGTTTTTGATTATTACCTCCATCTCTTACATTATTACTAGTTAGTAATTTAGTAGAAAATGGAACCGGAACAGGTTGAACAGCGTTCGTTATAGCTTCTCATATGCGCGCGTATATCTGAGTGATACTTCCACAGATAATTGCCAACTTTTGGGAGCATCTCAGATAAGATATATGCATGTTTTTGTGCGTCTCTCTCCGCTGCGTGTACGTACATGTGTGTAGACATAATTATTGATTCGTTTATGTAGCTATAAGTTACTGCCTGCTTTATTGTTGTTGTGGCTTCATTTACTTAGCATCAGACTAGTGATGTGAGTATTACTTAGTGTCACTAATATTCGCCACACTGCCCTCCACCTAAGTCTGATCGTCCCGATCAGACATATCTCTATATCAGCGCATCCTTCTCCGCATATCGATCCTAAAGTCATGGTCAACTAAGAAGTCCACTGTCAATATGACTTCATCAACGATCTCCGCCACAACGAATTTGTGTAGAACCATGACCTTCCCAATTAAGACTTCACAGATCACTTCTTTCCGGACTTGGTTATAGTCGCCAGTGACCGCACGCAAGCTTGCTCCAGGTAATGGCTTTACTCTCCTGTTGACAAAATCAGATCGAAACAAGGAATGAGATGCGCCCGTATCTATAGTCAGTACACGTTCTTTGCCATCCACATTCCCTCTGATGGTAAGACTGCTTGATTTCCTGCCAATTTGCGAGATAGATATCACAGGACATTTAATAGCTGGGGCAAGTTTTCGATTTTTACGTCTGACTCGCTCTTGCTTATCTCCTCCAGCTTTACGTTTACGACCAGCCAAGTTGCAACTACCAGGACCGGTGCTGCAATGACATGCAATGTGCCCCGGCTTTCCACACTTAAAACATATGATTGCAACATTATTCTTCTGTTGAGTTCCTTTTAAAGCTTCCAAAATTGCGTCTAACCACTCTGGCCTTTCTACTTCCACACGGCGTGCTTTAAAAACTTGCTTACACAGAAGCTACGCTGTTTCCTGAATCAGAGCATGTGATACCGTTTCTGCGAATGTAGGTTTTGGGTTTGCGTATGTCGTTCGCTTCGTTTCGACATCCCGTATTCCATTAATAAAGCTCTGGATTTTTACCCTTTCGGTGTACTCCACGAGTGCGTCCTCATTTGCCAAATGAGCCAACCTTTTAACATCCGAAGCAAACTCTTGCAAGGTCTCACTAGCTTTTTGGTAACGGTTTTGCAATTTTATTTGATATACCTGTTTCCTGTGTTCGCTTCCATAACGTCGCTCGACAGCGGCCATCAATGCTTCATAACTATTCCGTTCGTACTCTGGAATAGTCTATAATATTTCCGCTGCAGGCCCTTCCAATGCCACGAACAGTGCAGCAACCTTATCTTCCGCATTCCAGTTGTTCACTGCTGCGGTTTTCTGAAACTGTAATTTAAAGACCTGGAAAGGAACAGAACAGTCAAAGGATGGTGTCTTTACCTTTGGATTACTCGCTGTAAATGCTGGGCGATTTAGTTGTAACTGTTCGATACGTCCTCTCAAAGCATCCACCGCGGCCTCAATTTTTTCCTCAAACTGTAAATTTTTGTATCCTGCGCCTCCAGCTTCGATGATACCCTTATCTCCTGTGCCTTCAGCTGCGAGGATATGCGGGCCTCCTGTGCTTTCAACTGCTCAGCCAACTGAGATGTCATATATGTATAACCGCACTGCGTTACCCAGCCTTCACGCATTGAATACAACTCTGAGTGCAACTGTTTGAAAAGATGCAGTGCGCCCGTATCTATAAAAATAAAACCATAAAGTTTTAATAAAAACGGTGCGTCCGTAATAACACAAACAAATAGAGATCTTTTTAATAAAGCGGTGCGTCCGGTATCCAAGCCAAGTCCTTTTACCAAAATAAAATATTTTCTTTTGAAATCAATTTAAACTAAATTACTTAAATGAACTTTCAATTTATCACTAAATATTCAGTCTTTCATTAAATTGCCGGATAATTCTTTCAATTTCACATCAACATTCCATTCAATTTCAATTTCTGTTAAAATTTCGTAAGCAATTTCTACAAATTCGACTTTAATCAGTTTAAATATTTCTTCTTTGCTTCCTACAACATATGTTTCTTAGAAACAAGAAAGTAATTCTCAAAATTTCAGAGCAAGACTCAGATTCCAATTCCAAATTTTAATTCCGAAAGTTCCGATTCCGAAAACCTTGATTTTAAAAGCCCAGTTTCCGAAGGCTCAACCACATATTCGCCTAGTACAATCAAAAACCTTGTTGTTAGACTTTCTTTGTCCGGAGAATTTCACGGATTTAAGGAATTGCCCGAAACACATATCTCAAATCCTGTTAATTCCGATACAAATATGGCAATTCCTGAGGAAAAAAGATCGTCTATCAGCATGTGTGCTGGTATTATGCGTGAAAATTATAGCGGTGAGCCCCTGGGTCTTGAATCTTTCATTAATAAAATTGAGTTAATCGAAGAATTTCTCGATGAAATTTTAACTGGCACTTGTATTTCATATATTAAATCCAAACTCGATGGTAAAACTCGAGAAGCGATACCAACTCAAATACTTTCAGTTAATGATATAAAAATAGCACTACGTAGCCGTATAAAACCCGACAAGTCCAAAGTTGTGGCCGGAAAAATTGCGGCTTTGCAAGTTAATAATAATAATTACACCGATTTTGCAAAACGCGCGGAGGAATTGATTCTTTGGAGCGTTCGCTAATTATCGAGGGGATTACTCAGGCCAAAGCCCATTAAATGGCCATCGAGCAAACAGTAAACGTTTGCCGATTGAATGCAAAAACAAGTTTAGTCAAATCAATCCGCGCTTCAACCAATTTTTTTGATTCCAAGGACGTAGTAGCTAAACTGATTGTAGAACAATCAAATGAAATAAAAGAACGCCAAGTTTTAGCATTTAGGGCGCGGAACAATAACAATTTCAGAAATTTTCAAAGTAATAACCGAGGTCGAAATTTCCAAAATCAAAGTCGTAACTTTAACAGTTATAGACAAAATAGACCATCTTTTAGTAACAGTAACTATGGCAACAGCTTCAATCGCGGCAATCAAAGGCAAAATTTTCGTTCCGGCGGCGGAAATCGGCATCAGTCTTATAATAATAATAATAGCAACAATAGTCGTAGCAATAAGAACAATTCTAACACTTCCAAAAATAGAGGTAGAAATGCAAGTGTCCGGACTTTAAACAGGGAAGCCCCTCAGGAGCGAACACTGAGGGAGGACGAGACAAATTACTAACTGATTCAGCTCACAGTTTTCTTCTAAAAACGTTTGTCTTAACTTAAATGAGTCCGATTTTATACAAGTAAATATTACTGGCTCTAACAAATTTTGTACATTTCTAGTCGATACACAAGCCGACATTTCGTTAATTAAAATGTCTTCTCTTAATAAAAATGTGTCAATTAATAACAATGACACAATTAATATTACTGGAGTAACTACAGATACAGTTTATAAATTAGGTACTTTTACAACTAACGTAAACTTTTCAAATTTTTATATCAAACATACGTTGCACGTGTTAGCCAATTATTTCAACATTCCATCAGATGGAATACTTGGTAAGGATTTCCTAAAATCAAATAAATGCGATATCAGCTATGCAACAAATTACATTTCCTTCTGGATAGGCAATGAAAAGATCGCACTTCCCATCCTTCACGGAATGGAAAGCGATACATTTGTTATACCACCTCGTTGCGAAGTTTGTAGAATTTTCGCCTTGGAAAAAGACTCAGAACCACTTTTCGTGGATTCTCAAGAGATTTCTGACGGTGTTTTCACAGCGAAATGTATAGTTGATACTAGTAATCCGATCATTAAAGTAATAAACACCACAAATAGCGTAAAATACGTAAATAACTGCAACATTCAAACAGAAAAACTTTCTAATTATCACGTTTATAAAATCAATAACCCAGTAAAACAAGATAGTCGTATTAAAGAACTTAAAAGCATTTTAAAAAACAAATACCTAATTATGCTGAAAATAAGCTTATTAACTTATGTTTACAATATTCCGATATTTTTGCGCTAGACAATGATAAAATGACAATAAACAATTTTTATGAACAAAAACTAAGACTAAACGATACGACGCCAGTATACATTAAAAATTACCGCCTACCGTGCTCTCAGCGCGAAGAAATAAATAAACAGGTTAATAAATTATTGACAAACGATCTGATCGAAAACAGTTGTTCGAATTATAACAGTCCCTTGATTTTGGTACCGAAAAAAGACCTAAATAGCCAAAAATCGTATAGAATATGCGATGACTTTAGGGCTGTAAATAAAAAGTTAATTGCCGATAAATTTCCTTTGGCACGTGTAGACGATATTTTGGATAACCTTGGCCGTGCGAAATTCTTTTCTACTTTAGATTTTTTTCGGGTTTTCACCAAATCCCACTTCACAAAGATTCAAGAGACATTAACATCTTTTAGTACTGACCGCAAAGCTTTTCGATGGAAGGTGTAACCATTTGTTTTAAACGTGGCTCCAAATTCATTTTCAAGAATGATGTCAATTGCATTTTCTGGTATTTCACCCAACCAAGCCTTTATGTATGTAGACGATATAATAGTAATTGGACGTAGCGAAGCACATCATCTCACTAATCTAAAAAAAGTTTTCGAGACCTGTAGGAAGTTCAACTTGCGACTTAACCCAAAAAATGTAATTTTCTTCGACCTGAAGTAACTTTCTTAGGGCATAAATGCTCAGCAAATGGGTTGCTACCAGACGATTCAAAAATTGAAGCAATTAAAAGGTATCCTAAGCCACGCGATAAAGATGCTGCCCGAAGATTCGTGGCATTTGCAAATTATTATAGGAGATTTATTCCAAATTTCGCTTCTTTGGCAGCTCCATTGAATCGTTTGAGTAGAAAGAAGGTTGAATTTAATTGGGATACGGCATGTGAGTTAGCTTTCAATAAACTAAGAGAAAGTCTGGTTTCTCCAAACTATTACAATATCCAGATTTCACCAAAGAATTTTTAATTACGGTAGATGCTTCAAAGTTGGGTTGTGGTGCGATACTGAGTCAAAATCATAATGGTAACGACTTGCCAATTTGTTTTGCTTCAAAATCCTTTAGCAAATCGGAACAAAATAAAGCAATAATAGAATTAGAACTTTTGGCAATATATTTTGCAATAAAGCAATTTCGTGCATATGTCTATGGCACTCACTTCAAAGTTAAATCAGATCATCGTCCACTAGTTTATATATTTAATATGAAAGATCCGTCGTCGAAACTTTCCAGAATCCGTTTGGAATTGTCTGAATATAATTTTACCATAGAATATATTAAAGGAAAATCTAACATAGGTGCAGACGCATTATCGCGAATTTCAATTCAAGAACTTAAAAATTCCACTAATCAAATTTTAGCAGTACAGACGAGGTCTATGACGAAATGTCACGAACAACTACAACAATCGGCTGAGGACATAAACGAAAAAAATATTAAATTACAGGTATTCGACAAATTTTCATATAATTTTTCCAAGAAAATCCATAGGATAAAAATCATGACCACGATAATGATAAAATCAATTTAAAAATATATGCGCATTTAAAACATAAAAAACTCGATTTACTTAATATTGTGTGTACTAACAAAATAATGCAATTAGATGAATTACTTTTGATGCTTGAAAAATAAGCTGGTAAACACAATATTAAGTAAGCAGAATGGCAAAAAGATGATCAGTTATTTAAATATTTTTCTATTTCAAATTTTAAAAGTACAGGGAATTCAATTTTAAAAAATTTACAAATACTGTTAATAGACCCTGTCGAAACAGTTACGGACAACGACAAAAAACTTAAACTAATGGAAATTTACCACAATGACCCGATATTAGGTAGTCACTGCGGAAATAAAAAGCTTTACGCAAAAATACGTACAAAATATTATTGGAAAGGTATGACCCGTGATATTGCCAAATACGTCGAAAATTGCAAAAAGTGCCTTTTGAATAAAGTCAAGCCAAAAACCAAAGAAAATTTGGTGGTTACACCAACACCCTGCAAACCTTTCGATGTCGTAGTTATAGATACAATAGGACCTATGCCTAAGTCGAATAATGGGAATAGGTTCGCGCTTACCATTATGTGCGACTTAATCAAATACCTAGTAACAATATCAATCCCTGATAAGACATCAAAAACAATTGCAACTGCCATTTTTAAAGGCTTCATCCTCATTTATGGCATAATGAAATCAATTAAAACCGATTTAGGAACCGAATATAAAAATGAAATTTTCTCGGAATTAACTAAACTCCTAAAAATCGAACATAATTTTTTTACAGCTTACCATCATGAAACCCTAGGTACAATTGAAAGAAATCATCGGGTGTTTAATGAATATTTACGAGCTTTTCTACATGATAACTTCCCCGAATGGGACGTTTATTCGAAATATTTTACATTTTTGCATAATACAACTCCTAGTACAGTTTTTATACTCAGTTGAGCAGAGCTCACAGAGTATATTAACTTTGATTGGATAACGGTTGGTTGTACAGGTATAAAGGAATCGAGATAGATATAGACTTCCATATATCAAAATCATCAGTATCGAAAAAAAATTCGATTGAGCCATGTCCGTCCGTCCGTCTGTCCTTTAACACGATAACTTGAGTAAATTTCGAGGTATCTTGATGAAGTTTGGTATGTAGGTTCCTGGACACTCATCTCACATCGCTTTTTAAAATGAACGATATCGGACAATAACCACGCCCACTTTTTCGATATCGAATATTTCGAAAAATCGAAAAAGTGCGATAATTCATTACCAAATACGGATTAAGCGATGAAACTTGGTAGGTGAGTTGAACTTATGACGCAGAATTGAAAACTAGTAAAATTTTGGACAATGGGCGTGGCACCGCCCACTTTTAAAAGAAGGTAATTTAGAAGTTTTGCAAGCTGTAATTTGGCAGTCGTTGAAGATATCATGATGAAATTTGGCAGGAACGTTACTCTTATTACTATATATATGCTTAATAAAAATTAGCAAAATCGGAGAACGACCACGCCCACTTTAAAAAAAATTTTTTTTTTAATTCAAATTTTCAAAGAAATGTTAATATCTTTACAGTAAATAAGTAAATTATGTCAACATTCAACTCCAGTAATGATATGGTGCAACAAAATACAAAAATAAAAGAAAATTTCAAAATGGGCGTGGCTCCGCCCTTTTTCATTTAATTTGTCTAGAATAACTTTAATGCCATAATTCGAACAAAAATTTACCAATCCTTGTGAAATTTGGTAGAGGCTAAGATTCTAGGACGGTCACTGTTATCTGTGAAAAAGGGCGAAATCGGTTGAAGCCACGCCCAGTTTTTATACACAGTCGACCGCCTGTCCTTCCGCTCGGCCGTTAACACGATAACTTGACCAAAAATCGATATATCTTTACTAAACTCAGTTCACGTACTTATCTGAACTCACTTTAATATTGGTGTAAAAAATGGCCGAAATCCGATTATGAACACGCCCACTTTTTCGATATCGAAAATTACGAAAAATGAAAAAAATGCTATAATCATATACCAAATACGAAAAAAGGGATGAAACATGGTAATTGTATTGGTCTATTGACGCAAAATATAACTTTAGAAAAAAACTTGGTAAAATGGGTGCGACACCTACCATATTAAGTAGAAGAAAATGAAAAAGTTTAGCAGGAATACTGTTCGTGGTATTACATATATAAATAAATTAGCGGTACCCGACAGATGATGTTCTGGATCACCCTGGTCCACATTTTGGTCGATATCTCGAAAACACCTTCACATATACAACTAAGGACCACTCCCTTTTAAAACCCTCATTAATACCTTTAATTTGATACCCATATCGTACAAACACATTCTAGAGTCACCCCTGGTCCAAGTTTATGGCGATATCTCGAAAAGGCGTCCACATATAGAACTAAGGCCCACTCCTTTTTAAAATACTCATTAACACCTTTCACTTGATACCCATATCGTACAAAAAAATTCTAGAGTCCCCCCTGGCCCACCTTTATGGCGATATCTCGAAAAGGCATCCACCTATAGAACTAAGGCACATGCCCTTTTAAAATACTCATTAACACCTCTTATTTGATACCCATATTGTACAAACGCTTTCTAGAGTCGCCCCTGGTCCACGTTTATGGCGATATCCCGCAAAGGCGTCCACCCATACAACTAAGGCCCTTTTAAAACACTTATTAACACCTTTCGTTTGATACCCGTATTGTACAAACGCATTCTAGAGTCGCCCCTGGTCCACGTTTATGGCGATATCCCGCAAAGGCGTCCCCCGTACAACTAAGGCCCTTTTAAAACACTTATTAACACCTTTCGTTTGATACCCGTATTGTACAAACGCATTCTAGAGTCAACCCTGGTCCACTTTTATAACGATATTCCGAAAAGGCATCCACCTATAGAACTGAGGCCCACTCCCTTTTAAAATACTCATTAACACCTTTCATTTGATACCCATATAGTACAAACAAATTCTATAATCACCCCTGGTCCACCTTTATGGCGATATCTCGAAAAGGCGTCCACATATAGAACTAAGGCCCACTCCTTTTTAAAATACTCATTAACACCTTTCACTTGATACCCATATCGTACAAAAAAATTCTAGAGTCACCCCTGGGCCACCTTTATGGCGATATCTCGAAAAGGCATCCACCTATAGAACTAAGGCCCACTCCCTTTTAAAATACTCATTAACACCTTTCATTTGATACTCATATCGTACAAACCAATTCTAGAGTCGCCCCTGGTCCATCTTTATGGCGATATCTCGAAAAGGCGCCCATCTATAGAACTTAGGCCCACACCCTTTTAAAATACTCATTAATACCTTTCATTTGATATCCATATCGTACAAAATAAATTCTGGAGTCACCCCTGGTTCACCTTTATGGCAATATCTCGAAAAGGCGTCCACCTAGAGAACTTAGGCCCACTCCCTTTTAAAATACTCATTAACACCTCTTATTTGATACCCATATTGTACAAACGCTTTCTAGAGTCCCCCTGGTCCACGTTTATGGCGATATCCCGCAAAGGCGTCCACCCATACAACTAAGGCCCTTTTAAAACACTTATTAACACCTTTCGTTTGATACCCGTATTGTACAAACGCATTCTAGAGTCAACCCTGGTCCACTTTTATAACGATATTCCGAAAAGGCATCCACCTATAGAACTGAGGCCCACTCCCTTTTAAAATACTCATTAACACCTTTCATTTGATACCCATATAGTACAAACAAATTTTATAATCACCCCTGGTCCACCTTTATGGCGATATCTCGAAAAGGCGTCCACATATAGAACTAAGGCCCACTCCTTTTTAAAATACTCATTAACACCTTTTACTTGATACCCATATCGTACAAAAAAATTCTAGAGTCACCCCTGGCCCACCTTTATGGCGATATCTCGAAAAGGCATCCACCTATAGAACTAAGGCCCACTCCCTTTTAAAATACTCATTAACACCTTTCATTTGATACTCATATCGTACAAACCAATTCTAGATTCACCCCTGGCCCATCTTTATGGCGATATCTCGAAAATGCGCCCATCTATAGAACTTAGGCCCACACCCTTTTAAAATACTCATTAATACCTTTCTTTTGATATCCATATCGTACAAAATAAATTCTAGAGTCACCCCTGGTTCACCTTTATGGCAATATCTCGAAAAGGCGTCCACCTAGAGAACTTAGGCCCACTCCCTTTTAAAATTATCTTTAACACATTTCATTTGATACCCATATCGTACAAACAAATTCTAGAGTCAGGCCTGGTCCACCTTTATGGCGATATCCCTAAATGGCGTCCATCTAGAGAACTATGGCCCACTTCCTTTAAAATACTCTTTAATACCTTCCGTTTGATACACATGTCATACAAACACATTCCAGGGTTGCCCTAGGAAAAGCTAAATAAATGAAAATTAACAGAACCAGTATTAAAAGAACTTAATGTTTAAATAAAAGAAAAGCTATATTAAAAAATTTAAAATAAACATCTATTTATTCAAAAAGAAACTAAAGACAAATAAAAGTAAGTGTGGGCGTACAGAAGCAGGGAGTGTGTGTGCACAACAATTTTCATGGTGTCCAAGCTGGACACCTTTCATATGTCTTCTGTTCTTCCAGTTGAGTTTCCATCTTGGATGTAATCTGTGTCGACATTTCTGAAATACACGTTTCTTGTGCTTCAATCTTCGATGTTATGCGTGTCTCCTGCTATTCCATATATGTCTTCTGGTCTGCCAGTTGAAATAACACTGTCGATGCTTGAGCAGATATTGCAGCCAAAATCATGTTCAAGTCTGTGCTCGTAACTGTCTGCGATGTTTCGTTTTTCTCTTAAATTGTTGTTGTTGTTTCGTCCCATCAGGATGAAAGACATACTCATCCACATTAATTCCTTTCAACTCCAATTCCTCTCGTAGCCGTGCCTGAATTTCGATCTTATTGCCGGTTGTATAAAATCCACGGTTGTCCAACTCCTTTTTCAGTTGCTGGATCCTTAATTCACTCAACTTTGCCATGTCCAAGTTATATTCGCAATCTTCAGAATTTATTCAACAATTCCTCTTCTGACACCAATTGTAACGAATTTAGTGCAATTCCTCTTATTTGCAACCTTCTGCTAACGTTCGAGTCACTAAACTGTTGAATAAATAACTCCAATATTCAATAATGCAAAATGGTCCGTATTAGACTACTTTTTCACAATAACACTTCTACTTCTCGACATATAGCGTGCTTGAATCAATCTGATCACTGATTTCTCAGCTAGAGCTCTTTTATACTCTGTGCTGTGTCGTTCGTATACTTTTAGGCGTTTCTATTTCTAGAATCTACTACCAGCTAAAGAACTACCAGCTATAACATAACTACAGATGCACGTTGTAGCTTCTCATATACGCGTGTATATGTGAGTGATACTTCCACAGATAATTGCCTACTTTTGGAAGCATCTTAGATAAGATATATGCATGCGTTTGTGCGTCTCTCTCCGCTGCGTGTACGTACATATGTGTAGACATAATGATTGATTCGTTTATGTAGCTACAAGTGACTGCTTTATTGTTGTTGTGGCTTCATTTTCTTAGCATCATACTAGTGATGTGAGTGACACTTAGTGTCAAAAATATTCGTCACAATATTACTAACAGAGCGAAATTTATATACTTTATTTTCTGATCCAGTAGGTGGTGGAGATCCAATTTTATACCAACGTTTATTTTGAATTTGTGTTCATCCAGAAATTTATATTTTAATTTTATCTGGATTTGGAGTAATTTCCCATATTATTAGACAAGAATCAGGAAAAAAATCTTTTGGTTTTTTGGGAATAATTTATGCTATAATAGCAATTGGATTATTCGGTTTTGTTGTTTGAGCTAATCACATATTTACAGTAGGAGTAGATGTAGATACCCGAGCTTATTTCACTTCAGCAACTATAATTATTGCTGATCCTACAGGTATTAAAACTTTTAGTTGATTAACAACATTACATGGAACTCAATTAACATATTCCCTAACAATATTATGATCTTTAGGATCTGTGTTCTTATTTACTGTTGGAGATTTAACAGGTTGTATTAACTAGTTCATCAATTGATATTATTTTACATGATACTTATTATGCAGTAGCTCATCTTCATAATGTATTATCCATAGGAGCAGTTTTTGCTATTATAGCTGGATTTATCCATTGATACCCCTTATTTACAGGATTAACTTTAAATCATATTTTATAAAAAACTCAATTATTAATTGTATTTTTAGGTGTAAACTTAATATTCTTTCCTAAACATTTTTTAGGTTTAACAGGAATACCACGACGATATCCTTATTACCCAGATGCTTATACTACATGAAATATTACATCTACAATTGGTTTATCTATTTAATTAATATTTTAAACTATTTTATGAGCTCGAGGCCTTATCCAATTAAAAACGCAATATAAATATTTTATATTTGTATTTTTATTTTTTGTATTCGATATTTCGACTTCAATCTGAAGTCATCATCAGGACTGTGAAACAAAACAAAAACAATAATTATAACATTTAAAAAAAATCTAGCATAAAACGAACACCACTTACACAATTGAGTATGTTATACAGACTAACCATGTGTGCGAAAATGAAGAATGTTGGAGACAAATAATCACACAAAATATAAACAATATTTTAAAGCACCGTAAATGTATACAAAATTTTTGCAAAAACAAAAGTACATAGAGTGGCTGAAAGTACGACATACAAGCATACATATATACATATATCATCTAATTTTCTTATGGTTGTGGGAGAGATCTTCCTCCCGTGCTTTGTTGTTACCTTAAAGCTAAGTCTCGATACACATGTGCGCAGTGGTCAGTGTCCGCTTTAAAATGCATCCTAGTACTATTAGGTGTGTTGGCTATATGAAGCATTTCTAAAGTAAATCTTTTATTATAATTTCTCTCCTCATGTAAATTCCAGTCAGCATTCGTTGCGTGCGGACGTGTTTTTGATCGCTCCGTGTATCTAACTATTTTGCAATGCTTAAATGTATAAGCTGTCATATAGAATTCGTGAGAGAAGATTTTATCTCATGTGATATCTATGGCCATAAAGTACATTTAAAATGTGTTAAATTAAATAATTCTGCAGCAAATATTTTAAAATCAAACAGGAATCTAATGTTTAAATGTGACAATTACGTGAATAGCACAATAACAATATGCCTCTCAGAGTTTAATAAAGTATGCTCATCATTGGCAGAAATCCAAAAAATATTTGTTAGTACCAATAACAATCATATTTCTATGGGAAAAAGAATGAGTGACAACAACAGCAATGCAATGAAAACGCGTTCTCGCGGTAAGTTCGTTGATTCGCCCAACTGCATTTCGTCTAATATACGAAATTCTAGGAAGCGTACGAAAACTACACAACGAACACAAGGTGCTGCTGCTGGCGTCGCTACTTCCAGTAAACCAGATGGTGATGCTGCTGAGTTATCATCGTGTGTATCTTCTTCTGTTTCGCACACCGAAACAACAGCTAAACGTTCCGTCACTGATGCTGAGCTTTCGCCTGCTAAGTCGGCTAAACGTTGGCCTTCTTATGCTTCGGTTTGTAGTCAAGCAAATAATAACATCGATTCAAATGATAATTGTGATCGCCCTCTTGTGCAAAAATCTGCTCTCACTGGCAACAACAATTTTACGTCGCCTTCGAAAATTGATGAACCAACTGATGCAAGTGTTGTTATTGTAAACGATAATAACAATCCTAGTGATGTTGAAAATATCAAAACTGCTGATACTCGCACCGAGAACACTGCCAATGAAAATGAGGGGCAGCCTGCTCGTCAGAATGTAGCTGCTGCAAAAAATAAATCATACGATAAACATGTTTTTGTTTTTATTGGCCTATTGATACATGATTCAAGGTTCGATTCGAGCTTAAGGTCAGAACAATAATTTTTTTTTCTAATGATAATTATTGTTATTTTTAATTTTTCTAAATTTGAAAAATTGTATTTTGTTTTTGGAATAGTAAGTAGAAAATTTTTCAGACAACCTGCCATAGCTGCGCAGATAGATCCATTTCGAAGGGTGCTAAGCCTTCATCATCAGTGCGCTTTATGCACGCTGCGCTAACCATTTAGCTATACAGCGGTGGTTTGTTTGACTGGCAAATTTGCTACTTCTATTCATTCAGTTCTGCGCCATCTGGTGCAAATCACTGATAATGCTGGATTTTTTGTTTATTGTCAATTACTTTGTTTGACATTCCCAAGTGCTCATGGTTTATTAACAATTGTTTTTGTTTTTATCGGCCTATTGATAAATGATTCAAAGTTCGATTCGAGCTCAAGGCCAGAACAATAATTTTTTTTTTCAAATGATAATTATTGTTATTTTTTAATTCTTCTAAATTTTAAATATTGTATTTTGTTTTTGGAATAGTAAGTAGAAAATTTTTCAGACAACCAGCCATAGCTGCGCAGATAGATCCATTTCAAATGGTGCTAAGCCTTCACCATCAGTACGCTTTAGGCATGCTGCGCCATTTAGCTATACAACGGTGGTTTATTTGACTGGCAAATTTGCTACTTCTATTCCTTTTTACCAACTATATTTTTTCAGTGTTGCTCCGTCTGGTGCAAATCACTGATAATGCTGAATTTTTGTTTATTGTCAATTACTTTGTTTGACATTCCCAAGAGCTCATGGTTTATTAACAATTGTTGTTGTTTTTATCGGCCTATTGATAAATTATTCAAGGTTTGATTCGAGCTCAAGGCCAGAACAATAATTTTTTTCTAAAGATAATTATTGTTATTTTTAATTTTTCTAAATTTGAAAAATTGTATTTTGTTTTGGAATAGTAAGTAAAAAGTTTTTCAGAAAACCTGCCATAGCTGCGCAGATAGATCCATTTCGAAGGGTGCTAAGCCTTCATCATCAGTACGCTTAAGCATGCTGCGCTAACCATTTAGCTATACAGCGGTGGTTTGTTTGACTGGCAAATTTGCTACTTCTATTCCTTTTACCAACTATATTCATTCAGTTTTGCGCCATCTGGTGCAAATCACTGATAATGCTGGACTTTTTGTTTATTATCAATTACTTTGTTTGGCATTCCCAAGTGCTCATGGTTTATTAACCATTGTTTTTGTTTTTATCGGCCTATTGAGCACTTGGGAATGTCAAACAAAGTAATTGACACTAAACAAAAATCAGCATTATCAGTGATTTGCACCAGATGGCGCAACACTGAATAAATATAGTTGGTAAAAGGAAGAGAAGTAGCAAATTTGCCAGTCAAACAAACCACCGCTGTATAGCTAAATGGTTAGAACAGCGTGTCTAAAGCGTACTGATGATGAAGGCTTAGCACCCTTCGAAATGGATCTATCTGCGCAGCTATGGAAAATTTTCTACTTAACATTACAAAAACAAAATACAATTTTTCAAATTTAGAAAAATTAAAAAATAACAATAATTATTATTAGAAAAAAAAATTATTGTTCTGGCCTTGAGCTCGAATCGAACCTTGAATCATACGATAAACATGTTCGCATTGTTGGCTCAAATGCAAACTCTGAACTTTGTGCTGCCGCCAAAACTAAGTGGCTGTACATTTCTTCTTTTTCACCATCAGTCACGGAAAATGATATAATTGAATATATTTCCAAACATTCTGGGATACAGAAAGTGTTGCTTTCATGCCTCAGTCTTATTAAGAATGGTACTGCCGTGGAATAACTAAAACGAATCACCTTTAAGCTAGGTGTTCCCGAATCCTGGTTCAGCAGTATGCTCAAACCTGAGTTTGGCCTGCTGGCGTGGCTGTTTGCCCTTTTCGGTTCCGCCAAAAACCGGTTCTTCGGAAATCGTATGTGGGTATTCTTAGACCTATTGAGTTAAAATCTAAATATACGCTTTATTATCAAAATGTAAGTGGAATGCGTACGAAATCATCGCAATTATATAGTAATGCCATTTGACACGAATATGATAAAATAGCTTTGACGGAGACGTGGTTGACTGAACATTTTTCATCTAATGAGTTTTTCGATATTTATTATTATGTATATCATAATGATCGTTGCTCTAACGCCACCGGGCTTGAAAGGGGTGGTGGAGTCCTAATTGCGGTTAGATCTGATCTACGTAGCAGACAAATTAATATTGATTATTATAACGGTGACGTGGAACAAATTTGTTTATGCGTTACGTTTACCAGTAATAAAAAAATAATTTTTCTATTGTCCTATATTCCACCAAGTAGTGACATTGCTATGTATCAGAAGCATGTAGATACTTTAAGTCGAGTTGTCAATAATGCTAATCCGTCTGATGAAATTATATATTTAGGCGATTTCAATTTAAGTAATATATCTTGGTCTAATGATTGTAATACTTTACCTTCAAATATTAAATCCGACAGCGATATGCTAGTTGTTAGCACCTTATTTTCATACAGTCTGAAACAATATAACTCTCAACCAAATAAGAATGATAGGTTCTTAGATCTAGTTTTTGGATCTGCTGATTTAAAAATATCATGCCTTGAGTGTCCATTTCCAATTTTAGAAAATAGTTTTCACCATAGTGCTTTGGCTATAAATTTTGATTTTTATAAAAAACCCGCCGAATCTACATGGGAATATAATTATTTCAAGGCCGATCGTGTGGCGATAAAAGAGTTCTTCGTAGCTACTGATTGGACCTTTCTTAACTTCTCCGGAAACCCGGAGGCCTCCTATAAAATTTTTAGGCGGAGGCTTTTACTAGCCCTTTCGAGTTTCGTACCTCTAAAAAGTAAGGTCTTATTGAATAGGCCACCCTTGTTTAATCTAAAACTAAATAATCTTAAAAATAGAAATAACAAAGCTTTTAAAAAACATAGGAAGAGCTGTAAAGAAATTGATCGACTTAGCTATATAAGACTTAAAAAGCAATTCGATTGCCTTAATAAGTGCTTTTTAAGCAATATATGCTTAAACTCGAATCAAAACTAAAATCAAAGCCGTCCAGTTTCTGGTCGGCTATTAACTCAAAAAGAAAAACCAATGGCTTTCCAACGACTATGGATTATGATGGCGAAGAGTCCAGTAATCCACAGGATGCCTGCACTTATTTGCTAAATCATTCCAAAAAGTTTATTCAAAGTTTATCTCTTCACCTTATCCTATATTTCACTCTGGGTACCAATGCCGAATTTCTAATTTCGTTGATACCGCAGATGATGTTCTTCTGTCAATCTTTAAATTGCCAAGTAGTGCAAAATCAGATACTGAGGGGTTTTCTCCGATATTTTTCAAAATATGCGCAAACTCCATTACAGAACCCTTAGCTCATCTCTTTCAAAATTGCTTGAACAGCGGAATTTTTTTGGACTCGTGGAAATTATGCTCCATAAATCCCATATTTAAGTCTGGTAACCGCAATGATATTTGCAACTACAGACCGATTGTTAAACAGAGTACTCTGGCAAAAATATTCGACCACGTACTTCAACGTAAATTGTTCGATTACGTAGGCAAGGCTATAGTGGAGTCTCAGCATGGACTTTTCCCCGGTAGGTCTACTTCCACAAATTTAGCTTTAGTTACTACTCAAATTGTGGGTACTCTAGAGAATTCTGAGCAACTTGACGTCAATACACTGACTTCTCGAAAGCATTCGACAAGGTTGATCATACTATTCTAGTACGCTAGTTAGCCCAGTATGGAATCATTGGAAACTTGTTGAAATTCTTCACGAGTTTTCTATCGAACAGAAAGCTATAAGTGACAATTGGAGCCGACAAGTCATCTCTACTTATAAACGCCTAGTCAGGTATTCAGCAGGGTACCCATTGTGGCCCTCTATTATTCCTAATTTTCATAAATGATTTGCCCCAGCAATTTAAATTCGCAAAATGTTTGATGTTTGCGGACGATGTCAAACTATTTCTGACGATCCGTAATAGCTCTGACTGCACTAATTTGCAATCTGATCTGGACTCTTTTGCCGATTGGTGCGCAGACAATAATTTATTTTTAAATACAAACAAATGCTGCGTTGTGCCTTATTCCAAAAAGACAACTGCGACATATTTGAACTACAAACTAAATGCAAAATCTCTTAATCGTTGTCAAGAGATTAAAGATTTGGGTGACATTTTTGACTCCAAACTCTCTTTTTCCAGTCATATTGACTTCATTGTTGCAAACTCCTTTGCAATGGTTGGGTTCATTAGACAAAACACCAGTGACTTTAAGGACCCTATGACGTTGAAAGCACTTTATATCTCCTTGGTCAGAAGTCGCCTTGAATATTGTTCAATAATATGGAATCCTTTTCATGAATCAAACTCATATAAAATTGAAAGAGTTCAAAAAGTTTTTACGAAAATTGCTTTACGGATGATTCACTGGCCAGACGGCCTCCCATCGTATACCAGCAGGCGCAAATTGCTTGGTCTTCAGGCTTTGCACGACAGAAGAATTTGTATCTCACTCATGCTTGCCTATAATGTAATAAATTTGAGCATAAATTTCTCCGATTTATCTAAGTTGTTCATTCCATATATTCCACTGCGTGATCTTCGGCATAATAGATTATTTATCGAAATAACTCATAAAACGAATTATGCTATGAATGGACCTATAACTAGGACTATACATCTAGCAAATCGATTCAGTAATGTTCTTAATTTTAATAACAGCTTATATAAGTTTAAGCTTGAATTGTTTTCTTTTTTTAACTAGTCTGTAAGAAAGCATGTACTTTTGGACTGAATCAATTAAATAAATAAATAAACAAGTAAGGAAGGTTAAGTTCGGGTGTAACCGAACATTACATACTCAGTTGAGAGCTATGTTGGCAACATAAGGGAAAATAACCATGTAGGAAAATGAACCGAGGGTAACCCTGGAATGTGTTTGTATGACATGTGTATCAAATGGAAGGTATTAAAGAGTATTTTAAGAGGGAGTGGGCCATAGTTCTATAGGTGGACGCCATTTAGGGATATAGCCATAAAGGTGGATCAGGGTTGACTCTAGAATTTGTTTGTACGGTATGGGTATCAAATGAAAGGTGTTAATGAGTATTTTAAAATGGAGTGATCCTTATTTCCATAGGTGGACGCCGTTTCGTGATATCGCCATAAAAGGGATTAGGGGTGACTCTAGAATGCGTTTGTACACTATGGTTGTCAAACGAAAGGTATTAATGAGAATTTTAAGAGGGCGTGGGCCTTAGTTCTATATGCGGACACCTTTTCGAGATATCGCCATAAAGGTGGACCAGGGGTGACTCTAGAATTTGGTTGTACTATATGGGTATCAAATGAAAGGTGTTAATGAGTATTTTAAAAGGGAGTGGGCCTTAGTTCTATAGGTGGACGCCTTTTCGGAATATCGTTATAAAAGTGGACCAGGGTTGACTCTAGAATGCGTTTGTACAATATGGGTATCAAACGAAAGGTGTTAATAAGTGTTTTAAAAGGGAGTGGGCCTTAGTTCTATGGGTGGACGCCTTTTCAGGATATCGCCATAAACGTGGACCAGGGGTGACTCTAGAATTTGTTTGTACGATATGGGTATCAAATGAAAGGTGTTAATGAGTATTTTAAAAAGGAGTGGTCCTTAGTTCCATATGTGGATGCCTTTTCGAGATATCGCCATAAAGGTGGGCCAGGGGTGACTGTAGAATTTTTTTGTACGATATGGGTATCAAATGAAAGGTGTTAATGAGTATTTTAAAAAGGAGTGGGCCTTAGTTCTATATGTGGACGCCTTTTCGAGATATCGCCATAAACGTGGACCAGGGGTGACTCTAGAATGTGTTTGTACGATATGGGTATCAAATTAAAGGTATTAATGAGGGTTTTAAAAGGGAGTGCCCTTAGTTGTACAAGTGAAGGCGTTTTCGAGATATCGACCAAAATTTGGACCAGGGTGATCCAGAACTTCATCTGTCGGGTACCGCTAATTTATTTATATATTTAATACCACGAACAGTATTCCTTCCAAGATTCCAAGGGCTTTTGATTTCGCCCTGCAAAACTTTTTCATTTTCTTCTACTTAATATGGTAGTTGTCACACCCATTTTACCAAGTTTTTTTCTAAAGTTATATTTTGCGTCAATAGACCAATACAATTACCAGGTTTCATCCCTTTTTTCGTATTTGGTATATAATTATGGCATTTTTTTCTTTTTTCGTAATTTTCGATATCGAAAAAGTGGGCGTGGTCATAGTCGGATTTCGGCCATTTTTTACACCAATACAAAGTGAGTTCAGATAAGTACGTGAACTGAGTTTAGTAAAGATATATTTTTCATTTCATTTATTTATTTGAGTTTTTGTACAAGTAAGACATAGTCTTTTAGATAGTACATCAATCGTATCACATTATCAAAAATAAAAGTAGAGTAATATAATATAATATAATATAATATAATCTAATATAATATAACGCAAATACAAGAGTTAAAAATATAATAAAATAAACTTATTCTTTAACAATTAAACATCCTCAGTTCAAAATTGTTGTGACAAAGATAAAGATATATAATTAAAAGGTAGGTTAAGAGTTGAGAAAAGATAATACTGCCTGCTTAAAACATCCTGCTTTCCTAATAGCTTTAGTTGCGTATGGGAGTGAGTTCCATAGACGGATTGTACTGACAAAGAACATTCTGGATGACGTTGTGTACTTAAAATTCGGGACTACTAGATTCAAAGTCCGTGTTAATTGGCAGAAACTTAGTTTGTTAAATAAGTACGGCGGCTTTTGTGAGTGTATTAGCTTATGCAAAAAACAAAGATTTCGCATTTTTAGGAAATTATAGATATCGCATCCAAGAATCTGCATTGCATAAGAAGATATGTGATCAAATTTCTTTTTAGAAAAAACAAACCGGGCAACATTGTTAAAGGCCAGCTGCAATTTGTTGAGTGACATTGAGTCCAGGTTACCGTATATTAGTTCACCATAAGAGACTTGAGGTATTATTAGAGCTTTGACCAGTTTCATCTTAGCGTCTCGTGGTAACAAATAGGCAGTTCTGTATAAATTACGCAAGGTATTATATATCTTCCTCACCACAAGGTTGATATGGTCAACACAAGTCAGTTTAGAGTTGATTTTATAACCTAAATTAGTTACCACATTATGAAAAATAATTTTATCTCCATTGAGAATAATATCAGGAAAGTTGTTTACGTCATTTAATGTATTTGCTAACGTAATCGCCTCAGATTTAGCTGCATTGAGAGATAGTTTATTTAGGTTAGCCCAGTTTGCTATACGTCTTAAGTCTTCATTCAGTCTAGCAAATAAGTCTTCGGAAAGACCGATAGGTCGAGACATGTATAATTGGGTATCGTCTGCATATAAATGTATGGAGGCATTGTGGCAACAAGTAACTATGTCATTGATGAAGAGTGTAAACAATAATGGTCCTAGGATCGATCCCTGTGGAACGCCAGATGTGATTGGTTTTAGACTAGAGACTTGGTTATCGCATTGAACCTGTTGAAATCGCTCGAGGAGATAACTTCGCATTAACTTGATTGCAAAAGGGCTGAAATTATAGCTGGCTTCGAGCTTGAAAAGAAGTATTTTGAAATCAACCGTATCAAACGCTTTGGAGAAATCCAGTAGTACTAACACAGTAAGTTCATTATTGTCATAGGCTGGACGTATATCTTCAAGAATCTTTAACACGGATGACGCACAGCTGTGCCCTCTTCTGAATCCCGACTGGACGTCCGATAGCAAGTTATTCGTAGTTATATGTTCAGTTATTTGCGTTCCCAATAACTTCTCATATACCTTCGATAAAGAAGGCAACAGACTTATCGGTCTAAACTCATTGCAAGAGCTCGGAGACTTAATTTTGGGGACCGGGACAACATTGGATATTTTCCATTGACTAGGAAAACTACTGATAGTTACAGAAAAATTAAAAATGTGAGTAAGCGGAGAGATAACAACAGGAAGAATCAGTTTGATAAATCGTATGCTAATTCCATCGATTCCTACAGCATTCGACTTAATAGCAAATATAGCCTCTGTAACCACTGAGAAATCGAAGCGATTGATATTTGGTGTGCTGCCTACACTGAAAGACATATTATCGATACTATCATTAGTATTACCATCAGAACTACTGCCCAAAAAATGTTGGTTCATTTCATTTGGATCAAAATTACATTCAATTTTACTGTTATTAGACATTCCCAACGAGCGAAGATTTTGCCAAAGCGTTTTAGGGGGCAAATTATTATTAAATTTTGTGTTTAGGTATGCTATCTTGGCATTCCGAATGCACAGGGTAGCTTGGTTACGCAAAAGGCGGTAAACTTCCCAGTGGTTTTTACTCTGAGATATCTTCCATTCCCTGTATGCTCTACCCCGTTTTTTTATAAGATTTAAAGTTTCTCTTGTAAACCATGGTTTTTTATTACTTTGAACTCTAATGGTTTTAAGAGGTACAAATCTACTGAAGAGGTAGTGGACAAGATTATTAAAATATTTCAACTTTTCATCTAACTGAGAAAATGAAAAACATCCACTCCAGTCCAGACGAGAGGCCTCTTCATTTAATGCTTCTATCACTATGCCATTGAAATCCCTGTACGTCAATTCTATGTCGTGCTCTATTGCATTAGATTTTAAACCATAGGATAGGAAAATCATTTCATGGTCAGAGATACCCTCCATAGGAATTTGGTCAACATGGTTTACAAACTTAGTATTGTTAACGCATATAAGATCTAGCATGCTAGGTTTACTATTTGGCGCAAAGCGTGTCGCGAACTGGTTAACAATGTTCAAGTCATAAGCCTGAAAATTACCAAGAATGCTTCTACTACGGGAATCGTTAATAAGAAGATCAACATTAAGATCTCCGCAGATGACAACATGTTGGTATTTAACTGTAAATTCAGAAATTTTCTTAAATAAATCTTCCAAATCGTTAGTCCTACTCGGGTTATAAATACACGCTACGAAGCAGTTTGTTCGTGAGTCACCTATTTCAATGAACATATATTCAACCACACTTGCGTCATCTGAACAATAAACTATCTTTGGGTTTAAAACCTCTCTGCAATAAATTGCAACTCCACCACCACGAATATTGCCTTTTCTGTCATTTCGCAGTAATGCATAGTCATTAACCGCCTATGACCGATCATCAACACTGCATCTAAACCAAGTCTCAGTGATGCAAATTAAATCAATATTTTGCTCAGCAAATACATAAAAAAGATAATCTAATTTTTCAACCGTAAGACTACGTGTATTTAGGTGACATAAATTAAATGCATGTTCTTTTGAAATTTGACTCAGCATGAACCTTACATGCCCACTGTCAGCACAATCATTGGTCAATTTATCCATAATCAAAATAAACAAGCTGGATGATTTTAAGTAAGCTGTAAAAATCAATTAGAAATATTGAGAACATAAAGAGTAAAGTTAGGGAAATAAACACCATAAAAAAAGAAGTAATAAAAATTGAGAATAAACAAAAAATCAATAATGAGTAAGTCATGTTTATCATATGTTTATGGTTGAGTACTTTTCTATGTGCTGACTGCTGCAATTTTATCAGCGCTGCAATTTTATCGCAATTGCTCTTAAAAGCAAAGAGCGTTCGGTAGGCGAATTGAGCATTATTATTATGGGTGAGTTGCCATTTTTGCTCTTTTTAATTCGAAAAACAACACGTATTGTTGGCGCGCTTATTTGAACCGTGCGACATCGATTTTTGCTCAAGTTATCGTGTGAAGGGCCGAGCGGAAGGACAGACGGTCGACTGTGTATAAAAACTGGGCGCGGCTTCAACCGATTTCGCCCTTTTTCACAGAAAACAGTTATCGTCCTAGAATCTAAGCCTCTACCTAATTTCACAAGCATTGGTAAATTTTTGTTCGATTTATGGCATTAAAAGTATCCTAGACAAATTAAATGAAAAAGGGCGGAGCCACGCCCATTTTGAAATTTTCTTTTATTTTTGTATTTTGTTGCACCATATCATTACTGGAGTTGAATGTTGGCATAATTTACTTATATACTGTAAAAATATTAACTTTTCTTTTAAAATTTGAATTTAAAAAAATTTTTTTTTAAAAGTGGGCGTGGTCGTTCTCCGATTTTGCTAATTTTTAGTAAGCAGACATATAGTAATAAGAGTAACGTTCCTGCCAAATTTCATTATGATATCTTCAACGACTGCCAAATAACAGCTTGCAAAACTTCTAAATTACCTTCTTTTAAAAGTGGGCGGTGCCACGCCCATTGTCCAAAATTTTACCATTTTTCTATTCTGCGTCATAAGTTCAACTAACTTACCAAAATTCATCGCTTAATCCGTATTTGGTAATGAATTATCGCACTTTTTCGATTTTTCGAAATTTTCGATATCGAAAAAGTGGGCGTGGTTATTGTCCGATATCGTCCATTTTAAATAGCGATCTGAGATGAGGAACCTACATACCAAATTTCATCAAGATACCTCAAAATTTACTCAAGTTATCGTGTTAACGGACAGACTGACGGACGGACGGACGGACATGGCTCAATCGAATTTTTTTTCGATACTGATGATTTTGATATATGGAAGCCTATAACTATCTCGATTCCTTATACCTGTACAACCCACCGTTATCTAATCAAAGTTAATATAGTCTGTGAGCTCTGCTCAGCTGAGTATAAAAATAGCTACATTATCGAAGTCTGGATAATGCCCCGTATCTTTACAATGGGCTGACAAGGCCGCCTTATTTTCCGAATAATTGTTTCTTAACTTAATATTAGATCTGTGAGCGGAAATCCTTGTCTTGAGTTTTAATTTTGTTGTCCCCACATATACCTTGTCGCATACGTGGGATCCGTCTCCATTACACGGAATTCTATAAACAACGTCGGATTTCTTATGCTTCGGTTTTTTATCTTTTGTACTGCTGTAGACCTTTCTAAGAGTGTGATTATATGTCGATACTATCTGGTATTTTTCGCTATCGTATATATTTGAGTCGCCCCTCGGCAGTGTTTGGCAAGCACTCCGGGTGTATTTCTTCCATGAAAAGCTCTCAGTGAAAACTCATCTGCTTTGCAGATGCCGTTCGGAGTCGGCATAAAACATGTAGGTCCCGTCCGGCCAATTTGTAGGGAAAATCAAGAGGAGCACGACGCAAATTGGAAGAGAAGCTCGGCCTTAGATCTCTTCGGAGGTTATCGCGCCTTACATTTATTTTTTTTTTATTTATATATTTGAGTATTTTATTCGGTTCGTTACGCCCGGGACATGTACTACTCATTTATATATTTTATCTCCCGAATTATGTCTAGTTTTATCATTGTTCAACCTGATCACGAAATTTCTGAGCAGTTTGTTGATTAACTTTATGGGGAATTCATTATTTCTCAGAGTTTCTTTAACAATTTCGATACTCTTCATGTGAAAAATCTTGTCACTTATTGGGAGAACTCTTCTTATGAAGTTACTCGACGTATTTATAATATTTCTATTTTCGTGTTTTGAGTAAAAGTTGATGAGTCTCCCTGATGCGGTCGGCTTTTTATACCAGCCAATAAGCAGCTTGTTATTCTTCCTTATAACAAGGGTATCTAAGAATGGTATTTGTTTATCCTTTTCTAATTCCATTGTAAATTTTATTGACTTGTTGCAGCTATTAAGATTCTTAAGCATATTTTCCACATCCTCTGTTTTAAGAGCCGCAAACAAGTCATCTACCTACTTAGTTAGTAAGCCGAGTTTGCTGGTGGATTCCATTACGAATTTGGATAATAGTACCTCCATTACTATATCCGCTACGACAGGTGTTGCTGGCGATCCCATGGGCATTCCGAACGCTGTTCATATTGTAACGAATTTTCTACAAATCCTCTTATTTGCAACCTTCTGCTAAGTTCAAAACTGTTGAATAAATAACACCACTATTTAGTAATGCCAAATGGTCTTTATTAAAGTACTTCACAATAAATAACTCTACTATTGCCCCACAGATAGCGTGCTTAATAAAAACTGATTGTAGCGCCTCTACTGGTGTCACCTTTTATACTCTTTGATTTCCTCGTTGCATCTTCTAGGCGCTTCTGTTCTAGAATCTACTAGTTGATTATCTGTTATAATTATAACTACAGATGTACGTGTATAGCTCTCATATGCGCGTGTGTTTGTGAGCTAGACTTCCACAATTATAATTCCATATCTCAGTTAAGATATCTGCATGTGTTTGTGCGTTGCTTCTCCGTTGCGTGTACGTACATACGAGTAGATCTAATGATTGATTCATTTATGTAGATATATAATGATTGATTTATGGATGTGCATACAATCACTGCTTAGCATCGGCTTAGAGATGGCAGTACCCATTAGTATTGCTAATATTCGTAACACTGCCCTCCACCTAAGTCTGATCGTCCCGATCAGACAAATCTCTCGATCTAAACGCCGTTAGCATCTCCAAATGTACCACTCTTCTATTTCGTGGTTTCCCAATGGTTTGTATGCGGTACATGGTATCACTGATCTTCTTCACAACTTTGTACGGGCCTTCCCCACTGCACCGAAATTTGGATGGAACACATTTCCGCCGGTGAAGGTTGTATAACAGTACCAAATCTCCCGCCAAGAAACCTTCCGAATTATTCAAGGTTCGATTCGAGCACAAGGCCAGAACAATAATTTTTTTCTAATTATCATTATTGTTATTTTTTTAATTTTTCTAAATTTGAAAAATTGTATTTTGTTTTTGTACTAGTAAGTAGAAAATTTTTCAGGCAACCTGCCACTGCTGCGCAGATAGATCCATTTCGAAGGCTGCTAAGCCTTCATCATCAGTACGCTTTAGGCATGATGCGCTAACCATTTAGCTATACAGCGGTGGTTTGTTTGACTGGCAAATTTGCTACTTCTATTCCTTTTACCAACTATATTTATTCAGTGTTGCGCCATCTGGTGCAAATCACTGATAATGCTGGATTTTTGTTTATTGTCAATTACTTGGTTTGACATTCCCAAGTGCTGGAATTATTGTTCTCATCGTACCTGCGTTTCATCTTACTACTCATTATCCTGGATCGTTCCCCCGCTCTCTGTTGTTTGGCCAATGAACTACTTCGCAGAGCTTGCGCTTGACGGATTGGCTTCGCATAATCAGTATCGTTCCCAGGTTTCACAAGAGTGGTGCGCCCTGGCTTGAAACTACCCTCACATTCCTTCTGGGAACTTCTTTCCTTCGTTTTCGTGCATCCCTTTGGTTTTGTCAATGCCAGTGTTTCTCTCGCAGGTACTTTTTATTTCGCTTTATTTGGCCCATTCAATCCATCAACCTTTACTTTTGACTTCCGTGGTCTTTATCGAGTCTTCTCCACCAGTACTCGATTACTGCGGAACCCTTCCTCTAAACTGAAGTTAAGTGGAACATCCTGGTTCTCATAACGCATAACCCTTCTCTGCATATCGATTTTGATATCATGGTCAACTAAGAAGTCCACTCCCAATATGACTACATCAACAATTTCCGACACAATGAATTTGTGTAGAACCATGACCTTCCCAATTAAGACTTCACATATCACGTCTCCCTGGACTTGGTTATACCCGCCTATGACCGTACGCAACCTTGCTCAAGGTAAGGGTTTTATTCTCCTTTTGACTAAATCAGATCGAATCAAGGAATGAGATGCGCCCGTATTTACAGTCAGTACACGCTCTTTGCCATCCGCATTCCCTCTGACGGTAATACTGCTTGATTTCTTTCCAATTTGCTACACAGATATCACAGGACATTCAATAGCTGGGGCAAGTTTTCGATCTTTACATCTGACTCGCTCTTGCTTATCTCCTCCAGCTTTGTGTTTACGGCCACCCAAGTTGAACTACCAGGACCGGTGCTGCAATGACGAGCAAAGTGACCTGGGTTTCCGCACTTCAGACACTTGATTGCACCATTATTCTCACGTTGTGTTCCTTTTAAAGCTTCTAAAATTGCGTCTACCCACTCTGGCCTTTCTGATTACACACGGCGTGCTTTGAAAACTGGCAAACACAGAAGCGACGCTGTTTCCTTAATCAGAGCATGTGATACCGTTTCTTCGAATGTTGGCTTTGGGTTTGCATATGTAGCTCGCTTTGTTTCGACGTCCCGTATGCCATTTATAAAGCTCTGAATCTTTACCCTTTCAGTGAATTCCAGGGGTGCGTCCGAATTCGCTAAATGTGCCAGCCTTTCAACATCCGACGCAAACTCTTGCAATGTTTCACCAGGCCTTTGGAAGTGGTTCAGTAACTCCATTTGATATATCTGTCTCCTATGCTCAGTTCGGTATTGTCCTTATTTTACACCCTCTGTAATGGTTTGTAAAATCTCAGCTGCAGGCCCTTTCAACGCTATGAACAGTGCAGCAACTTTATCTTCAATATTCCAGTTGTTCACTGCTGCGGTCTTCTCAAACTGTAGCTTAAAGACCTGGAAAGGAACAGAGCCGTCAAAAGATAGAGTTTTTATATTTGGATTACTCGTTGAAACTGCTGGGCGATTTTGTTGCAACTGCTCGATACGTCCTCTGAAAGCATCCACCTAGGCCTCGATTTTTTTCTCAAACTGCGTTATTTTCTCGTCCATACGCGCTTCGGCTTTTGATGATATACGCGCCTCCTGCGCTTCGAGTTGTACTGTTATGCGTGCCTCTTGTTCTTTCAGTTGTGTCTCCATCTTTGATGTAATCTGTGCCGACATTTCTGAAAACGCGTTTCTTGTGCTTCGATCTTTGATGTTATTCGTGTCTCTTGGGATTCCATCTTGGATGTTATACGGTTCTCCTGCGATTCCATATATTTCTTCTGTTCTGCCAGTTGAGATGACACTGTCGATGTTTGAGCAGATATTGCAGCTAAAATCATGTTCAAGTCTGTGCTCGTAACTGTTTGCGATGTTTCATTTTTCTCTTCAATTTCTGTTGTCTCCTCGCCATCAAGAGGAAAGATTTCCCCTTCACGTTAATTCCCTCTAATTCCATTGCCTCAAGTAGTCGTGCTTGAAGTTCAATTTTAATGCCGCTGGTATTCAATCCACGGCTCTCCAACTCCTTCTTCAGCTGTTGGACCTTCAATTCACACCACTTTGCCATGTCCAAGTTGTATTCGAAGTCTTCGGAACTTATACAACAATTCCTCTTCTGATACCAATTGTAACGAATTTACTACAAATCCTCTTATTTGCAACCTTCTGCTAAGTTCGAATCAATAAACTATTGAATAAATAACACCACTATTTAGTAATGCAAAATGGTCTTTATTAAAGTACTTCACAATAAATAACTCTACTATTGCTCTACAGATAGCGTGCTTAATAAAAACTGATTGTAGCGCCTCTACTGGTGTCACCTTTTATACTCTTTGATTTCCTCGTTGCATCTTCTAGGCGCTTCTGTTCTAGAATCTACTAGTTGATTATCTGTTATAATTATAACTACAGATGTACGTGTATAGCTCTCATATGCGCGTGTATTTGTGAGCGACACTTCCACAATTATAATTGCATATCTCAGATAAGACATCTGCATATGTTTTTGCGTTGCTTCTCCGCTGCGTTTACGTACATATGAGTAGACCTAATGATTGATTCGTTTATGTAGATACATAATTATTGATTTATGGATGTGCATACAATCACTGCTTAGCATCGGCTTAGAGATGGCAGTACCCTTTAGTGTTGCTAATATTCGTAACAATATATTTTATCATTGTGTTTGCAGTATCGGTTCTCTTTAATGCAAAACTTGACAATTGTTATAAATAGTTCCTTTGGTATACTTGTATGTGTAATGTTTTATAGGGAATTGGAATTGGAAAATATCCAAAAAGGACTTAAGGTCTTCTTACCTGCTCTTTCCGTGAGGAGTAGGTCCATCGGGACCCGTCTATTGGCTAGCAAAACAGTGGTGGGGGAGGTTCGCGACCTTTCCTCATAGCACTAGACCCCATTACATTTAATTTCAGAGTCCCTGTTTATTTATCACAAAAAAATTTATTTCATGCACTAGTTTCTCTAACTAACAAAAAAAAAAAACAACGCTGCTTAAAGAAAAAGGGGTATAACTATGGCCAGAACTCCTCCCTCTCCCAGTTGTGAGCCGCCCAGGTGACATGGCGCTCGTGCTTCTTATCCCTTCCTGCCTTGACATCTAATTTAGCACTAATATTTGTAGATGTCCCTATGTAAACACCACTTACCACTTCACTTCGTTACCACCCTTAATCAATTTACTCACTCATTTTTTTGTTTCAATTCATTCATATATTAAATTTTTTATTTAATTAGAAATGACGCTTAAATTGTAAATAACAACTAAGCTCTAGATTTTACTTATCGTATACAAACTCATGTACGTATCAAATTAGCCAATATAAAAATAGAAATTTTAAAGCCAATTCGCCTATGTATACTATCAGTGTTTTATTATTTAATATTGGAGAAGAGTTGTCAAAAATAATTTATTTTTATACCCATGTTATCGCAAAAAGGTTTATCTTTGTGGTACGAAAGTTCCCTAATTTAAATTGCATGTATAAGGTAAAATATATGAAAAGTTTTAACTTGCAACGTTGTCAGACGTGCACAATTCAATATATGTATGTAAGTGTTTATGTTATTCAAAATCAACACAACACCACGTTATAAATCGTCTTACAAAGTCAGTTTACATACGCTATTGATGTAAACCTTATTTAACATCAGTGTTTGACGTGATTTAAATGTTATATGTTTGATATGTGCAAATCCCCAGAGAGCAATTATGAATTATGTTAGTTTTTGACACAACATTCGATATGAGAACATTGAACATTTTATACTCAATCAAACATAATCAGCCAAATCCAACAAAATGTTGGCATCGAACTTTATCATACGAAAGAGTTTGCATGAAACCCTTTAATACAATTTTTTAGCATCATACAATGTGACTGAATATGATGTGCTTTCTGAGTAGTGATACAAATTATATGAGTTGAAGCAATGAATGTTAACTTACATGAATGGAGATACAGCTCACGATGAAAGCGCTTCCATGTATACGTGCTGTTCAGCTTGTAAAAGAAGTAATGTACATGAGTGTATATGTGTTATGACCGCGAGAATATATTCGGGTGACCAGAATATTTTAATTATTTTTTTTTTTTGCAAATATATATATATTTTTTTTGGAATTTTCAATTATGCAAATTGTTTAAGCTTTTTAAACTCAACTCCACACTTTTACAAATTTTGGCCTAACCAAAGGCTTATTATTTCGCTTTCATGAACAACTTTGTGTATATTGTATAACTTTTCTAGCTCTTAGAATCGCTTACGCATATATTTTATGTTTTATAAAAGTATATGCCACTAAATGAAAATGTTCCTTTTTTTTATTTGTTTAAACGTAACTTTTCGAACAAATTTTATGTAGCCATGTACATATATACTTTTTGTGTAGTGCTTCTATCGTAAGACTATTTCGTAAGCTTAAACACTTTTGTTTTTGTGCTGTGATATTTACGTATTTACTTTTTTGTAAATTTCGCTAAGAATGTGTCGACTATGCTGTGTTGTTTTACTTAATTTCAGTTGCATTTGTTTCATTTCACATCGTTTTGATTTCAACTCAAATGGAACCAAAAGTGGATACTTTTTTTTCCATTTTCACTATAACTTATTTTTTCTCATTTCGTAAGGAAGCAATTAAAAATAGTTTGTATTCTTTGTTTTGTTTTTTTTTTGAACGACTTCGATTTCACTTTTTCTTAATCACTTTATGCTCTATGCTTTCTTTTCTTTGGCCTGCATAGGTCTTTATCTTTGCCCTTTTTTTGCTTTTTTACACGTTTTTACTTTAAAATTTTCCGTAATTTTTTTTGCTTTTCTTTATATCTTTCTTACATCTATATGTAAATGTGTTCACTTTTTTACCTAGTACTTCTTCAAATATTTTTCTTTAATTTTTACGTTTTCTTGTGGTTTCCTTATTATGGAAATATTCTCACTTTTCTCCCTTTTTTATACTTCTTGGGAATTATTCTTGATTTTGTTTTTTTTTTTTTGCTGACTTATTCAGTTTCTTGCCTTGTTAAACAAATTTATATATATGTGTATATGTTTTTTTTTTGTATATTACATTTTTTTAATTAAAAAAATTTTTTTTATTAGATTTTTTTTGAAGTTTAAAATTTTTTGAATGTTAACGGTCTGTCCGTGACATTCGGTTCGGCCGGATGTTGTTTTGTTTTGAATTATAAGCGTTTTGAGTCGACTCTGCGCTTCTGTCAGTTTATTTTAAATTTGACAGCTTTCAGTTTTGATGGGCATGATAGGAACTTTTTTCTGTTTATGGCGCAGGAACAGTAAGGTTGGCAAAGACCCGCCCCGCCGACAATGACTAGCCACTGTGCACCAACACATCATGCCGACCGCCTTCCTTACTGCTTCCATTGTAAATGCGTTTCCATAACAGATGGCTAATATTTTTATATATTTTATATATTAATTAGTTATAATATTTGCCTCTGACAATCCAGAGAATATACCCTCTATTGACGGAAGTGGGTACGCATCTTTCTTTGTTACTTCGTTTATTTTTCTTGCATCTAGACACAGTCGAATTTTATTGGGTTTTATAACCATATGCTTTGGCGCGCTCCAAGGACTTTGAGACTTTTCAATAACTCCTAACTTCAGAATTCTATCTATCTATCTGGGGAAACTGGATAAAAGCGTTGCTTTATTGCCTTTGCTTCTCCTACGTCAATCTCGTGTCGCAAGAGACTTGTCCTGCCGAGTCCTTGTTTTTCGAAATTAGGAAAAAGTAACTTAACTGCTCCTAGCTGCCGACGTTGACCCTCGCTCAGCGGATACAAAATAGATTTATAGTTTTCGTTTATGTGTGGGTTATCCCTATCTGAACTACTTTCACATTTGTCGTTGGAAGAAATACTACTAATTATGCTTGGAGCCGACTCAAATAACTCCAAAAATCAATTCCTAAAATTAGGGTTTGGCTTATAGATGGAATTATATAAAGTTTTATTCTTTTAATTTTTGCCTTGTATTCTATATTTATATCAAGATAACCAGTTATTGTTTGATATTTCCAAACAAATCTTCTTTGGCTAAACTAGAACCTATACAACTGATATTCGCACCCAGTATCTAGCAATCCGAATATCTCGCGGTCAAGAAGCTTCACTTTTGAATAATACCTAGCATCTTCTTCATTTAAAATGGACGATATTAACATGTTTTTCCTATCTTTAATTGCTTTCCAAAAGCGCCTAATTCGCAAGGTTGACCTTTTGGTTTTTATTGAATATTAATTGGGCTCAGAACGATCCTGGAAAATTCTGTTCCTTGCTTCAATGTAGTTACGTATTCGCTCATGTAATGGTTTACGTGGGTAAATGAGTTTATCGACAGCTTTTGAATCGAACTCTCGTTTAAAAATTTTATAGTTGTGGGAGTTTTCTACACCTAACGTTTGGTCGAATCTTAAATAACTGTCGGAATTAATTGGAATTTTTTCACCGTTTAACTCTAATTTTTCAGGTTTTTGGACGTTCGCTTGAGTTCGAACGTCTTCTTTGGGGGTTTTTTGGCCTGGATATGCAAGTTTCGCAATGGGGTTTGTATACATTTTTAGCACCACATCCGTAACAAAAAATGTTGCGTATCTTAGCGCACATATCCCATGGGTGACCTTCTTCATCACAGTTCCAACAGATTAGTTGCCGGATGTGACCGGATGGTAATTCCACTGCCGAAACTTGAGCTTCCTCCAAATCAGAGCTGATTTTTTTCATTTCACCTGCCTCTAAGTATGCAACATTGCGTCTCGGAGCATATGTTGGCGGATTGGTCCGGGGTAGGGATGCTCGTTGATATGTGGCTTCATTTAACAGATTTTCCCTCATTTGTACTTACTTTCGTAGATATGCTACTGAAAGTACAAGAACATATAGAAGCTCATGTCGGATATCGGGACGCAAATTCCTAGTTAGCAACTCTACTAATTCGTGCTCTTCCATTCGTATGGGGAGTCGATCTATCATGGACATTATTGAGTCATAAAAAGTTACAAAAGTTTCATTTGGAAGTTGCTTTCTGTTTCTTATTTCCTCACGTAGGTCGTATGTCGAACGGTAATCTTTGAATTCATACCTTAACGCAGTACAGAAATAATTCCAGTCAATGGCCGGTACTTGTTTGTGATACCGCCAATACCAGGTTTTGGCTTTACCAGCAAGCAAAATATGTAAATTTTTGCAAACTGTATTAAAATTGTTGTTTAAACTTTCCGCTCTCAGCGCATGGACGCGATATATGAACTCGTTGCAAGTTAGTCCGTCAGCTGAACCGTCAAATTTTACATGCCAGTTTTGTATAATGGTCGTTATTTTATCCTGGCAAATGGATGGAACGTTAGCTGGCTGAAAACCTTGCTGATCCTGTCGTATTTGGTTATTATCCGGGTACAATGTTGTATTCGGAGTATTGGACTGAAGATTTAGGCTGGCTCTCAATCGTAGAATAGCTGCGTCCACGATTTGAGATATTTGGCTACTATCAACTAAGTTTGAATTAACGTTTTGCCGGGTATTATCGTTTACTCGAAAACGATTATTTCGATTTTCAGAATTAACATTCATCAAAGGTAAAGAGCGATTTTGATCATGGTTATTAGTTGGTTGTGATGCGTTATTGCTATTACTCTCGTTATAAGTCGGCGCTTAGAATTGTATCGAAAATTATATCTGGGTACCGCTCCTCCTCGTCCTTGTGACGTTTGAGTCGGATTGGAAAATTTCGGATTATTATTACCGATCGTAATCTTTTGCAATTCGCGAAAACTACAAGCCCTTCTACAATACGGACATTCTTGTGAAGTGGATAACCAACTTCTGATGATATATATGGTTACATAAAGTTTTACGCACTTCCTAATCTGATTTAAGGTCTTGTTGACAGATGGTACAAATATTACCTTCGCTTCTGAGCCTTCTGGCACCAGTGAAAGATTTTCATTGCCATAGTGCTTCGTTTTTAAAAAATTTAAAAAATAAAAAAAAAAATATAACTGTTAAGGTGGTAATTTCGTGATGGGTAAGTGAACATCGAACGAGATGGAGTTCCAGCTGGCGTTTACTTGGAATATTGCTGACAGATATTTTCAGTAATGGACCACTGAGTAAGTAAGTAGGGGTTGATTTTGGACTAAATAATGAACTAACGTCGATAACTTAGTATTTCCAAAAATCACTTCTACTTGGAACAATGTTCCCTTATAGATTTTTAGGAATTGTATTATAAAGGTGATTAAACAAGAAAAGAAAACAGATAAGAAGAGCCAGGCGGTCGATTCTACTGGGTCTTAAACACGCCCCATAGTTGATAATTCTGCGAGGATTCAAAACTTATTTCGCGAACTTTCCTCAAAGCACTAGACCCCATTACATTTTATTTCGGAGTCCCTGTTTATTTATCACAAACAAATTTATTGGATGCACTAGTCTCTCTAACTAACAAAAAAAAAAAAAACGCTGCTAAAAGAAAAAGGGGTATAACTATGGCCAGAACTCCTCCCTCTCCCAGTTATGAGCCGCCCAGGTGACATGGCGCTCGTGCTTCTTATCCCTCCCTGCCTTGACATCTAATTTAGCACTAATAGTTGCAGATGTCCCTATGTAAACACCACTTACCACTTCACTTCGTTACCACCATTAATCAATTTACTTACTCATTTTTCTATTTCAATTCATTCACATATTACATTTTTTATTTTAATTAGAAATTACGCTTAAATTGTAAATAACAACTAAGCTCTAGATTTTGGCTTATCGTATACAAACTAAAATACGTATCTAATTAGCCAATATAAAAATAGAAATTTTAAAGCCAATTCGCGTATGTATACTATCAATGTTTTATAATTTAAGATTGAAGAAGAATTGTCAAAAAATAATTTATTTTTATACCTATGTTATCGCAAAAAGATTTACCTTTGTGGTACGAAATTTCCCTATTTTAAATTGCATGTATAAGATAAAATATATGAAAAGTTTTAACTTGCAATGTTGTCAGACGTGCACAATTTAATATATGTATGTAAGTGTTTATGTTATTCAAAATCAACACAACACCACTCTTATAAATATCCTTACAAAGTCAGTTTACATACGCTATTGATGTAAACCTTCTTTAACATCAGTGTTTGACGTGGTTTAAATGTAATATGTTTGATATGTGCAAATCCCGAGAGAGAAATTATGAATTATGTTAGTTTTTGACACAACATTCGATATGAGAACATTGAACATGTTACAAAGAGCGTACATAACAATATACGTCATTTCGTAAGTTTGATATTAAACACTCGCTACAAAAGATTGTGGTTACTGACAGTTGCTTCCCACTTTTCGTTTTAATTTTCGCCGCATTTCAAAACACTAGAGCAGTGTTGCCAGAACTCCTTTGTGGAAAAAAGGCTATATGTACAAAAACTAAAGGCTAAAAGAAGCGAAATAAAATTTTTTAAGGCTAAGAATAAAAGCTAAAAATTAAAGGCAACTTTTCAAGAGTTTTACTAATTTTTTTCATAAAAACCATAAGCTCTGCAAAAAATGCGATAAGTCAAGGATGAATGTTTTAAAGATTAATTGAGGTTGGTGTAGTCAACGATTGCATATGCACAAACAAAAGGAAGCAGTCAAACTACCTAGAATTGTTCTTTTGATTGTAGTGTATGAATGCAGTTAAAATATTTTTCGATTAGTGAGAAGCAAAATAGTATATGAAACGGTTACTCAAAATGCAAAAAATGAAATTTTGGGTTTATTTTATACTGCTTCGCCTATATTTCTGTCAATTAAACCTATATTTGTGCATCGCTGCAAGCACACAAATTTATTAATTTCAATGACGTAAAAACACATGGAAGAATAAACAGATGGAAAGTTATATGACAGTAGATGTCTCCGCTTATTAAAAGGGGTTTTCGGATCCCAACTCCGGATTTTGAGGGCGTATATGATACAAGTATGCAGATTTTGTATACTAGACTAGACCTAAACTTGAGGTATATCTTGAAAATAATATATTTTCAATGTCATATAGTGTTGTTAATTGAGTTAATATTGTCGCGATCGTTAATCTACGAGCATCAGCATCTCGTCTAAGGAATGTAAAATTTCGCCAAAGCTTCGGGCATATTCTCATAAAATACATGAAAATGTTCCGTCAGGAACACAGACTTGCCCATACACATAAACAAGTCTCAAGATATTTCAATATCACAGTGCTATTCATCATCTGATGTATGAGAATTAATGATATCGTTTCTTATAACAAAGCTGTGGCAGCATACAAATCGTGGCATAACAAAATCGGGGCAATATTTCGTACAGAATAAGAAAGAGGATACAAACTCAGCTATTTTACAGAGTGATAGGTTACCTAGTTCAAGTCAATTCGCCTGAATGCACTAAATGTAAAATTTTGTTTAAAATTAATTTTTTCGCTGGTCATCTCATTGGCTCCATCAATGGCAGGCTTTATAAAATTACCAAGAGGCAAACGTGATTTTGAAATAAGTTTTTAATTCAGTGTTGTATCACTTTTAGTAGGCTCTAATTGAGTTACTAAAATCTATGACAAAATTTGTTTGTTAACCGATCGAAACATCTAACCACCAAAAATAGATATCTCGTTCTGATAAGTCCGTTGTTTCATCAATTACATATATACAAAATTGGTTTTTTGGAAAATCCGACATTACTCCTTTATGTGCCGGAATTGCCTTTGTTATGCTGCAATTAAATGATTGAACAATTTTTGAATCTGTGCAGTAGAGAAAAAGACAAAGATATTAAAATCGTGGCTACTTCCTTAAAAAGCACCAAAATTGACAAAAAGATACCAGCGCACCAAACAGAGTACGAAGTGGCAACCGTGGTTTTCGCCGTGTTTTGCGGACAGCCTTAAAAAGAAAAGTCAGTAACCACAATCTTGATTAGCGAGTAGTTTGTGTTCGAAGCAAACATGTTAAGTGATGACTCTTGTTGATTTATGATCTTTGCATTTTATACTCAATCAAACATAATCAGCCCAAACCAACAAAATGTTCGGATAGAACTTTATCATGCGAAAGAGTTTGCATGAAACCCTTTAATACAATTTTCTAGCATCATACAATGTGACTGAATATGATGTGCTCTCTGAGTAGTGATACAAATTATATGAGTTGAAGCAATTAATGTTAACTTACATGAATGGAGATACAGCTCACGATGAAAGCGCTTCCATGTATACGTGCTGATCAGCTTGTAAAAGAAGTAATGTACATGGGTGTATATGTGTTATGACCGCGAGAAACAATTAGGGTGACCAGAATATTTTAATTATTTATTTTTTTTGCAAATATATATATATTTTTTTTTTGGAATTTTCAATTATGCAAATTGTTTAAGCTTTTTAAACTCGTGCTTCGTTTTCAAAAAATGAAAAAAATAAAAAACAAGTAAGGAAGGCTAAGTTCGGGTGTAACCGAACATTACATACTCAGTTGAGAGCTGTGGAGACAAAGTAAGGGAAAATCACCATGTTGTAAACAGAACCTAGGGTAACCCTGGAATGTGTTTGTATCACATGTGTATCAAATGGAAGGTATTAAAAAGTATTTTAAGAGGAAGTGGGCCATAGTTCTATAGATGGACGCCATTTAGGGATATCGCCATAAAGGTGGACCAGGCCTGACTCTAGAATATGTTTGTACGATATGGGTATCAAATGAAAGGTATTAATGAGTATTTTAAAAGGGCGTGGACCTTAGTTCTATATGTGGACGCCTTTTCGAGATATCGCCATAAAGGTGGACCAGAGGTGAAGGTGGGGTCTAGAATTTGTTTGTACTATATGGGTATCAAATGAAAGGTGTTAATGAGTATTTTAAAAGGGAGTGGGCCTTAGTTCTATAGGTGGACGCCTTTTCGGAATATCGTTATAAAAGTGGACCAGGGTTGACTCTAGAATGCGCTTGTACAATATGGGTATCAAACGAAAGGTGTTAATAAGTGTTTTAAAAGGGAGTGGGCCTTAGTTCTATGGGTGGACGCCTTTTCGGGATATCGCCATAAACGTGGACCAGGGGTGACTCTAGAATTTATTTTGTACGATATGGGTATCAAATGAAAGGTATTAATGAGTATTTTAAAAGGGCGTGGACCTTAGTTTTATATGTGGAGGCCTTTTCGAGATATCGCCACAAAGGTGGACCAGAGGTGAAGGTGGGGTCTAGAATTTGTTTGTACTATATGGGTATCAAATGAAAGGTGTTAATGAGTATCTTAAAAGGGAGTGGGCCTTAGTTCTATAGGTGGACGCCTTTTCGGAATATCGTTATAAAAGTGGACCAGGGGTGACTCTAGAATTTATTTTGTACGATATGGGTATGAAATGAAAGGTATTAATGAGTATTTTAAGAGGGCGTGGGCCTTAGTTCTATATGTGGACGCCTTTTCGAGATATCGCCATAAAGGTGGACCAGAGGTGAAGGTGGGTCTAGAATTTGTTTGTACTATATGGGTATCAAATGAAAGGTGTTAATGAGTATTTTAAAAGGGAGTGGGCCTTAGTTCTATAGGTGGACGCCTTTTCGGAATATCGTTATAAAAGTGGACCAGGGTTGACTCTAGAATGCGCTTGTACAATATGGGTATCAAACGAAAGGTGTTAATAAGTGTTTTAAAAGGGAGTGGGCCTTAGTTCTATGGGTGGATGCCTTTTCGGGATATCGCCATAAACGTGGACCAGGGGCGACTCTAGAATGCGTTTGTACAATATGGGTATCAAATGAAAGGTGTTAATGATTATTTTAAAAGGGCGTGGGCCTTGGTTCTATAGGTGGACGCCCTTTCGAGATATCGCCATAAAAGTGGACCAGGGGTGACTCTAGAATTTGTTTGTACGATATGGGTATCAAATGAAAGGTGTTAATGATTATTTTAAAAGGGAGTGGGCCTTAGTTCTATAGGTGGATGCCTTTCGAGATATCGCCATAGAGGTGGGCCAGGGGTGAATCTAGAATTATTTTGTACGATATGGGTATCAAATGAAAGGTGTTAATGAGTATTTTAAAAGGGAGTGGGCCTTAGTTCTATATGTGGACGCCTTTTCGAGATATCGCCATAAACGTGGACCAGGGGTGACTCTAGAATGTGTTTGTACGATATGGGTATAAAATTAAAGGTATTAATGAGGGTTTTAAAAGGGAGTGGCCCTTAGTTGTATATGTGAAGGCGTTTTCGTGATACCGACCAAAATGTGGACTAGGGTGATCCAGACCGTCATCGGTCGGGTACCGCTAATTTATTTATATATGTAATACCACGAACACTATTCCTTCCAAGATTCCAAGTGCTTTTGATTTCGCCCTGCAAAACTTTTTCATTTTCTTCTACTTAATATGGTAGGTGTCACACTCATTTTTCCAAGTTTTTTTCTAAAGTTATATTTTGCGTCAATAGACCAATGCAATTACCATGTTTCATCCCCTTTTTTCGTAGTTGGTATATAATTATGGCATTTTTTTCATTTTTCGTAATTTTCGATATCGAAACAGTGGGCGTGGTCATAGTCGGATTTCGGCCATTTTTTACACCAATACAAAGTGAGTTCAGATAAGTACGTGAACTGAGGTTAGTAAAGATATATCGATTTTTGCTCAAGTTTTCGTGTTAATGGCCGGGCGGATGGACAGACGGTCGACTGTGTATAAAAACTGGGCGTGGCTTTAACCGATTTCGCCCTTTTTCACAGAAAACAGTTATCGTCCTAGAATCTAAGCCTCTACCAAATTTCACAAGGATTGGTAAATTTTTGTTCGACTTATGGCATTAAAAGTATCCTAGACAAATTAAATGAAAAAGGGCGGAGCCACGCCCATTTTGAAATTTTCCTTTATTTTTGTATTTTGTTGCACCATATCATTACTGGAGCTGAATGTTGACATAATTTACTTACCTACGGTAAAGATATTAACTTTTCTTTTAAAATTTGAATTAAAAAAAAAATTTTTTTAAAACGTGGGCGTGGTCGTTCTCCGATTTTGCTAGTTTTTATTAAGCAGACATATAGTAATAAGAGTAACGTTCCTGCCAAATTTCATCATGATATCTTCAACGGCTGCCAAATTACAGCTTGCAAAACTTCTAAATTACCTTCTTTTAAAAGTGGGCGGTGCCACGCCCATTGTCCAAAATTTTACTAGTTTTCTATTCTGCGTCATAAGGTCAACTCACCTACCAAGTTTCATCGCTTAATCCGTATTTGGTAATGAATTATCGCACTTTTTCGATTTTTCGAAATTTTCGATATCGAAAAAGTGGGCGTGGTTATTGTCCGATATCGTTCATTTTAAATAGCGATCTGATATGAGTGCCCAGGAACGTACATACCAAATTTCATCAAGATACCTCAAAATTTACTCAAGTTATCGTGTTAACGGACAGGCGGACGGAAGGACGGACGGACATAGCTCAATCGAGTTTTTTTTCGATACTGATGATTTTGATATATGGAAGTCTATATCTATCTCGATTCCTTTATACCTGTACAACCAACTGTTATCCAATCAAAGTTAATATACTCTGTGAGCTCTGCTCAACTGAGTATAAAACAAGTAAGGAAGGCTAATTTCGGGTGTAACCGAACATTACATACTCAGTTGAGAGCTATGGAGACAAAATAAGGAAAATCACCATGTAGGAAAATGAACCTAGGGTAACCCTGGAATGTGGTTGTATGACATGTGTATCAAATGGAAGGTATTAAACAGTATTTTAAGAGAGAGTAGGCCATAGTTCTATGGATGGGCGCCATTTAGGGATATCGCCATAAAGGTGGACCAGGGCTGACTCTAGAATTTGTTTGTACAATATTGGTATCAAATGAAAGGCGTTACTGAGCATCTTAAGAGGGAGTGGGCCTTAGGTCTATCGGTGGACGCCTTTTCGATATATCGCCATTAAGGTGGACCAGGGGTGACTCTAGAATGTGTTTGTACGATATGGGTATCAAATGAAAGCTGTTAATGAGTATTTTGAAAAGGAGTGATCCTTAGTTCCATAGGTGGACGCCGTTTCGAGATATCGCCATAAAGGTGGACCAGGGGTGTCTCTAGAATGTGTTTGTACGATATGGGAATCAAATGAAAGGTGTTAGTGAGCATTTTAAGATGGAGTGGGCATTAGGTCTATAGGTGGACGCCTTTTCGAGATATCGCCATTAGGGTGGGCCAGGGGTGACTCTAGAATGTTTGTACGATATGGGTATCAAACGAAAAGTGTTACTGAGCATTTTAAGAGGGAGTGGGCATTAGGTCTATAGGTGGACGCCTTTTCGAAATGTCGCCATTAGGGCGGGCCAGGGGTGACTCTAGAATGTGTTTGTATGATATGGGTATCAAATGAAAGATGGTAATGAGTATTTTAAAAGGGAGTAATCCTTAGTTCTATAGGTGGACGCCTTTTCGAGATATCGCCATAAAGGTGGACCAAGGGTGACTCTAGAATGTTTGTACGATATGGGCATCAAACGAAAGGTGTTACTGAGCATTTTAAGAGGGAGTGGGCATGAGGTCTATAGGTGGACGCCTTTTCGCGATATCGTCATTAGGGTGGGCCAGGGGTGACTCTAGAATGTGTTTGTACGAAATGGGTATCAAACGAAAGGTGTTACGAGCATTTTAAGTGGGAGTGGGCATTATGTCTATAGGTGGACGCCTTTTCGAGATATCGCCATTAGGTTGGGACAGGGGTGACTCTAGAATGTGTTTGTACGATATGGGTATCAAATGAAAGGTAGTAGTGAGTATTTTAAAAGGGAGTAATCCTTAGTTCTATAGGTGGACGCCTTTTCGAGATATCGCCATAAAGGTGGACCAAGGGTGACTCTAGAATGTTTGTACGATATGGGTATCAAACGAAAGGTGTTACTGAGCATTTTAAGAGGGAGTGGGCATTATGTCTATAGGTGGACGCCTTTTCGAGATATCGCCATTAGGTTGGGCCAGGGGTGACTCTAGAATGTGTTTGTACGATATGGGTATCAAATGAAAGGTAGTAATGAGTATTTTAAAAGGGAGTAATCCTTAGTTCTATAGGTGGACGCCTTTTCGAGATATCGCCATAAAGGTGGACCAAGGGTGACTCTAGAATATTTGTACGATATGGGTATCAAACGAAAGGTGTTACTGAGCATTTTAAGAGGGAGTGGGCATTATGTCTATAGGTGGACGCCTTTTCGAGATATCGCCATTAGGGTGGACCAGGGTGACTCTAGAATGTGTTTGTACGATATGGGTATCAAATGAAAGGTGGTAATGAGTATTTTAAAAGGGAGTAATCCTTAGTTCTATAGGTGGACGCCTTTTCGAGATATCGCCATTAGGGTGGGCCAGGGGTGACTCCAGAATGTTTGTACCGTATGGGTATCAGACGAAAGGTGTTACTGAGCATTTTAAGAGGGAGTGGACATTAGGTCTATAGGTGGACGCCTTTTCGAGATATCGCCATTAGGGTGGGCCAGGGGTGATTCTAGAATGTTTGTACGATATGGGTATCAAACGAAAGGTGTTACTGAGCATTTTAAGAGGGAGTGGGCATTAGGTCTATAGGTGGACGCCTTTTCGAGATATCGCCATTAGGGTGGGCCAGGGGTTACTCTAGAATGTGTTTGTACGATATGGATATCAAATTAAAGGTATTAATGAGGGTTTTAAAAGCGAGTGGCCCTTAGATGTATATGTGAAGGCGTTCTCGCGATATCGACCAAAATGTGGACCAGGTGATCCAGAAAATCATCTGTCGGGTACTGCTAATTTATTTATATATGCAATACCACTAACAGTATTCCTGCCAAGATTCCAAGGGCTGTTGATTTCGCCTTGTAGAACTTTTTCATTTTCTTCTACTTAATATGGTAGGTGTCACACCCATTTTACAAAGTTTTTTCCAAAGTTATATTTTGCGTCAATAAACCAATCCAGTTACCATGTTTCATCCCTTTTTTCGTATTTGGTATAGAATTGTGGCATTTTTTTCATTTTTCGTAATTTTCGATATCGATAAAGTGGGCGTGGTTATGGTCGGATTTCGGTCATTTTTTATGCCAAGATAAAGTGAGTTCAGATAAGTACGTGGGCTAAGTTTAGTAAAGATATATCGGTTTTTTGCTCAAGTTATTGTGTTAACGGCCGAGCGGAAGGACAGACGGTGGACTGTGTATAAAAACTGGGCGTTGCTTCCACCGATTTCGCCCATTTTCACAGAGAACAGTTACCGTCATAGAATCTATGCCCCTACCAAATTTGGCAAGGATTGGTACATTTTTGTTCGACTTATGGCATTAAAAGTGTTCTAGACATACTAAATGAAAATGGGCGGAGCCAAGCCCATTTTGAAATTTTCTTTTATTTTTGTATTTTGTTGCATCATATCATTACTGGAGTTGAATTTTGACTTAAGTTACTTATATACAGTAAAGATATTAAATTTTTTGTTAAAATTTGAATTGAAAAAAAATTTTTTTAAAAAGTGGGCGTGTTCTTCATCCAATTTTGCTAATTTTTATTTAGCACATATATAGTAATAGTAGTAACGTTCCTGCCAAATTTCATCATGATATCTTCAACGACTGACAAATTACAGCTTGCAAAAGTTTTAAATTACCTTCTTGTAAAAGTGGGCGGTGCCACGCCCATTGTCCAAAATCTTATTAATTTTCTATTCTGCGTGGGCGTGGTTATAGTCCGATATCGTTCATTTTAAATAGCGATCTGAGATGAGTGCCCAGGAATCTACATACCAAATTTCATCTAGATACCTCAAAATTTACTCAAGTTATCGTGTTAACGGACAGACGGACGGACGGACGGACGGACATGGCTCAATCAAATTTTTTTTCGATACTGATGATTTTGATATATGGAAGTCTATATCTATCTCGATTCCTTTATACCTGTACAACCAACCGTTATCCAATCAAAGTTAATATACTCTGTGAGCTCTGCTCAACTGAGTATAAATATAACTCTTAAGGTGGTAATTTCGTGATGGGTAAGTGAACATCGAACGAGATGGAGTTCCAGCTGGCGTTTACTAGGACTATTGCTGACAGATATTTTCAGTAATGGACCACTGAATAAGTAAGTAGGGGTTGATTTTGGACTAAATAATGAACTAAAGTCGAAAACTTAGTATTTCCAAAAATCACTTCTACTTGGAACAATGTTCCTTTATAGATTTTTAGGAATTGTGTTCTGAAGGTGATTGAACAAGAAAAGAAAACAGTTAAGAAGAGCCAGGCGGTCGATTATATATAGTAATAGTAGTAACGTTCCTGCCAAATTTCATCATGATATCTTCAACGACTGACAAATTACAGCTTGCAAAAATTTTAAATTACCTTCTTGTAAAAGTGGGCGGTGCCACGCCCATTGTCCAAAATCTTATTAATTTTCTATTCTGCGTGGGCGTGGTTATAGTCCGATATCGTTCATTTTAAATAGCGATCTGAGATGAGTGCCCAGGAATCTACATACCAAATTTCATCTAGATACCTCAAAATTTACTCAAGTTATCGTGTTAACGGACAGACGGACGGACGGACGGACGGACATGGCTCAATCAAATTTTTTTTCGATACTGATGATTTTGATATATGGAAGTCTATATCTATCTCGATTCCTTTATACCTGTACAACCAACCGTTATCCAATCAAAGTTAATATACTCTGTGAGCTCTGCTCAACTGAGTATAAATATAACTCTTAAGGTGGTAATTTCGTGATGGGTAAGTGAACATCGAACGAGATGGAGTTCCAGCTGGCGTTTACTAGGACTATTGCTGACAGATATTTTCAGTAATGGACCACTGAATAAGTAAGTAGGGGTTGATTTTGGACTAAATAATGAACTAAAGTCGATAACTTAGTATTTCCAAAAATCACTTCTACTTGGAACAATGTTCCTTTATAGATTTTTAGGAATTGTGTTCTAAAGGTGATTGAACAAGAAAAGAAAACAGTTAAGAAGAGCCAGGCGGTCGATTCTAATGGGTCTTAAACACGCCCCATAGTCGATAATCCTGCGAGGATTCAAAACTTATTTCGCGACCTTTCCTCAAATCACTAGACCCCATTACATCTTATTTCGGAGTCCCTGTTTATTTATCACAAAAAAATTTATTGGATGCACTAGTCTCTCTAACTAACAAAAAAAAAAACGCTGCTAAAAGAAAAAGGGGTATAACTATGGCCAGAACTCCTCCCTCTCCCAGTTATGAGCCGCCCAGGTGACATGACGCTCGTGCTTCTCATCCCTCCCTGCCTTGACATCTAATTTAGCACTAATAGTTGCAGATGTCCCTATGTAAACACCACTTGCCACTTCACTTCGTTACCACCATTAATCAATTTACTTACTCATTTTTCTATTTCAATTCATTCACATATTAAATTTTTTATTTTAATTAGAAATTACGCTTAAATTGTAAATAACAAATAAGCTCTAGATTTTGCTTATCGTATACAAACTCAAGTACGTATCTAATTAGCCACTATAAAAATAGAAATTTTAAAGCCAATTCGCCTATGTATACTATCAATGTTTTATTATTTAAGATTGGAGAAGAGTTGTCAAAAAATAATTTATTTTTATACCTATGTTATCGCAAAAAGATTTACCTTTGTGATTCGAAAGTTCCCTATTTGAAATTACATGTATAAGATAAAATATATGAAAAGGTTTAACTTGCAATGTTGTCAGACGTGCACAATTTAATATATGTATGTAAGTGTTTATGTTATTCAACACAACACCACTCTTATAAATATCCTTACAAAGTCAGTTTACATACGCTATTGATGTAAACCTTCTTTAACATCAGTGTTTGACGTGATTTAAATGTAATATGTTTGATATGTGCAAATCCCCAGAGAGCAATTATGGATTATGTTAGTTTTTGACACAACATTCGATATGAGAACATTGAACATGTTACAAAGAGCGTAGATAACAATAGACGTCATTTCGTATGTTTGATATCAAACACTCGCTACAAAAGATTGTGGTTACTGACAGTTGCTTCCCACTTTTCGTTTTAATTTTCACTGCATGTCAAAACACTAGAGCAGTGTTGCCAGAACTTCTTTGTAGAAAAAAGGCTATATGTACAAAAATTAAAGGCTAAAAGAAGCGAAATAAAATTTTTTAAGGCTAAGAATAAAAGCTAAAAGTTAAAGGCAACTTTTCAAGAGTTTTACTAATTTTTTTCATAAAAACCATAAGCTCTGCAAAAAATGCGATCAGTCAAGGATGAATGTTTTAAAGATTAATTGAGGTTGGTGTAGTCAACGATTGCATATGCACAAACAAAAGGAAGCAGTCAAACTACCTAGAATTTTTCTTTTGATTGTAGTGTATGGATGCAGTTAAAATATTTTTCGATTAGTGACAAGCAAAATGGTAAATGAAACGGTTACTCAAAATGCACAAATTGAAATTTAGGGTTTATTTTATACTGCTTCTCCTATATTTCTGTCAATTAAACCTATATTCGTGCATCGCTGCAAGCACACAAATTTATTAATTTCAATGACGTAAAAATACATGGAAGAATAAACAGATAGAAAGTTATATGAGAGTAGATGTCTCCGCTTATTAAAAGGGGTTTTCGGATCCCAACTCCGGATTTTGTGGGCGTATATGATCCAAGTATGCAGATTTTGTATACTAGGCTAGACCTAAATCTTGAGGTATATCTTGAAAATAATATATTTTCAATGTCATATAGTGTTGTTAATTGAGTTAATATTGTCGCGTTCGTTAATCTACGAGCATCAGCCTCTCGTCTAAGGAATGTAAAATTTCGCCAAAGCTTCGGGAATATTCTCACAAAATACATGAAAATGTTCCGTCAGGAACCCAGACTTGCCCATACACATAAAAAAGTCTCAAGATATTTCAATAGTACAGTGCTATTCATCATCTGATGTATGAGAATTAATGATATCATTTCTTATAACAAAGCCGTGGCAGCATACAAATCGTGGCATAACAAAATCGGGGCAATATTTCGTACAGAATAAGAACAAGTAAGGAAGGCTAAGTTCGGGTGTAACCGAACATTACATACTCAGTTGAGAGCTGTGGAGACAAAGTAAGGGAAAATCACCATGTTGTAAACAGAACCTAGGGTAACCCTGGAATGTATTTGTATGACATGTGTATCAAATGGAAGGTATTAAAGAGTATTTTAAGAGGAAGTGGCCATAGTTCTATAGATGGACGCCATTAAGGGATATCGCCATAAAGGTGGACCAGGCCTGACTCTAGAATTTGTTTGTACAATATGGGTATCAAATGAAATGTGTTAATAATAATTTTAAAAGGGAGTGGGCCTAAGTTCTATAGGTGAACGCCTTTTGAGATATCGCCATAAAAGTGGACCAGGGGTGACTCTAGAATTGGTTTGTACGATATGAGTATCAAGTGAAAGGTGTTAATGAGTATTTTAATAGGGCGTGGGCCTTAGTTCTATATGTGGACGCCTTTTCGATATATCGCCATAAAGGTGGACCAGAGGTGAGGTTGGGGTCTAGAATTTGTTTGTACTATATGGGTATCAAATGAAAGGGGTTAATGAGTATTTTAAAAGGGAGTGGGTCTTAGTTCTATAGGTGGACGCCTTTTCGGAATATCGTTATAAAAGTGGACCAGGGTTGACTCTAGAATGCGCTTGTACAAAATGGGTATCAAACGAAAGGTGTTAATAAGTGTTTTAAAATGGAGTGGGCCTTAGTTCTATGGGTGGACGCCTTTTCGGGATATCGCCATAAACGTGGACCAGGGTTGACTCTAGAATTTATTTTGTACGATATGAGTATCAAGTGAAAGGTGTTAATGAGTATTTTAAGAGGGCGTGGGCCTTAGTTCTATATGTGGACGCCTTTTCGATATATCGCCATAAAGGTGGACCAGAGAAGAAGGTGGGGTCTAGAATTTGTTTGTACTATATGGGTATCAAATGAAAGGTGTTAATGAGTATTTTAAAAGGGAGTGGGCCTTAGTTCTATAGGTGGACGCCTTTTCGGAATATCGTTATAAAAGTTGACCAGGGTTGACTCTAGAATGCGCTTGTACAATATGAGTATCAAACGAAAGGTGTTAATAAGTGTTTTAAAAGGGAGTGGGCCTTAGTTCTATGGGTGGACGCCTTTTCGGGATATCGCCATAAACGTGGACCAGGGGCGACTCTAGAATGCGTTTGTACAATATGGGTATCAAATGAAAGGTGTTAGTGAATATTTTAAAAGGGCGTGGACCTTAGTTCTATAGGTGGACGCCCTTTCGAGATATCGCCATAAAGGTGGACCAGGGGTGACTCTAGAATTTGTTTGTACGATATGGGTATCAAATGAAAGGTGCTAATTAGTATTTTAGAAGGGAGTGGGCCTTAGTTCTATAGGTGGATGCATTTTCGAGATATCGCCATAGAGGTGGGCCAGGGGTGACTATAGAATTTTTTTGTACGATATGGGTATCAAATGAAAGGTGTTAATGAGTATTTTAAAAGAGAGTGGGCCTTAGTTCTATATGTGGACGCCTTTTCGAGATATCGCCATAAACGTGGACCAGGGGTGACTCTAGAATGTGTTTGTACGATATGGGTATCAAATTAAAGGTATTAATGAGGGTTTTAAAAGGGAGTGACCCTTAGTTGTATATGTGAAGGCGTTTTCGAGATATCGACCAAAATGTGGACCAGGGTGATCCAGACCGTCATCGGTCATAACAATAGACGTCATTTCGTATGTTTGATATCAAACACTCGCTACAAAAGATTGTGGTTACTGACAGTTGCTTCCCACTTTTCGTTTTAATTTTCGCCGCATGTCAAAACACTAGAGCAGTGTTGACAGAACTTCTTTGTAGAAAAAAGGCTATATGTACAAAAATTAAAGGCTAAAAGAAGCGAAATAAAATTTTTTAAGGCTAAGAATAAAAGCCAAAAGTTAAAGGCAACTTTTCAAGAGTTTTACTAATTTTTTTCATAAAAACAATAAGCTCTGCAAAAAATGCGATCAGTCAAGGATGAATGTTTTAAAGATTAATTGAGGTTGGTGTAGTCAACGATTGCATATGCACAAACAAAAGGAAGCAGTCAAACTACCTAGAATTTTTCTTTTGATTGTAGTGTATGAATGCAGTTAAAATATTTTTCGATTAGTGACAAGCAAAATGGTAAATGAAACGGTTACTCAAAATGCACAAATTGAAATTTTGGGTTTATTTTATACTGCTTCTCCTATATTTCTGTCAATTAAACCTATATTTGTGCAACGCTGCAAGCACACAAATTTATTAATTTCAATGACGTAAAAATACATGGAAGAATAAACAGATGGAAAGTTATATGACAGTAGATGTCTCCGCTTATTAAAAGGGGGTTTCGGATCCCAACTCCGGATTTTGAGGGCGTATATGATCCAAGTATGCAGATTTTGTATACTAGACTAGACCTAAAACTTGAGGTATATCTTGAAAATAATATATTTTCAATGTCATATAGTGTTGTTAATTGAGTTAATATTGTCGCGTTCGTTAATCTACGAGCATTAGCCTCTCGTCTAAGGAATGTAAAATTTCGCCAAAGCTTCGGGAATATTCTCATAAAATACATGAAAATGTTCCGTCAGGAACCCAGACTTGCCCATACACATAAACAAGTCTCAAGATATTTCAATATCACAGTGCTATTCATCATCTGATGTATGAGATTAATGATATCATTTTTTATAACAAAGCCGTGGCAGCATACAAATCGTGGCATAACAAAATCGGGGCAATATTTCGTACAGAATAAGAACAAGTAAGGAAGGCTAAGTTCGGGTGTAACCGAACATTACATACTCAGTTGAGAGCTGTGGAGACAAAGTAAGGGAAAATCACCATGTTGTAAACAGAACCTAGGGTAACCCTGGAATGTGTTTGTATGACATGTGTATCAAATGGAAGGTATTAAAGAGTATTTTTAGAGGAAGTGGCCATAGTTCAATAGATGGACGCCTTTTCGAGATATCGCCATAAAGGTGGACCAGGGGTGTCTCTAGAATTGGTTTGTACGATATGAGTATCAAGTGAAAGGTGTTAATGGGTATTTTAAAAGGGAGTGGGCCTTAGTTCTATGGGTGGACGCCTTTTCGGGATATCGCCATAAACGTGGACCAGGGTTGACTCTAGAATTTATTTTGTACGATATGAGTATCAAGTGAAAGGTGTTAATGAGTATTTTAAGAGGGCGTGGGCCTTAGTTCTATATGTGGACGCCTTTTCGTGATATCGCCATAAAGGTGGACCAGAGGTGACTCTAGAATTTGTTTGTACTATATGGGTATCAAATGAAAGGTGTTAATGAGTATTTTAAAAGGGAGTGGGCCTTAGTTCTATAGGTGGACGCCTTTTCGGAATATCGTTATAAAAGTTGACCAGGGTTGACTCTAGAATGCGCTTTTACAATATGGGTATCAAACGAAAGGTGTTAATAAGTGTTTTAAAAGGGAGTGGGGCTTAGTTCTATATGTGGACGCCTTTTCGAGATATCGCCATAAACGTGGACCAGTGGTGACTCTAGAATGTGTTTGTACGATATGGGTATCAAATTAAAGTTATTAATGAGGGTTTTAAAAGGGAGTGGCGCTTAGTTGTATATGTGAAGGCGTTTTCGAGATATCGACCAAAATGTGGACCAGGGTGATCCAGACCGTCATCGGTCGGGTACCGCTAATTTATTTATATATGTAATACCACGAACAGTATTCCTTCCAAGATTCCAAGGGCTTTTGATTTCGCCCTGCAAAACTTTTTCATTTTCTTCTACTTAATATGGTAGGTGTCACACTCATTTTACCAAGTTTTTTTCTAAAGTTATATTTTGCGTCAATAGACCAATACTATTACCATGTTTCATCCCTTTTTTCGTAGTTGGTATAAAATTATGGCATTTTTTTTCATTTTTCGTAATTTTCGATATCGAAAAAGTGGGCGTGGTCATAGTCGGATTTCGGCCATTTTTTACACCAATACAAAGTGAGTTCACATAAGTACGTGAACTGAGGTTAGTAAAGATATATCGATTTTTGCTCAAGTTTTCGTGTTAACGGCCGGGCGGAAGGACAGACGGTCGACTGTGTATAAAAACTGGGCGTGGCTTCAACCGATTTCGCCCTTTTTCACAGAAAACAGTTATCGTCCTAGAATCTAAGCCTCTACCAAATTTCACAAGGATTGGTAAATTTTTGTTCGACTTATGGCATTAAAAGTATCCTAGACAAAAGGGCGGAGCCACAACCATTTTGAAATTTTCTTTTATTTTTGTATTTTGTTGCACCATATCATTACTGGAGTTGAATGTTGACATAATTTACTTACATACGGTAAAGATATTCACTTTTCTTTTAAAATTTGAATTGAAAAAAAATTTTTTTTTAAAAAGTGGGCGTGGTCGTTCTCCGATTTTGCTAGTTTTTATTAAGCAGACATATAGTAATAAGAGTAACGTTCCTGCCAAATTTCATCGTGATATCTTCAACGACTGCCAAATTACAGCTTGCAAAACTTCTAAATTACCTTCTTTTAAAAGTGGGCGGTGCCACGACCGTTGTCCAAAATTTTACTAGTTTTCTATTCTGCGTCATAAGTTCAACTCACCTAACAAGTTTCATCGCTTAATCCGTATTTGGTAATGAATTATCGCACTTTTTCGATTTTTCGAAATTTTCGATATCGAAAAAGTGGGCGTGGTTATTGTCCGATATCGTTCATTTTAAATAGCAATGAGAGTGTGCAGGAACCTACATACCAAATTTCATCAAGATACCTCAAAATTTATCCAAGTTATCGTGTTAACGGACAGACGGACGGACGGACGGACATAGCTCAATCGAATTTTTTTTCGATACTGATGATTTTGATATATGGAAGGCTATATCTATCTCGATTCCTTTATACCTGTACAACCAACCGTTATCCAATCAAAGTTAATATACTTTGTGAGCTCTGCTCAACTGAGTATAAAAAGGATACAAACTCAGCCATTTTGCAGAGTGATAGGCACTTTTTTTAAGTATTTGTAGATATGTTTATAAATCACTTACAATTACAAAATTTTTTAAAATATAAACAAAGTTATAAATGGAATGAATCGAACTAAATATATATTAAACTGCGCGACGGCGGTAAGTTAACACGGGCGATAAAAGAGCGGGCGTTGCGATGCGGACACGATCGATGCGTGGGTGTGGATAGTTTTAAGTAAACTAAAAAATTGAGAGTGAGCCCGGTGGTGGTTGGCAAGCTACAGCTGAGCTGCACTTGCGCTTGGCCGCACTGGCCGGGTGTTGCCAGACGGAGGGGGCGGACTTAGTCCGAAAACTCGATCATGTCTTCAACATGCACCCCCCCCCCCCCCCCCCCCCCCCCCCCCCCCCGCCCGACGCGTTGATGGGTTAAGGGCGGCATCAACCCTGTCCAAGGCCGCCCGTGCCTCGGCTACTAATTGTCGTATTTTGTCGTCTTTGCGACGAGCCGATCGGCTTTGTACCGCGCTCTGGCGGTTTTCTGTGCGGGCTCGTGGGGTTGCCCTGTCTCTTCGTCGGCTGTCGTTGTCCTGGCGTCCAGCATGGTTGTTCGGTCGAGCCCGGTGGAGCAAAGTGTGGTGGCCGAGGGAGCATTTTCGGCAGCTGCTTGGGGAGTCGCACGCCCCGGTGGAGTGTGAAATTGCGAGGCATTTGAGGCAGTGCCGGTGGGTTTTTGCACTCTGGTATCTCTCCTCGGGTTTCATCGCAAAGAATGCCCGGCACTGTCTCAACACATGTCGTTGTCCACAGAGGCGACACTTTGGTCCCTCAGTTGTTCTGCGGGTCCTGCAAAGACAAGAAAAGAAAAATATTCGTATTTGCAGGCATGGGTGAGGGTAGCTTAGATAACTTTCCAGATTGCTAGGGGCATGAGGCAGAGGGTACCACGGGTAGGGTTGGCACTACTAGGCAGTTGGTAGCACGCACAGTTTGGCAATATTACGGGTTATTAATCCATTTTGGGTTTTGAGTTCCACAACTCGAACATGGTTATCCGATCCAGGGTGTAAAGTGATTACCCATCCCAAACGCCATTCGTTCGGGGGTAGTAAATCATCCTTTACCACGACTAAATCTCCAACTTGAATATTGCGTTGAGGGCATTTCCATTTGTACCGCTTATGCAGCTCCTTGAGATACTCGCTCTTCCATCGTGTGCTGAATTGGTGGTGAAGCACTTTCAGTTTCGGCCATTTGTTGACCAAAGTAAGATGCTCTGCAGTTGGCTCCGGTAACGACAAGAGCGGCGCGCCACGTAGGAAATGCCCTGGGGTTAGGACTAGGGGACCCATTGGATCTCCGGACATATGGGAGAGCGGTCGGGAGTTGAGGACCGCCTCTATGCGTACCAAGAGGGTGGTGAGCTGTTCGAAGGAAAACTTCTGGTTTCCTGCTACCTTCGTAAAGTGTATCTTGAAACTTTTCACGGCCGCTTCCCATAGACCACCCATATGTGGAGCGTATGGTGGGATGAATTTCCATGAGAATCCGTGAGTTGCATACTTTTCGGCGACGTCGGTAGCGACTTCCTTGAGGAATGTGGTGAATTCTCTTTGTAATCCGCGTTGTGCGCCGACGAACGTCTTTCCGTTGTCAGAATATATCTGGTGGGGTAGGCCACGGCGGCCAGTAAATCGGGCAAAGGCTGCGTTCAAGTCATTCGTGGTGAGATCAGAGCACACTTCTAAATGAACAGCCTTTGTGGAAAAACGTGCAGCAGGTTCGAATGGAGGAAGTCCAACAGCAGAGAACAAAATCGAGAGTATTCGGGTATGATAATTGGGTGCCGCTCATTAAAGCTATAGTTGGCATATGCTATTCTTCCTGAAACTCGCATGATTCCTGAGTCATCTAGCATGGGGTTTAATGTCAGAAGGGTGTTCTTTTTGGGTAAGGGTCCTGACGTTTGAAGCAGCTCTATCGTATCCGTAATAATTTCGTTGAGTTTGAGTGATGATTTTTATTTTGGCATCATTCACTTCGGCATGGGTGAGGTTGAGCGTGGCTGGAACCTCTAGTTTTCTTGCTTTTCGGATAAACCGCAACATATAGGCCACGACTCTAAGCACTCGAGAAAATGACGAAAAACGGTCGAGTATGTCTATATTTTCTTCCTGCAGGGTGTGGAATACTTCCTGCAGGGTGTGGAATACTTCCACATGTCGTTGTTCGGGGGGAGTTGGGTGGTGAGATATATCCTTTGGCCATGGAGTTGCTGGATTGACAAGCCAATTAGGTCCTTCCCGCCATAATGGACATTGTACTAAATCCTGAGGCTTGCAGCCTCAAGTGCCCAAATCCACTGGGTTATCCTTACTGGAAACGTGCCTCCAAGTGGCGTTGTCGACGTTCTTAAGAATTTCAAAGGGTCTGTTGGCGACATATGTTTTCCAGGTATGGGGTGGTTTTTACGGTGGCCAGTACGATGGCAGAATCGCACCAGAGAATGAGTTCGTGTTGGGGTAGATTCAGCTCGCTTCGCAGCTGCTTCACCAATTTGGAGAGTAAAACTGCTCCACAGAGTTCCAACCGTGGAAGACTCACGGTTTGGAGGGGTGCTACTTTGCTTTTAGCAGCTAGCAAGTGGGATGAAAAACTATTTTCATGGGTTTGTACTCTTAAATATATACAGGCACAACATGCTTTTTCTGAAGCATCTGAGAATCCATGCAGCTGGATTAGTTTATCGGGGGAATACTGTACCCACCTAGGGATTTTAATGTCTCTGATGTGAGGTAAATTTTCATAAATTGAGGTCCATTTTTGGAGAGCTCCGGGCTTCACGTCTTCGTCCCAATCCGTTCCTTCCATCCAGAGTTGTTGCAGCAACATTTTTGCAAGAATCATTATTGGCGAAAGCCATCCTGCGGGGTCAAACATTTTTGCAACTGCTGATAAAATCTGCCTTTTTGTAGTCGTGTTTTCTGCTGACGGTGGATCATACGTGTAGATGAAAGTGTCGGTTAGCGCATTCCACTGAATTCCAAGGGTTTTTGTGGAACTCAAATCATGGAATTTAAGGAAGTCAACGTCTAGCATCAGGGTCGGGAACGGGTTTTAAAATTTCAGGGTGATTTGCCAACATCTTCCTCAAAGGGAACCCTGTACAGTATGGGGTATGTGTAGTATGTGTAGTATGGGGCCTGTATGGAGGACGTCGTTCAACGAGTTGCCACAATGCGACATTTTTGATGCGTTGAAGACGACTCGCACTTTTTTGGTTTTGCTGTCGGGTTTTATGACAGCATGATGGGGTAGATAAAACGATAGATATTTACCATCTCTAATTATCTCTTGTTGGGAGGCGGGTTCCATGTGATCCATGGTTAAATATTCATTAAGGACTTCAAAATATTTGTCTCTTAATTCGGGTTTTCTTTCGAGGATTCGTTCGATGCTGATATACTGCCGAGTGCCAGATTTGCTGGAAATTCCGATTTGAACGGCAGTTTAACTCTGTAGCGTCCATCTTCTTCGCGAACGGTGGTTTTCCTGTAGAGTGCTTCGCAGTATTCATCATCTGCAGATCTTTGTTGGGTTTGGTGAACTTCTTCCTGTTCCCAAAATTGTCTCAAAAGTTGATTGATGGGGTCATCGGTGCATTCCGTGACATGAGTGCTGAAGGTTGATACCTTTTCAGCTACAGGGCCGCTTAATATCCATCCGAATATTGTGTTTTGGGCAAGTAATGTTCCACTCACATTTCGTAGGAGCCCTTCGGTGAGGATTTGCGGGGTGATATCGCTGCCGATTACCACCTCGATTTTCGATGGTATCGAATACTGTGGATCGGCTAACGGTAAATGGGACAGTTCTTCGAGATCGATGCTTGAAACTCTGACTGTGGGCAAGAACTTCGTTAGTTTCGGCAAAATTATTGCTTGTGCGTCTATCATTTGGGTTAAGTCTTCCGAAAAGAATGTTATCTGGCAGACTTTGTTAGCATTCTTCACAACCGTTCCACCCATTACAGATATCTGGTGGGTGGAGAGACTCTTTTGTGGGTAGACCAAGAAGCTTTTGTATACGGGATGATACAAAAGTTTTTTGGGAACCTTGGTCTATTAGGGCACGAATTTTATGGAATTCGCCAGCATAGTATATTGATACTACTGCTGTTGGTAGTAGGGTGGTTCCATGATTACTCGAGAAGAGTGTAGAAACCGGGTTTTTGTCTTGAGACTGTTGGGAGGAGATGGCTCTTGCGGCGGCTTTCGATGTTGAGGCTCGCTCGTCGTCCGTTCTCCTAGGGGTGCCGGTTTGGGCATTTTGAGCTCCGGGGTTTGGTTGTGATTGTTGGGGTTTGGGCTACAAATGCAGTAGTGAATGATGACGCTTTTGGCAATAAACGCACTTGAAACTACTTTTACATTCGTTCTTGGGGTGTGACGTTGATAAACAGTTTTCGCAGTAACTATTTTCTCTCACAAATTTGATTCGGTCTGATACCGATATATTTCTAAACCTAACGCAAGATTTGACGGCGTGGTATTGGTTGCACAATCTACACGAAGCCGTTTTATTTAACTCGGTGTGATATGCATGGGTTTTATTATTATTGGGTTGGGTCGAGTTTTGATTCACCATTCGTGGTGTAAAACTCGAAAATTGGGGCTTCGCCTTGCCTGGTCTGTAGGTACTTAGTCTTTCTACTACCTCGTATCTACTGTTGAGGAATTTATTCATGTCCTCCCAAAGGGGCAGCTCCTTCCGGGAGCTGAGGGATTGTTCCCATAGTGAAAGGCTTTCACTTGGCAGCTTTGATGAGCACAGATAAACGAGGATCGGGTCCCAGTCCGTTGTCGGGATTCCTTGGGTGTTTAAAGTTGACATGCAATTGTTGATTGTTGTCTGCATCTTCTGGATTTGTTCTCCTTTTTCTGTGAATATTGTGGGCAGGTTACACAGCGTCTTTAGTTGATTGTCGATGAGTATCCTTTTATTTTCGTACCTCGATCTAAGTGCTTCCCAGGCAAGCTCGAAATTATCATCGCTCGCATTGTTTTACAATAAGTCCTGCTTGTCCTTTAGTTTTCAGGCGTAGGTAGGGTGATAATTTAGGGTGGTTTTTATAGACTGCCGTAAACATATCTCTAAAGGATGGCCAGTCTTCGTATCCACCATGAAATACTTCTTTGTCGCATGGTGGTACTTTTAAATAAAAACCGTTTGCGTTTGAATTGTTCATTGAATGGGCGGGTATTTGTTGTTGGTTGGTGCTAGCAGTATTAAAAAGCTGCAAGGCTTCTAAAATTTCCGATTTGCATGTTCGGTACGTTTCCATGCATTTAGCAAATTTTTGCTCAACCGAGCCGCTGACATCTGTATAATTGTCAGAGAAACTTACATCTCGATGGGACTCTAGCACCTTTGCCCATATTTTATCTAGGTCTTCTAATTTGACCTTAAGCATACACTCTGATATATCGGTAGCTTGGGAGGGTGACCATCTTGAGCAGTAAACTTCTAATTGGTTACCGTCATATATGAATTTCTGCAGGCATTGGTCTGCAGTGGTCAATTTTTGGGTTTCGTTTGTTTTTGGCATTATAATTTAATTTTACCAAGAAATGGGAGCTTTTATTAAGCTGTGAAAATCGAAAAAAATTTTGTCAAAAGGGCAAAAAAAAATTTTTTGAAACCAGCCTAACGTACGCTTGGTTTTTAATACGGGCTCGTCTCAGCGCTTCCGAGTACAATTAATGTGAGTATATAGTAATATAAATATTATAATATTTGTGTTCACTGGGTTTTTTATTTTTTATTTTTTTGAGACCGGCCTAATATGTACCGGCTTTTTGGTTTGTTATATGTACTTGTCTCAGCGCGTCTGAGCACAAGTAATATGGGTATATAGTACGTATGTATGTATATATATAAGTGGGTAAAATATATTTTCCGGTAAACTGTGGTGTACCAACAACCTTTTGTTTGCCGTGCCAATGCACTTGATCTGTATTGACAAAGTAAATGTATGCAAAAATGTGATCGATGATCTTTTTGTTGCTTCCTTCTATTATGTAGTTACATATGGTCATGCAATTACTTTGTTGAGGGTGGCTTTTTGGCTTATGCAAAAAAGATATACAAGTGCGTGTGGGTGTTATGGGTGCATATACTATTATATTTGTATGCAAATTATCTTGGGTGCACCGGTAAAATAAACTTTGAGAGAAGTGAAAAAATTTGGCAAAGCTCGTTGCTATGGGTTTTTTATAAAATATATTTTATGTAATATATGTATATATGGGTAAATTGGGCAGCGGTGAATTTCACGCTGGAAAATATATATATAGCTCGTGGATGGTTACCGAACTAAGTGGGTATATACATATATTACATATATACGTATATACTTTTATACTTAAGTAGGTATTTAGCGCAACGAACTTTTGGGATATATAGAACGGAGCAGTGGATTTTCCGTTGGTACGGGAATAAAAATTTATTATTTGTAAAATTTATATGGGTTTTTGAAGGGACTGTACCTTTTGGTACTAGTGGGTAGGAAATTGAAATATTTTGCCGTTTAGGCTTTATGATGTGGGTTATATACCCAGGGTCCGGATATTTAGAGCGGAGGGTATACAATTCTGGAATTTATAGAATTTGGGTCCGTACTTTAGACGGAGGGAATATATTTGGGGGTATATATTGGGTAAGTTTCTAATGAAGGGTCCGGATTCTAAGATCGGAGGGATAGATACATATGTATGTATATATATGTGGGAGTGGGTTTCTAAACAACATCTTGACCTTTTCTCAGCAACCTTGTGGCACGCGATACGAAGAAGCAACAAAGAGAAACAACAATGATCAAACGAGAAGCAATAGTTAGTTGACGACGAGAACTCAAACCATAACGACGGCAGAACGACGCGTGTGAAAGTTAACCATCTTGAATATTGGAATTAACTAAATATCATATTACATTCAACCATTTGTGAATTTCATTTGTAACTAAATTCTTTATTAAACATTAAACGTTCAAAATTAAACATTAAATAATCTATTTAACTTCGTAAAAAGGATAGTCGTATATCACTAACCCCTTTTTACCCACAATTTGGGGGCTCAACCAGAATCAATTTCTTTTTCTTTGGCGTCGCGCAAACACGCGAAATAGTTTCAATTCTATTGTAAAAACTCGAAATAAATAAAAGTGACTATAAAACTGCAAAAAGTGGCGTTTTGTGCAAGAAAAACCATATTAAACGATTAGAAATTGCAAAATAAGAAGTAAAGTCGATTGCATAAAATTTCTAATAAGAAAGAAATTCGTGGAAATGTTGTGTCTGCAAAAATTTAAATTTGTACGCGAAAAGTTGCGTACAAGCTGCAAACAAAGCATTGTAGCTCTGCACAAATTTGTATTCGAGTCCGAAGGAGACAGATCAAATCGCAAACGTTTACGCGATATTGAAGGGTTTGAATACGACGAACATGACGACCGCTGCAAGCAAAAGTTTGAATACATCGATGGAAATTTGACAGCCACTGATCTTATATCCATTTTCCATCCATAGCTTCAAAGTAGAGAATGTTGGGCTGCACATTTTTCGGAATTTGCAGAACAAAACGTTGTTGTGTGCTGCGGCAGAGGCTGGGGAAAATGACAACGACGATGACGAAAGCGAAAATGGTGAGAATGGCGACGATGGTAGTGCTGATATGCGCAGTTTTGACGTAACTACAAATGACGCACATTTTGGATTTCCACCACGAACAAGTAGTCAAGTCAAAATCAACGATCGAATAAATAACGAAAGCGACGAACAACTGGAAGCGAATAGCAGAGGCGCAACAACAACAAAACCGTTTGCAGAAGCAGCACAAGTGACACGATTCTCTATCAACTTTCGTGATATTGAAGACTCTGTACGGCAATTTGATGGTAGTGAAAATATTTCTGTTGAGATTTGGCTGCAAGAGTTTGAAGAGACTACAATTATGTTAGGGTGGGATGAATTAAAAAATTCATATTTGCTAAAAAATCACTGCGAGGTTTAGCAAAGTTGTTTATTCAAAGCGAAAGAGGTATTACTTCTTGGCAAAAATTTAAATCAGCATTAGCAGAAGAGTTTAAGACTGTTGTAAATAGCGCACAAATACACAAACAACTATGCGAGAAAAAAATGAAAGCAGAAAAACGAGTGTGCAAGAAAATTTTTTGAGTATAAAGGAATTAGCAATGCGGGGTAATATCGAAGAAAATGCTTTAATGCAATATGTGATTGAAGGTATTAGCGACTTGAATGTAAACAAAGCAGTATTTTACGGTGCACATAGTTTGAAAGAATTTAAAGAATAAATCAAAATATACGAAACGATGCGAAAGAGTAAAAAGAAGAGTGTCGAATGTAAGGTAGAAGCAAAAAGTGCGGTGAAAACCGAAAAAGATAAATTTGTTTGCTACATTTGTGGGATAAAAGGGCACAAGAGTGTAGATTGTAAGGACAAGGTAGAGGGAACGAAATGTTTTCAATGCAAACAATTCGGACACATATCAAAAAATTGCCCAAAAAATGAAAATAAAAGTGAAACAAGCAATACGCGATGTCTTTACCCAAAAAATAACATGATGAACAAGTGGGTGGTCATTGAAAATGTTAAATATATGGCTTTGTTTGATACAGGCAACAAATTTAATATAATTACTGATAAAGTGCATAAGACATTGAATAAACCAGTACTGCAACAAACAGACGTATGTTTGGTAGGTTTTGGTGAAAGAAATATGAATAATAATATCAAACCAATTGGAAAATTTAGTACTGAAATATATGTTGACGATAATGTGTTCAAAGTGAATTTTTTGGTGGTATCTGATAAATATATGGATATTGATGTGGTGATAGGAGAAGAGTTTTGTTTACTAGCTGATATTCATATTAATCGTGATGGACTTTTGATAAGAAAGCATAATGAGGACAATAAAGAAGTGTTTTCCATGATGAATATCGAGTTCAATGATAATGAGGTGAACATTGATGAAAATGCTAGTGTAAGTGCGAAGCAAAAGGTGCATCTGTTGGTGAGTAATTATAAACCAAATAAATGCAAATCAACAAATGTAGAGATGAACATTGTTTTGAAAGATGAAACTCCCATAGCTTGTAGGCCGCGCAGACTTCCACTTTCAGAACGCTGCAAAGTATATGAACAAATTGAACAGTGGTTACAGGATGGTATAATCGAAAACTCTAACTCAGAATTCAGTAGCCCTGTAGTGATAGTCACCGTTAATAGAAGATCAGTTAGATCGGCTTCAAAATGGGAAAATATTTAGTACCATAGATTTGAAAAACGGGTTTTTTCACGTGTCAGTTTCTGAACCTAGTCGAAAATATACGGCATTTGTGACGAACATTGGACAATATCAATTTCGTAAAGTGCCATTCGGTTTGTCAAACTCTCCGGGTGTGTTCCAAAGGCACGTTAATGCAATATTCCGTGATTTATCTCGACAGGGAATCGCACTACCCTACATCGACGACATCATTATCCCTGCCCAAAGCGAAGGCGAGGCTTTGTGTAATTTAGAGAAAGTACTAAATCAATGTACAGACTATGGACTAGTAATCAATCTGAAAAAGTGTAATTTTTTGAAAAAGCGTGTCGAGTTTCTTGGTCACGTAATTGAGGGTCAAAAAATTTACCCATCTCCTTCCAAAATTGACGCTTTGTTTAAGTTTCCAATTCCAAAAAATATCAAGCAGTTGCAAAGCTTTTTAGGCCTTGCGGGTTTTTTAGAAAATTCGTTCCTGGGTTTTCTGTCATTGCTAAGCCGCTTACAGATATAACTAAGCAAGATCAAAAGTTCGTAATAGGGGAGACGCAAATCGCAGCATTCGACAGACTGAAGAAAGTACTCAGTGAAAAACCGGTACTAGGTATATTTAATCAACAGTATGAGACTGAAGTCCATACCGACGCATCCATAGACGGTTATGGCGCAGTGCTATTCCAAAAATTTCCTGACGATAATCAATTGCATCCTATATATTTCATGAGCAAGAAAACATCTGACGCAGAACGTAAATACTCAAGCTATGAACTAGAAATTTTAGCTGTAATAGAGGCATTGAAAAAATTTCGTGTGTATTTACTTGGTTTACATTTTAAACTCGTAACTGACTGTAATCCCTTTACGAAAACGTTGGAGAAAAAAGATTTAAGCACAAGAGTAGCGCGTTGGATCCTATTCCTTCAAGAATATGACTACCAGGTAGAACATCGCAAGGGTATTCTAATGAGGCACGTAGATGCTTTAAGCCGCTACCCGGTTATGAAGATAAGTGATGTAGATTTACTAAGCTCGTTACGATGCGCTCAACAGCAAGACGAAGAATTAAAAGCTATCACTGAAATTATTCAAGAGAAGAAGACGTACAACGACTATTTCCAAAAGGGAGGTATTCTCCACAAATTGATCGACGACACTGAGGTAGTGGTAGTACCGAAGTGTATGCAACGAGACGTGATTAGACGTGCACACGAGAAGGGCCATTTTGCCGTGAGAAAAACTAAAGATCTGATTTGTCGAGAGTTTTTCATTCCAAAGCTGGAAGAAAAAATACGCACGCATATAACTAACTGTGTTGCTTGCATTGTCTCAAACCGAAAGTTAGGCAAGCAAGAGGGCGAACTTCATCCGCTACACAAGGGTGAAACACCGCTTCATACGTACCATATAGATTTCCTTGGTCCGTTGGAGTCTACCAACAAGTCGTACAAACACATATTTGCCGTTATCGATTCCATTACAAAATTTTCTTGGCTATATCCTACCAAGTCAACGTCAGCACAAGAAGGAATTTGCCGTTTAAAATTACAGAGTATGACGTTTGGTAACCCAGTTCAGATTATCTCGGACCGTGGTTCGGCATTTACGTCTGACGATTTTCGAAAATACTGCGAAGACGAAAACATCCAGCATTTCAAAATAACCACTGGGCTTCCACGTGTTAATGGCCAAGTGGAGAGATTGAATGGCGTTATATCAAGCGTTCTATCAAAGCTAAGCAAAGATGATCCAAGTAAGTGGTATAAGTACACTGACAGGGTACAGCAAATCGTTAACTCCACATATAATCGAAGCATCGACATGACCCCATTCGAGTTGTTGACAGGTGTTAAGATGCGAACAAGCGACGACGTTAATATCAAAAATTTAATAGAAGAAGAAATGCGACAAAAATATGTAGATATGAGAGATGAGGCTAGGCAACATGCAAAAAAGCAGATTTTGAATATGCAAGCTGAAAACAAAAAAACATACAACCTTCGACGCAAAAAAGCCCACAAGTATTCCATTGACGACTTGGTGATAATAAAACGTACGCAATATGGTGGAGGACTCAAATTAAAAGCTAAATATCTGGGTCCCTACCATGTTATAAAGGTAAAGCCAAAAGATACCTACGACGTTGTAAAATCTGTTAAAACTGAAGGGCCAAATCAAACATCGACTTGCGCCGAATTTATGAAGCCATGGGTAAATTTCTCTGATGATGACAACGGTGCATTCGAGGGCGAATGCGCAGCAGGATGGCCGAATGTGGGAGTGGGTTTCTAAACAACATCTTGACCTTTAGCAACCTTGTAGCATGCGATACGAAGAAGCAACAAAGAGAAACAACAATGATCAAACGAGAAGCAATAGTTAGTTGACGCCGAGAGCTCAAACCATAACGACGGCATAACGACGCGTGTGAAAGTTAACCATCTTGAATATTGGAATTAACTAAATATCATATTACATTCAACCATTTGTGAATTTCATTTGTAACTTAATTCTTTATTAAACATTAAACGTTCAAAATTAAACATTAAATAATCTATTTTACTTCGTAAAAAGCATAGTCTTATATCACTAACCACTTTTTACCCACATATATGTACCGTACTCACTCTGACATTTTTGGTTTTTATATGTGTTACTTGTGAGTTGTTTGTATTGGACCTCCTTGCTGATGTTGTAATGTTTGTGTTGTTCTTCGTCTTTGTTGTAATGGTGATGTTGTTTTTAATATATGTATGTGTTTTGTTTTATCAAAATTATAAAATTATTGTTTTCAATTTTTTTCTTTTTTCAAATCTATTTTTTCCTTTTTTCTCAAAAAATTTTTTTTTTGAAAAACGTTATTTAATTTTTAGTGTTAACACAATAGCATTCAAGATATGTATGTATGTATTTTTTTTCAATAAATTTTTACTTTCTTAAAACTTTTCTTTTAATTTTCACCTTCACCCACTTCTTTTTACAAAACTTAATTTTGTTTGATTTTTGTAAATAAATCTTGTTATGATTTTTGTTTTTTTTTTTTTGAAAAATAGATTTCTTTCAATTGGTTCTTTCAACAAATTCTTTTTTTTTTTTGTCACGCTAACTTTTTCCTTCAAATGAATTTTATTTCTTTTTCTCAAAATTTTTTCCTTCTTTTTTTGTTTTTTTCACAAAATGTTTTCCCCTTTGCTTTTATCAAAAAATTATATTTTCTTTTTTTCCGTAATTTTTGATCAAATTTCTTGATTTCTAAAAATTTTTCTTTTCTTCACACACCTTAATGTTATTTTTGCATGCACATATATGTACGAACGTTTTGTTTAATTTATTTTAAATAATTTTTGTTTGCAACACTTGTTCCTACTTTGTGTTTTTATTGCCGATCGCGTTTTTTTTTTCGTTTTTATCTACAAATTTGTGTTTGTTTGTTTTATATTTATTTTATTTTATGTTTTTGGTCGCTGGTGCGTTTTGGCCGCGAACGACCATGGTTAAAAACTAATACACTAGGCACTTTATTTAAGTATTTGTAGATATGTTTATAAATCACTCACAATTACAAAATTTTTTAAAATATAAACAAAGTTATAAATGGAATGAATCTAACTAAATACATATAAAACTGCGCGACGGCGGTAAGTTAAAACGAGCGATAAAAGAGCGGGCGTTGCGATGCGGACACGATCGATGCGTGGGTGTGGATAGTTTTAAGTAAACTAAAAAATTGATAGTGAGCGCGGTGGTGGTTGGCAAGCCACAGCTGAGCTGCACTGCCTGTGCTTGGCCGCACTGGCCGGGTGTTGCCAGACGGAGGGGGCGGACTTAGTCCGAAAACTCGATCATGTCTTCAACACCTAGTTCAAGTCAATTCGCCTGAATGCACTAAATGTAAAATTTTGTTTAAAATTAATTTTGTCGCTGGTCATCTCATTGGCTCCATCAATGGCAGGCTTTATAAAATTACCAAGAGGCAAACGTGATTTTGAAATAAGTTTTTAATTCAGTGTTGTATCACTTTTATTAGGCTCTAATTGAGTTACTAAAATCTATGACAAAATTTGTTTGTTAACCGATCGAAACATCTAACCACCAAAAATAGATATCTCGTTCTGATAAGTCCGTTGTTTCATCAACTACATATATACAAAATTGGTTTTTTTGGAAAATCCGACATTACTCCTTTATGTGCCGGAATTGCCTTTGTTCTGCTGCAATTAAATGATTGAACGATTTTTGAATCTGTGCAGTAGAGAAAAAGACAAAGATATAAGAATCGTGTCTACTTCCTTAAAAAGCACCAAAATTGACAAAAAGATACCAGCGCACCAAACAGAGTACGAAGTGGCAACCGTGGTTTTCGCCGTGTTTTTGCGGATAGCCTTAAAAAGAAAAGTCAGTAACCACAATCTTGATTAGCGAGTAGTTTGTGTTCGAAGCAAACATGTTAAGTGATGTCTCTTGTTGATTTATGATCTTTGCATTTTATACTCAATCAAACATAATCAGCCCAAACCAACAAAATGTTCGCATCGAACTTTATCATACGAAAGAGTTTGCATGAAACCCTTTAATACAATTTTCTAGCATCATACAATGTGACTGAATATGATGTGCTCTCTGAGTAGTGATACAAATTATATTAGTTGAAGCAATGAATGTTAACTTACATGAATGGAGATACAGCTCACGATGAAAGCGCTTCCATGTATGCGTGTTGATCAGCTTGTAAAAGAAGTAATGTACATGAGTGTATATGTGTTATGACCGCGAGAAACAACTAGGGTGACCAGAATATTTTAATTATTTATTTTTTTTGCAAATATATATATTTTTTTTGGAATTTTCAATTATGCAAATTGTTTAAGCTTTTTAAACTCAACTCCGTACTTTTACAAATTTTGGCCTAACCAAACGCTTATTATTTCGCTTTCATGAACAACTTTGTGTATATTGTATAACTTTTCTAGCTCTTAGAATCGCTTATGCATATATTTTATGTTTTATAAAAGTATATGCCACTAAATGAAAATGTTCCTTTTGTTTGTTTGTTTAAACGTAACTTTTCGAACAATTTTTATGTAGCCATGTACATATATACTTTTTTTGTAGTGCTTCTATCGTAAGACTGTTTCGTAAGCTTAAACACTTTTGTTTTTGTGCTGTGATATTTGTTTTACTTAATTTCAGTTGCATTTGTTTCATTTCACATCGTTTTGATTTCAACTCAAATGGAGCCAAAATTGGATACGTTCTTTTTTCATATTTACTATAACTTATTTTTTTTAATTTCGTAAGGAAGCTATTACAAATAGTTTGTATTCTTTGTTTTTTTTTTTTTTGGAAGTCTTCGATTTCACTTTTTCTTAATCTTTTTATACTCTATGCTTTCTTTTCTTTGGCCTGAATAGGTCTTTATCTTTGCCCTTTTTTTGCTTTTTTACATGTTTTCACTTTAAAATTTTCCGTATTTTTTTTTTTGCTTTTCTTTATAGCTTTCTTGTATCTATATGTAAATGTGTTCACTTTTTTACCTAGTACTTCTTCAAACATTTTTCCTTAATTTTTACTTTTTCTTATGGTTTCCTTATTATGGAAATATTCTCACTTTTCTCCCTTTTTTTATACTTCTTGGGAATTATTCTTAATGTTTTTTTTTTGCTGACGTATTCAGTTTCTCGCCTTGTTAAAGAAATTTATATATATGTGTATATGTTTTTTCTTTTATATATTACATTTTTTTAATTAAACCTTTTTTTATTAGAAAACTGCACTCGATTTTTATAGAATTCATATGCTCGTGGTAATGTGTGTATTGGCTTCCGTCCGCAGGGTTCAAACTAGTTTGTCTGGCGATCTCCTCCCTTCTTTCGCCTCCTCGTTCGTATTTTTTGCAAAAATTGTTTTAGCTTGTGGTGGGAAAGTGGAAACTGTGCCCAAGCGGTTTCTCTCCCACCAAACGTATGTTTCACACATAAATAATCTACGATTTCAGAAAATTCTTTATTATAGTTTAATAGAAATATTTTTTGGAGTTACTAAAAAGTAGAGTGAAACCTATACTAAGGTATACCTCTCTAAAAGAGGGTTGAAAGGATTTTTTTTTTGAATCTTTAGATTCGAAATCTACGAAAATGTTTGAACAGTGAAATTTAATAAAGTTTTTGATTAAATAATTTCGGCATAAGCTTTGCTTTGCCTCGGAAGAACTTTTCTTTAGATAAGGTTTTATGTATATACAAAAATGTTCGCACACTTTTCATATGTACACCAAACCCTTTTTGAAGGAAGCTTTAACATATCTAAATTTTTATTTTTACTTATTTAAATATTTAAATTAGCATTTACTAAACACTTTTATTTTTATAAAAATTAACACATTAAAAAACTGTCCTACTTACCAAAAAGGTTGATGAGTTTTTGACGTCCGTCTCGGGTGAAGATCAAATCTAAAAGAAGGAATGTAGATCACCGGAACGAAAGCCAAACCTCATTCTTGTCTCTTTTCTTTCATTTCCTTTGATCAGCATATGACTTCCGTCATATGGAAATCAGATTGAAATTTAACGAAACTCTACTCTATTAGCATTTCGAACTGGGATGATTTTGCGTTAATACGCTGGAAATTAATTGCTTAAAAAAACTAAAATTTCTGAAATCGCACATTACAAACTGGATAATTCGCAATTTATTTTAAACCGGTGAATTAGACTGAAAAGGGGCGATCAAACTTTGATATCTTTGGCATTAAATGTTCCCACGATCTTCCCTTGCAAATCTTCTAAGACGTAGTAGAAATTACCCAGCTTCTCGCGAACTCTCGCTTTTATAAAAGCTTTACTTAATTTTGCATTGAAATTCTTCTCGAAATTACTTTGTGCAAAATTACGACGGAATACTTCTTGTCCTACTCTAAATGATATAGGCTTGGCTCGTATATTGCATTGTCTTTCATTACAATGATAGGAATTTGTCAAATTTTTCTTCAAATTGGCACGGCCAATGGATAATATATCGTCTCTAGCGAGTTTTATGCAAGGTTCATCTAGCGCATTCGCTTTGCGTAACAATTCATACGATGATCCATGAGTGATCATATCGAGTCCATATAATGCGTGGTAAGGTGAGCATTTCAAGGACTGATGTATTGAGTTCCGAAGCGCACAACTGATAAAGGTCAAATTTGTGTCCCATTCCCTGTGGCCATCCTTTAAATATGCTCTAATGGCAGCGATCAATGTACGGTTCACACGTTCTGAAGCATTCGCTTGTGGCGAATATAGCGCTGTATATACATGTTTAACTCCAAACTCCGTGAGAAATGCTTCAAAATCGTTGGTTTTGAACTGTGACCCATTGTCACTGACAAGAGTTTCTGGTAATCCATATGTATGAAAAATGTGTTTTTGTAGGAATTCAGTTATAGCTGAAGACGTAAATTTTTTAGCGGACACAGCCAGTGGAATTTGGACATGTGATCCAGCACAATTAAGAGTCCGATATGACCTGCTTTGCTACGGGGATAAGGTCCTAAAATGTCTACATAAATTCTTTGAAAAGGACGAGTTAGTACTGATCGTCCTTCACATTGGTGGTCGCAATATAATATTTGGAGCTTTGGTCGATTTGCATACTTCACAGTTACCTACGTATGTTTTAACATCTTGAACTAATCCTGGCCAATAGAACTTGCGGCGTATAAGATCCAGCGTCTTATGAATCCCGCCGTGATGGTGGTCGTGAGCACGCGACATGACATCTTTACGAAGTCCACTAGGGATCCACAGTTTCCAAGCGCATTTTTCGGTGACAGGCGTACCATCTGAGTGCTCTGTGCGTATGTAAACAAATTTATATACGACCCTAATATCCTGAAATTTCTCTTGATTATCAGAAATCTTTGATTTTACGGCTTGGTATTCTTCACTAGAAAAGTAAACAGAATCCAGATCGATTTCTGATTCAATCTCTAACAAAAACAGCTCTTCGCAATGCATCCTAGACAGTGCGTCGGTAACTATATTATCCTTTCATTTTCTATGGCTAACGGAAAATGTATAACTCTGCAGCTTAAGAGCCCACCTTGCCAAGCGGCCACTTAACTTTAGTTGCCTCATAAGCCACACGAGACTGAAGTGGTCTGTAATAATCTCAAATTCTTGCATTTCTATATAACACCTAAAGCGTTCTATTGCTGCTATTGCTGCCAAACACTCACGTTCCGTAACGCTATAGTTCCTTTGGGCATAGTTTAATTTCTTTGAAATAAAAGCCGTTGGGCGTTCATTTCCTTCACTGTCTAGCTGTATTAAAACGGCACCTATCCCGTAAATCGAAAAATCTGGGTTCTGTAAAACCGGAGCATTCATTAAACATTCTTTAATTTTCTCAAAGGCTGATTGTGCAGCTTCGGTCCACTCAAACTTGCGTTTGGTATACAAAACCTCAGTTATGGGATAAGCTATGTCCGAAAAGTTTTCTATGAATCTTCTGTACCATCCCGATAAACCTAGAAAACCTCTAACTTGTTTAACATTTTTCGGTGTTGGCCAGTCCTTAATTGACTCGATTTTCTCTGGGTCTATCGCAATGCCACCGTTACCAATAACATATCCTAGATATTTTACTTTTGTTACACAAAATTGGCTCTTATTGATGTTAGTTGTCAAATTCGCTTTTCTAAACTGCTCAGCTATCCTAACAAGAATAGATATATGGGATTCAAAGGTGTCTGATACGATACAAATATCGTCTAAATATCCAAATACACATGTTCGTAGGTCAGCTGGAATAATTTCGTCCATTAAACGAGACATAGTTTGCGCAGCGTTACATAAAGCAAAAGCCATCACAACAAATTGATACAAAGGACGTCCAGGCACAATAAAGGCTGTAATTTCTTTGTCTTCCTCTGCCAAAGTAATCTGCCAAAAGGCATCCCTTAGATTTGTTTTAGTTATAATATTTGCCTCTGACAATCCAGGGAATATACCCTCTATTGACGGAAGTGGGTACGCATCTTTCTTTTTTACTTCGTTTATTTTTCTTTCATCTAGACACAGTCGAATTTTATTGGGTTTTATAACCATATGCATTGGCGAGCTCCAAGGACTTTGAGACTTTTCAATAACTCCTAACTTCAGAATTCTATCTATCTCTTGATACATTAATTTCTCTACTGCTGGGGAAACTGGATAAAAGCGTTGCTTTATTGCTTTTGCTTCTCCTACGTCAATCTCGTGTCGCAAGAGACTTGTCCTGCCGAGTCCTTGTTTTTCGAAATCAGGAAAAAGTTACTTAACTGCTCCTAGCTGCTGACGTTGATCCTCGGTCAGCGGATGCAAAATAGATTTATAGTTTTCGTTAATGTGTGGGATATTGAACTACTTTCACATTTGTCGTTGGAAGAAATACTACCAATTATGCTTGGAGCCAACTCAAATAACTTCCAAAAATCAATTCCTAAAATTAGGGTTTGGCTATAGATGGAATTATATAAAGTTTTATTCTTTTAATTTTTGCCTTGTATTCTATATTTATATCAAGCTAACCAGTTATTGTTTGAGATTTCCAAAAAAATGCTCTTTGGCTAAACTAGAACCTATACAACTGATACTCGCACCAGTATCTAGCAGTCCGAACATCTTGCGGTCAAGAAGCTTCACTTTTGAATAATACCTAGCATCTTCTTCATTTAAAATGGACGATATTAACATGTTTTCCTATCTTTAATTGCTTCCAAAAGCGCGTAAGTCGCAAGGTTGACCTCTTGGTTTTTATTGAAGATTTATTGGGCTCAGAACGATCCTGGAAAATTCTGTTCCTTGCCACAATGTAGTTACGTATTCGCTCATGTAATGGTTTACGTGGGTAAATGAGTTTATCGACAGCCTTTGAATCGAGCTCTCGTTTTAAAATTTTATAGTTGTGGGAGTTTTCTACACCTGACGTTTGGTCGTATCTTAAATAACTGTCGGAATTAATTGGAATTTTTTCACCGTTTAACTCTAATTTTTCAGGTTGCGGGACGTTCGCTTGAGTTCGAACGTCTCCTTTGGGGTTTTTTTTTTGCCTGGATATGCAAGTTTCGCATTGGGGTTTGTATACATTTTTAGCACCACATCCGTAACAAAAAATGTTGCGTACCTTAGTGCACATATCCCATGGGTGACCTTCTTCATCACAGTTCCAACAGATTAGTTGCCGGATGTGACCGGATTGTAATTCCACTGCCGATACTTATGCTTCCTCTAAATCAGAGCTGATTTTTTCCATTTCACCTGCCTCTAAGTATGCAACATTGCGTCTCGGCGCATATGTTGGCGGATTGGTCCGGGGTAGGGATGCTCGTTGATATGTGGCTTCATTTAACAGATTTTCCCTCATTTGTACTAACTTTCGTAGATGTGCTACTGAAAGTGCAGGAACATATAGAAGCTCATGTCGGATATCGGGACGCAAATTCCTAGTTAGCAACTCTACTAATTCGTGCTCTTCCATTCGTATGGGGAGTCGATCTATCATGGACATTACTGAGTCATAAAAAGTTACAAAAGTTTCATTTGGAAGTGGCTTTCTGTTTCTTATTTCCTCACGTAGGTCGTATGTCGAACGGTAATCTTTAAATTCATACCTTTACGCAGTAGAGAAAGAATTCCAGTCAATGGCCGGTACTTGTTTGTGATTCCGGTACTTGTTGTGACTTTACCAGCAAGCAAAATATGTAAATTTTGGCAAACTGCATTAAAATCGTTGTTTAAACTTTCCGCTGTCAGCGCATGGACGCGATATATAAACTCGTTGCAAGTTAGTCCGTCAGCTGAACCGTCAAATTTTACATGCCAGTTTTGTATAATGGTCGTTATTTTATCCTGGCGAATGGATGGAACGTTAGCTGGCTGAAAACCTTGCTGATCCTGTCATATTTGGTTATTATCCGGGTACAATGTTGTATTCGGAGCATTCGCGACCTCTCCTCATAGCACTAGACCCCATATCATTTTATTTCAGAGTCCCTGTTTATTTATCCCAAAAAAATGTATTTGATGCACTAGTTTTCTAACCGCCTCTCCCAGTTATGAGCCGCCCAGGTGACATGGCGCTCGTGCTTCTTATCCCTCCCTGCCTTGACATCTAATTTAGCACTAATAGTTGTAGATGTCCCTATGTAAACACCACTTACCACTTCACTTCGTTACCACCACTAATCAATTTACTTACTCGTTTTTCTGTTTCAATTCATTCACATATTACATTTTTTATTTAATTAGAAATTACGCTTAAATTGTAAATAACAACTAAGCTCTAGATTTTACTTATCATATACAAACTCAAGTACGTATCTAATTAGCCAATATAAAAATAGAAATTTTAAAGCCAATTCGCCTATGTATACTATCAATGTTTTTTTGTTTAAGATTGGAGAAGAGTTGTCAAAAAATAATTTATTTTTATACCCATGTTATCGCAAAAAGATTTACCTTTGTGGTGCGAAATTTGCCTATTTTAAATTGCATGTATAAGATAAAATATATGAAAAGTTTTAACTTGCACGTTGTCAGACATGCACAATTTAATATAAGTATGTAAGTGTTTATGTTATTCAAAATCAACACAACACCACTCTTATAAATATCCTTACAAAGTCATTTTACATACGCTATTGATGTAAACCTTCTTTAACATCAGTGTTTGACGTGATTTAAATGTAATATGTTTGATATATGCAAATCCCCAGAGAGCAATTATGAATTATGTTAGTTTTTGACACAACATTCGATATGAGAACATTGAACATTTTACAAAGAGCATACATAACAAGGGACGTCATTTCGTATGTTTGATATCAAGCACTCGGTACAAAAGATTGTGGTTACTGACAGTTGCTTCTCACTTTTCGTTTTAATTTTCGCCGCATGTCAAAACACTTGTGAGGACCAAATATAACACCATTAATTTGGCCCACACTAAACGACCCCACATCGTATTCGATACAGCACTAACACAACAGCCAGTCACAAAAGGCTATAGCAACATACCAACCAACAAGTTCAATACAGCATACATCATATTCGATACAACACTAACACAACAGCCAGTCACAAAAGGATATAGCAACAGACCAACCAACAAGTTCAATACAGCATTGACACAGCAGCCAGTCACAAAAGGCTATAGCAGCAGACCAACCAACAAGTCTCAGCAACACAACGGGCAAGCACAACACTTTAATGCCAATACAACAAACTAACAAATCTCAGCAAGGCAACGAGCCTTCGCAACATCGAACAGCAACCATGGCAACGCAACCATTTGAGCACGCAATACCAAACAAAGCAATAAAAGGAGCAACACAGCAGGACAGAAGTTAGTTAGCACGGAGCTGTGACCGTGACCAGAGCTACTTGTGGAGCGTCCCTTGAAGTTGTCGGTTCTACCATGCGGACAGGTCATTTCACAGGAGTAAGTCGTGGCCTCAAGTGGTGAATGTGTCGGTCATACCACCAAACACCGCTTGAGACTTCGCCAGCAACGGCACTACCACAGTAACGCGCACCCGCGAACAGGCAGAGTCCGCCCGCCTGCGCCGACAGTAACAGCGCCACAAACAGCGCTACGCAAGCATATACGTTGACCGCAGCAACACTATGCAAACATACAATGCTAGCCGCAACAGCATCATAGCTAATATATACGCTGGCCATACCATTACGCCAATCTACTACGCTGGCCGCAACAGCACCATAGCTAATACACTACGTTGGCTTCAGTACTGCGCCGATCTACTACGCTGACCACGACAGCGCCCCGATAATATACTGCGTTGACACAGCAAAGTTACGCAAACCTACTACGTCAACTGTACCAGAGTTACCCTCGTGCCGAAGCACGGAGCATTGGTCGTGAGCGTCCTTGAAATTGTCGGTTCTACCATGCGGACAGGTCGCTTCACAGGAGTGAGTCGTGGCCTCAAGTGGTGAATGTGTCGGTTATACCACCAAACACCGCTTGAGACCTTGTGAGCAACGGCACCACCACAGTGACGCGCCCCGCGAGCAGGTGACATTCGCCAGCCAAACTACCACGCTGGTCACAATCGCAAACATACTACGTTGGCCATAGCATTACACCAATCCACTACCCCGGCCACAATCGCACACACACTACGTCGGCCACAGCATTACGCCAGCCACTACGCTGACCGCGACCGCACCACGCTAACATATTACGTGGACCACATCACTACGCAAACATACGACGTTGGCCACAGCATTGCGCCAACCCACTACGCTGACCGCAAGCGCCAACATACGACGCGGGCCACAACAGCGCTACGCAAGCACATTACGTTGGTCACCGCACCACGCTGGCCACAACAGCACTACGCACACATACTACGGTGACCACAGCAGAGTCACGCAAATACACGACCTCAACCACACTAGGGTTGCGTACATACACGCCAACGCAAGGCGTCACCGAAACACGTTTTACACGCACTCAGGCAACGACCAGCCGGGCGTCCTAACGGGAAGTTCCTAACGGGACACGCACGCCGACGCAGGGCGTCACAAAACACATTTACACACACAAGCAACGACCATCGAGGCGTCATAACGGGGCACGAGTACGGTTGGCCCAACACGTAGTATAGAGCAAGCATATATGGAAACGAAAACAACAAATATTTCTTCTTTTGATTACGTCAAATTTTTCATTTTAATTATAGTGTACATACATATATAGAATTAGAGAAATAAAGTGAATTTATATGAAAACGATTTGCACGGTGTCGCAAATTTACAAATCTATTTTAAGCGAACCTTGGACACGGTGAGTATACCCCTAGCACTTGTTGAAGAAGCGCCGGGACGGAAAAAGTTCGTTACACACTAGAGCAGAGTTGCCAGAACTTCTTTGTAGAAAAAAGGCTATATGTACAAAAATAAAAGGCTGAAGTAAGCGAAATAAAAATTTTTTAAGGCTAAGAATAAAAGCTAAAAGTTAAAGACAACTTTTCAAGAGTTTTACTAATTTTTTTCATAAAAACCATAACCTCTTCAAAAAATGCGATTAGTCAAGGATGAATGTTTTAAAGATTAATTGAGGTTGGTGTAGTCAACGATTGCATATGCACAAACAAAAGGACGCAGTCAAACTACCTAGAATTTTTCTTTTGATTGTAGTGTATGAATGTAGTTAAAATATTTTTCGATTAGTGACAAGCAAAATGGTAAATGAAACGGTTACTCAAAATGCAAAAATTCAAATTTTGGGTTTATTTTATACTGCTTCACCTATATTTCTGTCAATTAAGCCTATATTTGTGCATCGTTGCAAGCACACAAATTTATTAATTTCAATGACGTAAAAATACATGGAAGAATAAACAGATGGAAAGTTATATGACAGTCGATGTCTCCGCTTATTAAAAGGGGTTTTCGGAACCCAACTCCGGATTTTGAGGGCGTATATGATCCAAGTATGCAGATTTTTTATACTAGACTAAACCTAAAACTTTAGGTATATCTTGAAAATAATATATTTTCAATGTCATATAGTGTTGTTAATTGAGTTAATATTGTCGCGTTCGTTAATCTACGAGCATCAGCATCTCGTCTGAGGAATGTAAAATTTCGCCAAAGCTTCGGGAATATTCTCATAAAATACATGAAAATATTCCGTCAGGAACCCAGACTTGCCCATAAACATAAATAAGTCTCAAGATATTTCAATATCACAGTGCTATTCATCATCTGATGTATGAGAATTAATGATATCATTTCTTATAACAAAGCCGCGGCAGCATACAAATCGTGGCATAACAAAATCGGGGCAATATTTCGTACAGAATAAGAAAAAGGATACAAACTCAGCCATTTTGCAGAGTGATAGGTTACCTAGTTCAAGTCAATTCGCCTGAATGCACTAAATGTAAAATTTAGTTTAAAATTAATTTTGTCGCTGGTCATTTCATTGGCTCCATCAATGGCAGGCTTTATAAAATTACCAAGAGGCAAACGTGATTTTGAAATAAGTTTTTAATTCAGTGTTGTATCATTTTTATGAGGCTATATTTGAGTTACTAAAATCTATGAAAAAATTTGTTTGTTAACCGATCGACACATCTAACCACCAAAAATAGACCTCTCGTTCTGATAAGTCCGTTGTTTCATCAATTACATATATACAAAATTTGTTTTTTGGAAAATCCGACATTACTCCTTTATGTGCCGGAATTGCCTTTGTTCTGCTGCAATTAAATGATTGAACGATTTTTGAATCTGTGCAGTAGAGAAAAAGACAAAAATATCAAAATCGTGGCTGCTTCCTTAAAAAGCACCAAAATTGACAAAAAGGTAACAGGGCACCAAACAGAGTACGAAGTGGCAACCGTGGTTTCCGCCTTGTTTTTGCGGACAGCCTTAAAAAGAAAAGTCAGTAACCAAAGAGTATATATTTGTCAAGAGGCGTCACTCGATACTTTTGTTGTTGCCAAAGCAAATTACTCGATGTTTTCTCAAGGTAGTCGTTGGTTTTTTTATCAGATGTATTTATAAAAACGCCTTCTATATATTTTCGTGGGGTATTTGTGTTTATTTTATTGATTGTATTAAATTAATTAATTAATTCTCTTTCCAAAAATCGTAATTATGCAAAGTCACTTTTCCGCATAACTATATAGGATTCAATTAAAGAAAACTAAACAAAACTTCCTTGAGAATCACATTCGACATGACAGGGTTGCTTTGGAAACAACAAAGTATCGAGTGACGCCTCTTAACAAATATATACTCTTTGCAGTAACCACAATCTTGATCAGCGAGTAGTTTGTGTTCGAAGCAAACATGTTAAGTGATGTCTCTTGTTGATTTATGATATTTGCATTTTATACTCAATTAAACATAATGAGCCCAAACCAACAAAATGTTCGCATCGAACTTTATCATACGAAAGAGTTTGCATGAAACCCTTTAATACAATTTTTTAGCATCATACAAGGTGACTGAATATGTGATGTGCTCTCTGAGTAGTGATACAAATTATATGAGTTGAAGCAATGCATGTTAACTTACATGAATGGAGATACAGCCCACGATGAAAGCGCTTCCATGTATGCGTGTTGATCAGCTTGTAAAAGAAGTAATGTACATGAGTGTATATGTGTTATGACCGCGAGAAACAATTGGGGTGACCGGAATATTTTAATTATTTTTTTTTTATATATTTTTTTTTGGAATTTTCAATTAGGCAAATTGTTTAAGCTTTTTAAACTCAACTCCGCACTTTTACAAATTTTGGCCTAACCAAAGGCTTATTATTTCGCTTTCATGAACAACTTTGTGTATATTGTATAACTTTTCTAGCTCTTAGAATCGCTTATGCATATATTTTATGTTTAATAAAAGTATATGCCACTACATGAAAATGTTCCTTTTGTTTGTTTGTTTAAACGTAACTTTTCGAACAATTTTTATGTAGCCATGTACATATATACTTTTTTTGTAGTGCTTCTATCGTAAGACTGTTTCGTAAACTTAAACACTTTTGTTTTTGTGCTGTGATATTTACGTATTTACTTTTTTGGAAATTTCGCTAAGAATGTGTCGACTATGCTGTGTTGTTTTACTTAATTTCAGTTGGAGCTAAAAGTGGATATTTTCTTTTTGCATATTCACTATAACTTATTTTTTCTAATTTCATAAGGAAGCAATTAAAAATAGTTTGCATTCTTTGTTTTTTTTTTTTTGAACGACTTCGATTTCACTTTTTCTTAATCACTTTATGCTCTATGCTTTCTTTTCTTTGGCCTGCATAGGTATTTATCTTTGCCCTTTTTTTTTGCTTTTTTACATGTTTTCACTATAAAATTTTCCGTATTTTTTTTTTTTGCTTTTCTTTATAGCTTTCTTATATCTATATGTAAATGTGTTCACTTTTTTACCTAGTACTTCTTCAAACATTTTTCTTTAATTTTTACTTTTCTTATGATTTCCTTATTATGGAAATATTCTCACTTTTCTCCCTTTTTTTTATACTTCTTGGGAATTATTCTTTTTTTTTTTGCTGCCGTATTCAGTTTCTTGCCTTGTTAAACAAATTTATATATATGTGTATTTGTTTTTTCTTTTATATATTACATTTTTTGAATAAAAAATTTTTTTTATTAGAAAACTGCACTCGATTTTTATAGAATTCATATGCTCGTGGTAACGTGTGTATTGGCTTCCGTCCGCATGGTTTCAAACTAGTTTGTCTGCCGATCTCCTCCCTTCTTTCGCCTTCTCGTTGGTATTTTTTGCAAAAATTGTTTTAGCTTGTGGTGGGAGAGTGGAAACTGTGCCCAAGCGGTTCCTCTCCCACCAAACGTATGTTTCACACATAAATAATCTACGATTTCAGAAAATTCTTTATTATAGTTTAATTGAAATATTTTTTGGAGTTACTAAAAAGTAGAATGAAACCTATACTAAGGTATACCTCTCTAAAAGAGGGTTGAAGGGATTTTTTTTTTGAATCTTTAGATTCGAAATCTACGAAAATGTTTGAACAGTGAAATTTAAGAAGTTTTTGATTAAATAATTTCGGCATAAGCTTTGCTTTGCATCGGAAGAAATTTTCTTTAGATAAGGTTTTATGTATATACAAAAATGTTCGCACACTTTTCATATGTACACCAAACCCGTTTTGAAGGAAGCTTTAACATATCTAAATTTTTATTTTTACTTATTAAAACATTTAAATTAGCATTTACTAAACACTTTTTTTTATAAAAATTAACACATCAAAAAAATGTCCTACTTACCAAAAAGGTTGATGAGTTTTTGACGTCCGTCTCGGGTGAAGATCAAATCCAAAAGAAGGAATGTAGATCACCGGAACGAAAGCCAAACCTCATTCTTGTCTCTTTTCTTTCATTTCCTTTGATCAGCATATGACTTCCGTCATATGGAAATCAGATTGAAGTTTAACGAAACTCTACTCTATTACCATTTCGAACTAGGATGATTTTGCGTTAATACGCTGGAAATTAATTGTTTAAAAAAACTAAAATTTCTGAAATCGCACATTACAAACTGGATAATTCACGATTTATTTTAAACCGGTGAATTAGACTAAAAAAGCGGAGATCAAACTTTGATATCTTTGGCATTAAATGTTCCCACGATCTTCCCTTGCAAATCTTCTAAGACGTAGTAGGAATTACCCAGCTTCTCGCGAACTCTCGCTTTTATAAAAGCTTTACTTAATTTTGCATTGAAATTCTTCTGGAAATTACTTTGTGCAAAATTACGACGGAATACTTCTTGTCCTACTCTAAATGATATAGGCTTGGCTCGTAGATTGTATTGTCTTTCATTACAATGATAGGCATTTTTTAAATTTTTCTTCAAATTGGCACGGCCAAGGGATAATATATCGTCTCTAGCTAGTTGTATGCAGGGTTCATCTAGCGCATGCGCTTTGCGTAACAATTCATACGATGATCCATGAGTGATCATATCGAGTCCATATAATGCGTGGTATGGTGAGCATTTCAAGGACTGATGTATTGAGTTCCGAAGCGCACAACTGATAAATGTCAAATTTGTGTCCCATTCCCTGTGGTCATCCTTTAAATAGGCTCTAATGGCAGCGATCAATATATTTCTTTTGATTATCAGAAATCTTTGATTTTAAGGCTTGGTATTCTTGACTAGAAAAGTAAACAGAATCCAGATCGATTTCTGATTCAATCTCTAACGAAAACAGCTCTTCGCAATGCATCCTAGATAGTGCATCCGGAACTATATTATCCTTTCCTTTTCTATGGTTAACGGAAAATGTATAACTCTGCAGCTTAAGCGCCCACCTTACCAAGCGGCCACTTAACTTTGGTTGCCTCATAAGCCACACGAGACTGGAGTGGTCTGTAATAATCTCAATTGTTTGCATTTCTATGTAACACCTAAAGCGTTCTATTGCTGCTATTGCTGCCAAACACTCACGTTCCGTAACGCTATAGTTCCTTTGGGCAGAGTTTAATTTCTTTGACATAAAAGCTGTTGGGCGTTCATTTCCTTCACTGTCTAGCTGTATTAAAACGGCACCTATCCCGTAATCGCTGGCGTCGCAATGAACATAGATTTTTTTCGAAAAATCTGGGTTCTGTAAAACCGGAGCATTCATTAAACGTTCTTTAATTTTCTCAAGGGCTGATTGTGCAGCTTCGGTCCACTCAAACTTGCGTTTGGTAGTCAAAATCTCAGTTATGGGATGAGCTATGTCCGAAAAGTTTTCTATGAATCTTCTGTACCATCCCGCTAAACCTAGAAATCCTCTAACTTGTTTAATATTTTTCGGTGTTGGCCATTCCTTAATAGACTCGATTTTCTCTGGGTCAATCGCAATGCCCCCGTTGCCAATAACATATCCTAGATATTTTACTTTTGTTACACAAAATTGGCTCTTATTGATGTTAATTGTCAAATTCGCATTTCTAAACTGCTCAGCTATCCTAACAAGAATAGCTAAATGGGATTCAAAGGTGTCTGATACGATACAAAGATCGTCTAAATATCCAAATACACATGTTCGTAGGTCAGCTGGAATAATTTCGTCTATTAAACGAGACATAGTTTGCGCAGCGTTACATAAACCAAAAGGCATCACAACAAATTGACACAAAGGACGTCCAGGCACAGTAAAAGCTGTAATTTCTTTGGCTTCCTCTGCCAAAGGAATCTGCCAAAATGCATCCCTTAGATCGATTTTAATTATAATATTTGCCTCTAACAATCTAGAGAATATACCCACTATTGACGGAAGTGGGTACGCATCTTTCTTTGTTACTTCGTTTATTTTTCTTGCATCTAGACACAGTCGAATTTTATTAGGTTTTATAACCATATGCATTGGCGAGCTCCAAGGACTTTGAGACTTTTCAATAATTCTTAACTTCAGAATTCTATCTACCTCTTGATACATTAATTTCTCTACTGCTAGGGAAACTGGATTAAAGCCTTTCTTTATTGCCTTTGTTTCTCCTACGTCAATGTCGTGTCACAAGAGACTTGTCCTGCCAAGTCCTTGTTTTTCGAAATCAGGAAAAAGTGACTTAACTGCTCCTAGCTGCTGACGTTGACCCTCGGTCAGCGGATGCAAAATAGATTTATAGTTTTCGTTAATGTGTGGGATATTGAACTACTTTCACATTTGTCGTTGGAAGAAATACTACCAATTATGCTTGGAGCCAACTCAAATAACTTCCAAAAATCAATTCCTAAAATTAGGTTTTGGCTTATAGATGGAATTATATAAAGTTTTGTTCTTTTAATTTTTGTCTTGTATTCTATATTTATATCAAGATAACCAGTTATTGTTTGAGATTTCCAAACAAATCCTCTTTGGCTAAACTAGAACCTATACAACTGATATTCGCACCAGTATCTAGCATCCGAACATCTCTCGGTCAAGAAGCTTCACTTTTGAATAATACCTAGCATCTTCTTCATTTAAAATGGACGATATTAACATGTCTTTCCTATCTTAAATTGCTTTCCAAAAGCGCCTAAGTCGCAAGGTTGACCTTTTGGTTTTTATTGACGATTTATTGGGCTCAGAACGATCCTGGAAAATTCTGTTCCTTGCCTCAATGTAGTTACGTATTCGCTCATGTAATGGTTTATGTGGGTAAATGAGTTTATCGACAGCCTTTGAATCGAGCTCTCGTTTTAAAATTTTATAGTTGTGGGAGTTTTCCACACCTAGCGTTTGGTCGAATCTTAAATAACTGTCAGAATTAATTGGAATTTTTTCACGGTTTAACTCTAATTTTTCAGGTTGCGGGACGTTCGCTTGAGATCGAACGTGCAAGTTTCGCATTGGGGTTTGTATACATTTTAACACCGCATCCGTAACAAAAAATGTTGCATACCTTAGTGCACATATCCCATGGGTGACCTTCTTCATCACAGTTCCAACAGATTAGTTGCCGGATGTGACCGGATGGTAATTCCACTGCCGATACTTGTGCTTCCTCCAAATCAGAGCTGATTTTTTCCATTTCACCTGCCTCTAAGTATGCAACATTGCGTCTCGGAGCATATGTTGGCGGATTGGTCCGGGGTAGGGATGCTCGTTGATATGTGGCTTCATTTAACAGATTTTCCCTCATTTGTACTAACTTTCGTAGATGTGCTACTGAAAGTACAGGAACATATAGAAGCTCATGTCGGATATCGGGACGCAAATTCCTAGTTAGCAACTCTACTAATTCGTGCTCTTCCATTCGTATGGGGAGTCGATCTATCATGGACATTATTGAGTCATAAAAAGTTACAAAAGTTTCATTTGGAAGTGGCTTTCTGTTTCTTATTTCCTCACGTAGGTCGTATGTCGAACGGTAATCTTTGAATTCATACCTTAACGCAGTACAGAAAGAATTCCAGTCAATGGCCGGTACTTGTTTGTGATACCGCCAATACCTGGTTTTGGCTTTACCAGCAAGCAAAATATGTAAATTTTTGCAAACTGCATTAAAATTGTTGTTTAAACTTTCCGCTGTCAGCACATGAACGCGATATATAAACTTGTTGCAAGTTAGTCCGTCAGCTGAACCGTCAAATTTTATATGCCAGTTTTGTATAATGGTCGTTATTTTATCCTGGCGAATGGATGGCACGTTAGCTGGCTGAAAACCTTGCTGATCCTGTCGTATTTGGTTATTATCCGGGTACAATGTTGTATTCGGAGTATTGGACTGAAGATTTAGGCTGGCTCTCAATCGTTCAATAGCTGCGTCCACGATTTGAGATATTTGGCTACTATCAACTAAGTTTGAGTTAACGTTTTGCCGGGTATTATCGTTTACTCGAAAACAATTATTTCGATTTTCAGAATTAATATTTATCAAAGGTAAAGAGCGATTTTGATCATCGTTATTAGTTGGTTGTGATACGTTATTACTATTACTCTCGTTATAAGTCGGCGCTTAGAATTCTATCTGGGTACCGCTCGTCCTTGTGACGTTTGAGTCGGATTGGAAAATGTCGGATTATTATTTTTACCAATCGTAATCTTTTGCAGTTCGCGAAAACTACAAGCCCTTCTACAATACGGACATTCTTGTGAAGTGGATAACCAACTTCCGATGATATATATGGTTACATAAAGTTTTACGCACTTCCTGATCTGATTTATAAGGTCTTGTTGACAGATGGTACAAATATTACCTTCGGCCTCTGAGCCTTCTGGCACCAGTGAAAGATTTTCTTTGCCATAGTGCTTCGTTTTCAAAAAATTTCAACAAAAAAAAAATATATAACTCTTAAGGTGGTAACTTCATGATGGGTAAGTGAACATCGAACGGGATGGAGTTCCAGCTGGCGTTTACTTGGACTATTGCTGACAGATATTTTCAGTGGTCCATTGTTTTAGGTAGGCGTTGATTTTGGACTAATAATGAACTAAAGTCGATAACTTAGTATTTCCAAAAATCACTTCTACTTGGAACAATGTTCCTTTATAAATTTTTAGGAATTGTATTCTAAAGGTGAATAAACAAGAAAAGAAAACAGTTAAGAAGAGCCAGGCGGTCGATTCTACTGGGTCTTTAATACGCCCCATAGTCGATAATCCTGCGAGGATTCAAAACTTATTTCTAATAGAAACAAAAAAAATCGTTTGAACTAAACAAGATATTTATGTGAAATTAAGGATATATATAAATAAAGATACATGAGAAAGAGCATGTAGAAACGATAGAAAATGAAAAACGTATTACTAAAATGAGACCAGTGCACTGTGGAGCAAAATGATGGTTGCAGATGTTAAAGTTGCAAATTATTATGTATGTGTATACATAGAGAATGTACACATATATATATTTTTTTTTTGGCTCTACCTGGCTTTTCTTGCCCACGTTGGGCGCCATTTAGTAATGTTTTATAGCGAATTGGAATTGGAAAATATCCAAAAGGGACTTAAGGTCTTCTTACCTGCTCTTGCCGTGACGAGTAAGTCCATCGGGACCCGTCTATTGGCTAGCAAAACAGTGGTGCAGAGGGGGGGGGGGGGGGGGGGGATCGCAACCTTTCCTGATGCACTAGTCTCTCTAACTAACAAAAAAAAAAAACGCTGCTAAAAGAAAAACGGGCATAACTATAGCCAGAACTCTCCCCTCTCCCAGTTATGAGCCGCCAAGGTGACATGGCGCTCGTGCTTCTTATCCCTTGCCTTGACATCTAATTTAGCACTAATAGTTGTAGATGTCCCTATGTCAACACCACTTACCACTTCACTTCGTTACCACCATTAATCAATTTACTTACTCATTTTTCTGTTTCATATACACATATTAAATTTTTTATTTAATTAGAAATTACGCTTAAATTGTAAATAACAACTAAGCTCTAGATTTTACTTATCGTATACAAACTCAAGTACGTATCTAATTAGCCAATATAAAAATAGAAATTTTAAAGCCAATTCGCCTATGTATACTATCAATGTTTTGTTATTTAAGATTGAAGAAGAGTTGTCAAAAAATAATTTATTTGATGTAAACCTTCTTTAGCATCAGTGTTTGACGTGATTTAAATGTAATATGTTTGATATATGCAAATCCCCAGAGAGCAATTATGAATTATGTCAGTTTTTGACACAACATTCGATATGAGAACATTAAATATTTTACAAAGAGCATACATAACAAGAGACGTCATTTGGTAATTTTCGCCGCATGTCAAAACACTAGAGCAGTGTTGCCAGAACTTCTTTGTAGAAGAAAGGCTATATGTACAAAAATTAAAGGCTAAAAGAAGCGAAATAAAATTTTTAAGGCTAAGAATAAAAGCTAAAAGTTAAAGGCAACTTTTCAAGAGTTTTATTAATTTTTTTCATGAAACCCATAAGCACTGCAAAAAAGCGATTAGTCAAGGATGATTGTTTTAAAGATTAATTGAGGTTGGAGTAGTCAACGATTGCATATGCACAAACAAAAGGAAGCAGTCAAACTACCTAGAATTTTTCTTTTGATTGTAGTGTATGAATGCAGTTAAAATATTTTTCGATTAGTGACAAGCAAAATGGTAAATGAAACGGTTACTCAAAATGCAAAGATTCAAATTTTAGGTTTATTTTATACTGCTTCTCCTATATTTCTGTAAATTAAACTTATATTTGTGCATCGTTGCAAGCACATGTCGGTGAAACACACAATTTTATTATAAATGTTTTAAATGTCAAAATATCAATGACCCTGTAAAAGTATATGCGTATTGTGTTACAGGATCTACTGTGCACATAAAATACTTGTTGAATAAATTTGTATGTGATCGAAGTAAACTGTTATCACTGTAACGAAGCTTTTCCTTGCCCCGGTGCTTCTTCAGTAACTGCTGGGGTATACTCGCCGTGTCCAAGGTTCGTTTACAATGAATTTGTATTTCGGGGCGCCTTGCAAATCGTTTTCATATAAATTCACTTTATTGGTAAATTCCCTAAACTATAATATAAATTGTATAAAATGTGTATCTATAATTCACTTAATTTCATTGCTTGCTTTATAATTCGTGATGGGCTAGCGGTCCCTCGTGTCCCGTTAGGAACGTTCTGTTAGGGCGCCGTACTGGTCGCCGTCTAGGTATGTGTGAATGTGTCTCGGTGACGCCTTGCGCCGGCGTGTTCCTATTATGGTTAGTGGCAGTGCTAAGCCTGCTGCGGCCAGCTTCGTATGCCTGCGTATCTCTGCTGTGGCCAACGTCGTATGTACGCGTAGTTCTGCTGCTGCCAACGTCGTGTGTATGCGTGACTCTGCTGTGGCCAACGTCGTATATTTGCGTAGCTCAGTTGCGGCCAACGCCGTATGTAAGTGTGACTCTGCTGTGGCCAACGTCGTGTGTATGCGTAACTCTGCTGGCGTCGTATGTATGCGTGACTCTGCCGCCGAGGCTTATGGCGATGGCGCGCGGGCTCGTGACGTTGTGGGCCTTCGCTTAGCGGGGAGCGAGCGTAGTTTAAGGCATTGTAGAGCGGTCAAAACCAGCTTACCCACAATCCCCAACCCACGGCTCTCTCCTATGACGAGAACTGTCCTGCGATGGTCAAAACCGATACGCCTTTCAGATGCCCTTCAATTGCTGCTCAGGTGACAGTCGCAACTTTGCGCCCCGTTAGGTGCGATCCGTTAGCCTCGGTATAGTCACGTTGTTGCGTTTCACCTCGACTCACTCCTACTGCGGTTGCCGACGTACTTCTGCCGCGGACGACGTTTGGCTGAGCGCGGGATCACGATGCTGTGGAGGGCGTTTGCTTGCGAGGGAGCATGCGTGATCTAAAGCGTTGTAGAGCGGTCAACACCTGGTTACCCACATTCTTCAGTCCACGACTTTCTCCTATGAAACGCACTGGCTTGCAATGGTCAAAACCGATATGCCTTCCAGAGCGCTCCAATAGTAGCTCCGGTCGCAACCACAACCGCATGCTGACTGATTCCTGTCTACTCCTATTGCCCTTTTTATAGCCAATGTTCTTGATGTTGCTAGCATAGTTCGTTGCTTTGCCATGGTTACGGTGTTGCTGTGGCGTGTTGCGGCAACTTGTTGCGCTAGTGATGTTTCTGACACTTGTTTGTGTCCCGTGTTGTGTTGGCAATGTTGCTAATCGTGTTTTTATGATGTTCCAGAGACTTGTTTGTGTCTCGTGTTGTCTGTAGTACTGCTCCTGTGTTATGGGGTGGTGGTTGTGTGTGGGCCAAATTAATGGATTATATTTGGTCCTCACACTCCCCCCCCCCCCACACCGGCGATTTAAACCCCCGTGTCTGCTACTTGGATCGTTACCTTCCTTCTGTTCATCGTGATTTTGTACCTATCGGTTCGGAATTTCACCCGGGGGTTGCACCTCCCTTCGGCGATGTCGGTGAACAACTCTCGTACTTTGTTTGCCACCTCCGGGAATTGTTCTAGCGCTGGGCCCTCTGCATCCTCGGCGAGTATTATTGTTCGGCCGTATTCCGGTCCCTCCGCTGGGTTTGAACCAGGTTCTGCCTGCGGCGGCTTATGGCTGGGCTGGGCGCGCACTATTTTGGCGTGTGTTTGTGCTACAGGATATGGCTGGTTGTTGTTGTTGTTGTAGCGATAAGGTTGCTCCCCGAAGGCTTTGGGGAGTGTTATCGATGTGATGGTCCTTTGCCGGATGCAGATCCAGTACACTCCGGTACCACAGCACCAATAAGGTGCTAGCCCGACCATCTCGGGAACGATTTATGTGGCCACATTAAACCTTCAGGCCATCCCCTCCCTCCCCACCCCCAAGATCCATGAGGAGCTTGGGGTCGCCAGAGCCTCGTCTGTTAGTGAAACAGGATTCGCCGCGGATAGGTGAGGTTGACAATTGGATTTGGAGAAGCTATATATTGCGCTGGCAACCTGAAGGGTTGCGCTACACACCCCTTGAATCTGGTATTTTAGTCGCCTCTTACGACAGGCATACCTACCGCGGGTATATTCTGACCCCCTTACCCGCTGGGGGTAACGGTCGACGGTGGTGGTGGTATGTGGTCGTTTTCTGTTCGGTGCATGGCTGCGGCGGATCGTGGCTAAGATTTCTGCGCGTTTCCGGGCTGCCATCTCCTCCGTAAACGGCTGCTGTATGTGCCCAGGTCCCCCTTATCGCCGTCCTGTATAGCGTAGGACTCTGTCGATGCTTTCCAGCACGTATATGCCACAGTCGTTGTCATTGCTCTGCTGCGGCACGGCTAACTGTAACTTCTGGGCCATGAAGTCCGCACTCCCGTATCTCTGCTGGCACTCCTACCGCAGGAACTTCAGCCACGCCTCAGTCGCGTATGTAACCTTGCCCCTGACCCTGGAATCGGTATCCATATGTAGCGCTCTTGCCAGCACTCCACATCAGCCACGTGGTGGGTCATTTCCCGATTCGCTAACGCCAGTAAGTACCAATGGTTCGATACATTGTGGGGTGCCAGTATGATGCGCTTACCAAACAGGTCCGTATTCCTCAGCCATCGGTGTATGCGCCGATGGTTTTCATCCTCGTTATCCTTCTGGGTGAGTTGCCAAATTACGAATGGGCTTAATGTTGTACCCTGTTGCCCGTACACGATCCCCAGTTCCTTCGCCCACGCGTCGATGACCGTGTCGGTGAGCCAGCGGCTTCCCTCGAGGGAACGGAGATCGGTCGCGTAGAGTGCGATACCTCGTGGTCCCGGTGGGAAACTTATCTCCGGCCCTTCCTTCTCCTGCGCTAATTGGTCATCGTCCGATGATAGCTCGATCGTGTCGGCCTGTTTTATTGGGCTATGTGGCCGGTTGGCATTGCCCTTGCCAATTGTGGCGGCCTGGTCTACCCGTACCCTTCCCAGGATGTTGGTTGTTGTCGGTGGTCCGGTTGTTGGCATGTCGGCCTCGACCGAGGCAACCTCCCGTACTGCTGCGAGTGTGGCGTTCGCAAACGAAGCAATTGCGCGTCTGGCTATGGATCCGGCGATAGCTGTGTTCGCCGTGACTATGCGTGCTGTCTGCGCGTACGAGACGGAAGCGCGTCGGGCGTTCGCTACGATGGTGGCTGCGTTTGCCGCAGCTATACGAACGGCGTATACGGCTGCCTTGGGATCACTTTCGGCGTCCTGAGCGGTTGAGCGTGCTGCGGGGCGCATATCGTCGGCGGTGACGTTCGGGGCGTCTGCGTGTGCCTGCATACCGGCGGCGCTGGCTTAGGCAGCGATCGCTGCACGGACTTGTTCCGTAGTACGCGTGCCGTTGGCGTCGGTGTTCGCAGCATTTGGTGGTGTAATGGTGCGTGCGACGTCAACGTACGTATTTGCGCGAGTAGTTGCACGCATGTTGTTGACGTCGCCGCCCGTAGTTTTCAGTGGTGTGATGTCGCGTGCGACGTCAGCGTACGAGTTTGCGTGTGTAGGTCCACGCGCGTTGCTGACGTCGGCGCCAGTAGCGCCTTCCAGCAGCACGACCCTAGGGCGTTTTGCTTCCTCCTCCTCGTAGCGCTGGCGCATACGCTTGTCGCTGTTGAATAATTTGGCGTTATAACCCTCCATTGTAAATTGTTGGTTTGTCGAGAAATTCGTAGCAAAAGAACGCGTTGGAGTATCCGTTCCCTGAAAGCTCGGCGAAGGCTGTCTGCGGTAGCACGCCTCATGGGGATCAATTCCACCCACTTGCTGAATCGGTCGAAAAATACAAGTAACATGGTGTTTCCGTGTGTAGACTGTGGTAGGGGTCCAACGAAGTCGATGCAGACCGTGGCAAATGGTTCCTGGGCTACCTGTGAGAGCATCTTTCCGGCTGGCTTTTGTTGTGTTTCCTTATATTTCTGGCAGGATTCGCATTGACGTACATACCGGCTGATGTCACGGAACATACCGGGCCAATAATATCGGTTGGCGACTCGTGCTACTGTCCGGCGGATACCCATGTGTCCCGCGCTTAGTATGTCTTGATTTTCCTGTAACACTCGCTGTCTGAGTGATGTGGGCACACACAATTTCCATGGTACCGCCTCTTCGTCGTGTGACCGGCAGGGAATATGGCGGTATAAGTGTCCATCCTGTATTGTATAGTCGGCGTATTTCTCCGGGTTGGTGCGTACCTCGCTGACCCGCTTGTGCCACCACTTGCATTGTGGTTCCGTCGTCGTGGTAAATCGTAATGCTTCCAGCGGCTGTCGAGATAGAGCGTCCGCCACCAGGTTGAGCTTTCCCTTACGATACTCAATGTCGAAGGTGTGCTGCTGTAGTTCTAAGGCCCATCGCGCTATGCGGGCAGAAGGGCTCTCAATGGAATTTAGCCACCTTAGAGACATGTGGTCGGTTATTACTTTAAATTTGTAGCCTTCCAAATATGGCCTCATCTTACGGATTCCCCAAACGATGGCCAGACACTCCTTTTCGGTGGGTGAATAGTTGGCCTCTGCCTGGTTGAGCTTCCGGCTGGCGTAAGCGATCACTCGCTCGCCCTCTTCTAACTCCTGTGTCAGCACTGCCCCCAGGCCGTAGTTACTCGCGTCCGTCTGCAGGGTGAACGTTTTCGTGAAATCCGGGCATGCAAGTATGGGTGCTTCAGTGAGTTTCCGTTTGATGATGTCGAAGACTTCTTGCTGCTCGGTTCCCCATCTCCAATGCTTGCCTTTCTTTAACAGGGCGGTGAGCGGCTGGCTTATAGTGGCGAAATCGGGCACGAAACGGCGGTACCAGGAGGCTATTCCTAGGTATTGGCGTACTTCTTTCGCGCTGGTCGGTGGCTTCAGTTCCTGAATAGCGGCAACCTTTTCTGGGTCCGTGTGGATCCCTTTATCGCTGACCACGTGGCCCAAGTACTTGAGTTCTTTCCTAAAGAAATCAAACTTCTCTGGATTGATCCTGAGGTTGGCGCGCTGTAGTCGTAACTTCACCTCTCTTAAATTTCGGATGTGTTCCTCTAAAGTTGTGCCTATGACGATAATATCATCCAGGTACGCAAAAGCATGGGGCTCCATTTCTGGCCCAATGATCTGGTCGAGCGCCCTCTGGAACGTTGCGGGTGCCGAGTGCAAACCAAAGGGCATGACACGCCACTGGAACAGGCCGCGTCCGGGTACCGTGAAAGCCGTGTAGGGGCGACTGTTTGATTCCAGCGGTATTTGTCAGTAGCCGTTCTTCAGGTCGAGGCTACTTATATATTTCGCTTGTCGTAGTTTGTCCAAGATGTGCTGTATCCTTGGCAGCGAGTATGCGTCGGGAACTGACTTGGCATTGAGCTGCCGGTAGTCCGCGCAAAGCCTCCACTTACCGTTCTTTTTCTTAGCTAACACGATCGGGGCGCTATGTGGGCTGCGGGATGGCTCGATGCATCCCTTCGCGAGGAACTCTTCGATCTCGTTGTTAATTATGCTCTGCATCGCTGGATTGCGCGGGAAATACCGTTGCTTGATGGGACGGTCGTCAGTCAGGATGATCTTGTGTTCGGCTACCGTCGTCACTCCGCTCATGGCCTCGAACTTTTTGAGTTCTACTGCCAGAAATTCTCGTATGCGATCCCCCTCGCCTTCTATACCACTATGTTCATTGCTGGGTGTGTCTCCGTTAATTCCGTTCCTGACGTCGTACTTGCCGTTCCTCGCACTCGGTGGTGTTATACTCTGAATGGTCTCCGCCGTGGCTCCATGAGGCGGTGTGTGCTGAGCAAGGGGTCTGGTTAGCACGAGGTGTCCTCCTCCTCATTATATGGCTGCTCCTAGGCTCCCCAACGTATCTAGGCCAAGTATAATGTCGTCGATTGCCTCGGGCATCACATGTAGGACTGTGTGCAATGACGAATCTCCGAGGCGTACCTCTGTCCTTACGGCATCGAAAATCGTAGTGCTGACTCCGTTGGCCATTGTTATTTCGATGGCCACTCTTACCCTCTCCCCGCTTCCAGAACTCACCACGTGATTCGCGAGGGTGGCTGAAACGAAGCTCCCTGAGGCCCCTGTATCGATAACTGCCTCCGACGATACTGCTCCAATCTGAGCTGGGGCATATAGGCGACCGTGTTCCTGGTACATGACTACCGCTGATTCGGCGCTGGGTTCAGTGGGCTCGACGCGCCTTGTCCTTGGTGAAGCCTTCCGTCGTTTCCCTGACGTCGACGGCAGCATTCAATCGTGCGTATATCGTTTCGACCGCACTCCCAACAAAAAATTTTCCGTGGGTTACGACATCTCCTTGCATAGTGTCCTTCTTGGCCACACCTTCTACATACCCTGCTCGGATCGAAAACCTGAGTTTCTGGTGGTGAGTGGCGCTGTACCCTCGGTGAATGCTGGTGGGATGATCGTTCCGACTGCGGTGATGAAGCTGTAGTTTTGTCACCAACGACGTGTCTCGCTATTTCGCGACGTGATCCATCTGATGTCCGTCGGTAACCTTCGTGGATACCTTCATATTCCTCGGCGAGAGAGATGAGTTCTCCTAGCGAATGTAGAGTAAATAATCGGGGTGGCTATTGCGGAAAATTCTTTCCAGGCGTTGCTCGTTGCAGTATCCGGCGTGTCTCATCAAGTTTTGTATCCCTAGGACATACTCTTTATATCTTTCGCGGGCGTGCTGCCTTCGTTGCCGTATTTCGTCCTCGAGACGCTCGAAGTACCTGGCTGGTAGAAAGAAGCTTAGAAAGTCGCGCTTGAAGGTCGTCCAGTTGCTCCAGTGTACGTTGTTATTGCGGTACCATTGAAGAGCGGTGCCACCTAGCAATTCGGGCATCGTTTTTGAGAGAAAGTCTACGTTTAGCGTATAGACATCGGCTAGTTCTTCCAGCCGTTCGACGAAAGCTAGAGGGTCCCGTCCACCTTCAAATTTCACTGACCACTTTCTTACCTGGTCGATGATGCGTGCGAATATAATGGTCGGTGCCTGAGATGCACCGTTGGGTGGTACCGCTACTCCGGATGATGCGCACTGTTGTGGGGGTACCTGGGAGGGAACGCAAACTGGTTGTGCTCAGCTGGTATATCGGCGATATTCATGGCTCCGCCTCCGTTCGGCGGGATCGGTGTCTTAGACTCATTTTCCTCACTCGTGTTTGCTGTATTTTCCTTCCTATACGCGGCTTCTAAGGATAAAAATTTTGTGTGTATTTCCGAGTCAACATTTGCTTTTGAAGCCATGGCTGCTATGCGATTTCTGATTTCTCGGGTGGTGCCTGTCTGCTCAATGCCCAGCTCCTGTGTAATGGATATCAGCTGCTCCTTTGAAATATTGTCTAGCCACGTGGTGTCAACCTGGTCGGCCATTTTTCTGTTAGGTTTCTAGTCAGGAATGTTCCTTCTGACGTTGTACGATTTGCAGGTTCCCTGCTCGGGTGCCAATTGTAACGAAGCTTTTCCTTGCCCCGGTGCTTCTTCAGTAATTGCTGGGGTATACTCGCCGTGTCCAAGGTTCGTTTACAATGAATTTGTATTTCGGGGCGCCTGGCAAATCGTTTTCATATAAATTCACTTTATTGGTAAATTCCCTAAACTATAATATAAAATGTATAAAATGTGTATCTATAATTCACTTAATTTCATTGCTTGCTTTATAATTCGTGATGGGCTAGCGGTCCCTCGTGTCCCGTTAGGAACGTTCTGTTAGGGCGCCGTACTGGTCGCCGTTTAGGTATGTGTGAATGTGTCTCGGTGACGCCTTGCGCCGGCGTGTTCCTATTATGGTTAGTGGCAGTGCTAAGCCTGCTGCGGCCAGCGTCGTATGCCGACGTACTTTTGCCGCGGACGACGTTTGGCTGAGCGCGGGATCACGATGCCGTGGAGGGCGTTTGCTTGCAAGGGAGCAAGCGTGATCTAAAGCGTTGTAGAGCGGTCAAAACCTGCTTACCCACAATCTTCAGTCCACGACTTTCTCCTATGAAACGCACTGGCTTGCAATGGTCAAAACCGATATGCCTTCCAGAGCGCTCCAATAGTAGCTCCGGTCGCAACCACAACCGCGTGCTGACTGACTCCTGTCTTCTCGTGTTGCCCTTTTTATAGCCAATGCTCTTGATGTTGCTAGCATAGTTCGTTGCGTTGCCATGGTTACGGTGTTGCTGTGGCGTGTAGTGATGTTTCTGACACTTGTTTGTGTCCCGTGTTGTGTTGGCAATGTTGCTAATCGTGTTTTTATGATGTTTCAGAGACTTCTTTGTGTCTCGTGTTGTCTGTAGTGCTGCTCCTGTGGTATGGGGTGGTGGTTTTGTGTGGGCCAAATTAATGGATTATATTTGGTCCTCACATCACATTCTTTCTTTTAATGTAAGAGCGAGGTAAAAGCATTATGCTTTACCGAGCGTGCTACTGTGCGCCACGATGTAAGCTATAAGTGCCGAAAAGGTAAGAAAGAGACAAGTATGTGAATAAAACTTGTCTGAAAAAAATACTCGAATAGAGGATTGCTTGTGATTTTTCATTAATGTGAAAAGCTTTATTTTGTTCAGACGCACAGTTGTTCGCTGCGCTTTATTTTAACAAAAGAAAAGAAAAAATAACTTCAATCCTTTCGAGCTATGGAAAACGTTACCAAAGATGGTGATTCGGTCCAAGGGACTGCGGCTGGCGAATTTTATAATGTCAATTGTAATCCCGACCCGACATCTGGCGAAATTCAAAATGGCGTTTGTGATCCTGTTCCGACATCAGAAGTGGGATGGACTCCCCCATCCTCAATGAGCGCAAATAACGAGCAGCTGCGCCAAATTCTGGAGATGCAGAATCGACAATTCATTGAACTTTTTAAAACAATGAAGCCTACAAAATCTTCAAGAAAAGAGCATGTTACTTTGCCGAAATTTAACGCTGATGTTATGGGTGTAGATGCTATATCTTGGTGCTCGACTGTGGACGTAATAATGGCAGACAATCCGTTGGAAGGCAGTGCGCTTATTGTTGCCCTCAGTAAATCGTTCGAGGGGTGCGCGGCGCAATGGTTGTCTCAAGTAAGCTTTGCGGGTATTACTTGGCAGCAGTTTAGGGATTTGTTTGTACAACGCTTTGAAGGTATAAAGACTTCAGCAGATACACTCATGAATATTCTAAATGGGAGGCCAAATGACAATGAGTGCATTTCGGTGTATGCAACTCGGCTAGTAACCTCATTTATGCATAAATGGAAATCACAGACTATAGAAGAAATAGCTATCGCCGTGGTTCTTCACATTCAGCTCGTTTCGATAACAATTTACAAAGTTTATTATTTAAAACAAACACTAAAACCCGTAATGAGCTTCAACAAGAGCTTAGAGCATTCGCGTTTGGCAAAAGAAAGTTTGCTTTTGAAAATCAGCCTGAACTGAAGAAGCACAAACCATCACCATACTTAAAATGTCATTTTTGTGGAAAAGTGGGCCACAAAATCGCTAATTGTCGACTAAAGAAAGACAACAACAAATCATCAAACAAAGCAAATCAATTTTCCGGTAACACAGCTGGTGAAAAAGGTCGATCACTCCTTTGTTTCAAGTGTGGAGAAGCTGGACATTACGCATCAAAGTATGCCAAAAGCAACAATCAGTCAGCAAACAACAGCAAATTCGGGGTTGAAAAAAGAGTGCATGTATGCGAAGTAATTGAACCAAAGGGAGTACTTAGTCAATCTGGTGAGTTATATCAATTCTGCTTTGATTCTGGGGCTGAATGTTCGCTACTCAAAGAATCGGTGTCAGAAAAATGTTCGGGTAAATGTTTAAATAATACTGTATTTTTATGGGGTATCGGAAATACTTCTATATGTAGTAATTTACAAATTTTATCAAGTGTTAAGATATGCAGTTATTCTCTTGAAATTTTGTTTCATGTTGTATTAGATAAATATTTAAAACACGATGTTATGATTGGCCGTGAAATTCCGGCTCAGAATTTCAGCGCTATTATCACGGCAAACAAGTTTGAAATTTTTAAATAAAAGATGGCAAATATATGCTCTAATAGCTCATTTGCTCTAAATACCGATGTGGCCGATAATGATAAAAGTAGGATGATTACATTGTTGAATAAATATTCAGAATTTTTCTTACAAGGTACTCCGCGAACTCGAGTTACCACTGGTCAATTAGAGATACGGTTAATTGATCAAAATAAAACAGTACAGAGGCGACCTTATAGGTTCAGTTGCGATGAAAAAGAAATTGTTAGAAATAGAGTATCAGAGTTGTTGGAACATAATATTATCCGCCCTAGTAGTTCTCCATTTGCTAGTCCAATGTTACTTGTGAAGAAGAAGAATGGATCAGATCGCCTTTGTGTTGACTACCGTGAATTGAACTCGAACACAGTTTCTGATAGGTATCCATTACCACTTATATCCGACCAAATTGCTAGGTTACGTGGAGCAAATTATTTTACTAGTTTGGATATGGCAAGCGGATTTCACCAAATACCTGTTCATCCAAACTCAATTGAACTCACTGCTTTTGTCACGCCAGAGGGGCAGTATGAGTACTTGACGATGCCTTTTGGACTCAAAAATGCTCCATCAGTGTTTCAAAGAGCTGTAATGAAAGCATTGGGAGAACTTGCATACTCGTATGTAATAGTGTATATGGATGACATGATGATAGTCTCATCAACTAAATAAGAAGCTTTTGAAAGGTTAGAGGTGGTGTTGGGTATTTTGACAGAAGCTGGGTTTTCGTTTAATGTCACCAAATGTTCTTTTCTAAAATCGAGTGTTGAATATTTAGGATATGAAATAAAAGCCGGAATAATTCAACCCAACCCTCGTAAAATTCAAGCTTTAACAGCTCTACCACCACCCCAGTCGGTTCACCAATTAAGAGAGTTTTTAGGGTTAGCTTCGTATTTTCGGCAGTTTGTAGCTAAATTTTCACAAATAACGAAGCCGTTATACTTCCTTGTCTCTAACAAAAACAATTTTAACTGGAAACCAGAGCATGAACAAATACGACAAAAAATAATTTCAAAATTTTTTTAAAAATTTTTATCCGCAATATCCAATAGAATTACATACAGATGCTAGCGCTGATGGATATGGTGCTATTCTACTGCATAAAATTAACAATAAGCCTCATGTTATCGAATATTTTAGTAAACGGACTTCTCCTGCGGAATCTAGGTATCACTCATACGAGTTAGAAACCTTAGCTGTCGTTAATTCGATTAAACATTTTCGACACTATTTGTAAGGACGCCAATTTGTTGTAGTTACGGATTGTAATTCTCTTAAAGCATCTCGTACTAAAAACGATTTAACGCCAAGAGTCCATCCTTGATGGGCTTATCTTCAATCCTTTGACTTTGCAGTAGAGTGTGCAGAAGGTAAACGTATGGTACATGCAGACTTCTTCTCTCGTAATCCACTACCATCTGACAACCCCCCTATTGTAAAAATTCCAGAAAAGCGTGTTAACCTAACAGAAATTTCAAAAGACTGGCTTCTTGCAGAACAAAAACAAGATACCGAGGTGGCTTTCATTGTGTGTAAGTTGAAAAATAATGAACTTAACAGAGATGAGGCAAATTCATATGAACATTATATAGGAAAATACAAAGAAATGGTAAAACAAAATGTTTACCAGTTGTACCAAGACTTTTCAGGTGGTCTGTGATTAACCATGTACATGAATCTATCATGCACTTGGGTCCAGATAAGACCCTTGATAAGGTATACGAATATTATTGTTTCAATAATATGTCTAAATACGTTAGAAAATTTGTTGCTAACTGTATAACATGTAAGCTGTCGAAGTCAAATTCAGGCAAAATACAAGCAGAACTGCACCCTATTCCTAAAGTTAGTGGTCCATGGCATACCGTGCATTTTGACATCACTGGCAAGTTAAGTGGTAAAAACGATTTCAAGGAATATATCATTGTTCAAATTGTTGCATTCAATAAATTTGTCCATCTATACCACATTTTAAATATTGACACAGAAAACTGCATTAGGTCTCTCAAAGCAACAATTTCACTTTTTGGTGTGCCTACTCGAATAATTGCTGATCAGGGTAGGTGTTTCGCTAGCAAGGGGTTTCTGGATTTTTGTTCTTCTCAAAATATTAATTTACATTTGATCGCCACCGGTGCTAGTCGGGCAAATGGACAGGTAGAACGAGTAATGAGCACTTTGAAGAATATGTTAACCGCGGTTGAAACAAGCCAACGCTCCTGGCAAGATGCTCTGGGTGAAATTCAATTAGCACTAAATTCCACGGTCAATCGTGTTACTAAGGCTAGTCTATTAGAGTTACTAATAGGAAAAGAGGCACGGCCATATGGATTAATTCCAATTACTACAGAAGAAAATAGAGTAGATATTGATTTAGTAAGAGCTGAAGCGTCTAAAAATATACAAAAAAATGCTTGTTATGATAAGAAAAGGTTTGATAAAGGTAAAGCAAAAATTGTTAGATATAAAGTAGGTGATTATGTACTTCTTAAAAATGAAGAAAGGCATCAGACGAAGTTAGCCCCTAAGTTCCGTGGTCCGGTTTTGGTGGCAGAGGTTTTAGAAGGAGACAAGTACATATTGAAATCACTAAACAGTAAAAGATCGTACAAATACGCACATGAACACTTGCGAAAGCTTCCTAAAGAAGAAAGTGCAAATGAGTTGAACACGAGTGATAATGAAAACGTTGAAAGAGACGTTAATGATAATGAAAACGTTGAAAGAGACGTTAATGATAATGAAAACGTTGAAAGAGACGTTAATGGTAATGAAAACGTTGAAACAGACGTTAATGATGATATAGAAGTGGATGAAGAAGATATTGAAATAGATGTTGTAAACGATTAAAATGTTGAAAAGGGCGTTGTTGTTGGCAAAAGCACTAAAAGACTGTTTTAAATGATTGTGAGACAATTAGAATCAATATAATCAATTTGACTCCTAATTAAAATACTCTGTCACTAAAACAAATACCTTATAAAATTATTTTATAAAAGCTACCTTAAAGAAATTAGCTTTAAGTTTAGTTGTTAACAATATAATGTTTTGTTATTTTAGTATAACGTATAACACACGAGGACGAGTGTATGTCAGGAAGGCCGTGTCGGTGAAACACACAATTTTATTATACATGTTTTAAATGTCATTCGAAATTATCAATGACCCTGTTAAAGTATATGCGTATTGTGTTACAGGATCTACTGTGCACATAAAATACTTGTTGAATAAATTTGTATGTGATCGAAGTAAACTGTTATCACATTCTTTCTTTTAATGTGTAAGAGCGAGGTAAAAGCATTATGCTTTACCGAGCGTGCTACTGTGCGCCACCATGTAAGCTATAAGTGCCGAAAAGGTAAGAAAGAGACAAGTATGTGAATAAAACTTGTCTGAAAAAAATACTCGAATAGAGGAGTGCTTGTGATTTTTCATTAATGTGAAAAGCTTTATTTTGTTCAGACGCACAGTTGGTCGCTGCGCTTTATTTTAACAAAAGAAAAGAAAAAATAACTTCAATCCTTTCGAGCTATGGAAAACGTTACCAAAGATGGTGATTCGGGCCAATGGACTACGGCTGGCGAATTTTATAATGTCAATTGTAATCCTGACCCGACATCTGGCGAAATTCAAAATGGCGTTTGTGATCCTGTTCCGACACACACAAATTTATTAATTTCAATGACGTAAAAATACATGGAAGAATAAACAGATGGAAAGTTATATGACAGTAGATGTATCCGCTTATTAAAAGGGGTTTTCGGACCCTAACTCCGGATTTTGAGGGCGTATATGATCCAAGTATGCAGATTTTGTATACTAGACTAGACCTAAAACTTGAGGTATATCTTGAAAATAATATATTTTCATTGTCATATAGTGTTGTTAATTGAGTTATTATTGTCGCGTTCGTTAATCTACGAGCATCAGCCCCTCGTCTAAGGAATGTCAAATTTCGCCAAACCTTCGGGAATATTCTCATAAAATACATGAAAATGTTCCGTCAGGAACCCAGACTTGCCCATACACATAAATAAATCTCAAGATATTTCAATATCACAGTGCTATTCATCATCTGATGTATGAGAATTAATGATATCATTTCTTATAACAAAGCCGTGGCAGCATACAAATCGTGGCATAACAAAAGCGGGGCAATATTTCGTACAGAATAAGAAAGAGGATACAAACTCAGCCATTTTGCAGAGTGACAGGTTACCTAGTTTAAGTCAATTCGCCTGAATGCACTAAATGTAAAATTTTGTTTCCAATTAATTTTTTCGCTGGTCATCTCATTGGCTCCATCAATGGCAGGCTTTATAAAATTACCAAGAGGCAAACGATTTTGAAATAATTTGATTTTGAAATAAGTTTTTAATTCAGTGTTGTATCACTTTCATTAGCCTCTATTTGAGTTACTAATATCTATGACAAAATTTGTTTGTTAACCGATCGAAACATCTAACCACCAAAAATAAACCTCTCGTTCTGATAAGTCCATTATTTCATCAATTACATATATACAAAATTTGTTTTTTGGAAAATCCGACATTACTCCTTTATGTGCCGGAATTGCCTTTGTTCTGCTGCAATTAAATGATTGAACGATTTTTGAATCTGTGCAGTAGAGAAAAAGACAAAAATATCAAAATAGTGGCTACTTCCTTAAAAAGCACCAAAATGTCAAAGCAGCCAAAACAAAGTCAAAATGAAAATAATAAAGTGAAAATGTGAAAAATTGTGTAAATTGGTAAAATAAAGTGTTAAATTGTGTTAAAACTGTTTACTATTTTAATAATAATTGTGTTCAGTGCAGTGAAGTGGCTAAAAAGTGTGAAAACTACATAAGTGAAGTGAAGTGAAATTTGTGCAAAGACATTGTGTGTGGCATGTGGCATACGTATGTACATATGTAATTATATGTGTGATAAATGGCGGCCACCGTGGTGTGATGGTAGCGTGCTCCGCCTACCACACCGTATGCCCTGGGTTCGCACCCCGGGCAAAGCAAAATCAAAATTTTAGAAATAAGGTTAAAAATTAGAAGACAATTTTTCAAAGCGGGGTCGCCCCTCGGCAGTGTTTGGCAAGCGCTCCGGGTGTATTTCTGCCATGAAAAGCTCTCAGTGAAAACTCGTCTGCCTTGCAGATGCCGTTCGGAGTCGGCATAAAACATGTAGGTCCCGTCCGGCCAATTTGTAGGGAAAATCAAGAGGAGCACGACGCAAATTGGAAGAGGAGCTCGGCATTAGATCTCTTCGGAGGTTATCGCGCCTTACATTTTTTTTTTTTTGTTTTAAATATGCAAAAGCCAAGTGTTGTGTTTTGTGAGTGATAACGGTGATAACATTGATAACAAAATAAGTATACTTTTATCAATAAATTGAACTTGTGATTTTAAAAGCAGTTCATTTATATATAAATGTATATGAATTTTGAAAACAACATTGTAAAAAAGTTTGTTGTGAGTGGAATTTAAATTGAACAGACATAACTCCCTTTTTAACTTTAGAGTGCATCTGAGCCTAGAATTTGGAAACATTTCGGTTCCATTTTCTAAATTTGATTATGAAGAAAATGTACCTAAAAATTTAGTTCAAATGTCAAACTCAGCTAATTAATGTTTCCATAATACAGGTGAAACACATATATTTAACCTTAATCGATTAAGTTTTGAGAGAAATTGTTAATTGCTATATGTTTACATATGTGCACACAATTTCGTAATTCTGATGTAAATGTTCAAATCAAAATTATACATAATTATAAACAAAATAATAATAAATTAATTTTTTTCTTTTCAGCTTTTTCTCTTTTATTTTTCTTTATTAAACAAAAAAAATTCTTTCTTCTCTTTTCAAATTTTTTTCTTTTATTTCAGGCATTTTTATTTTATTTTATGTTAGTATTAATTTATATGTAACTGTTTATTATTATTTTGTTATTATAAAATCCTATGTACAATTTTAAAAGTTGTGAATAAAGGAATGATAAAGGCCTAAATATGTACGCATTTATTTATTTGGTTATGAACATGGTAATATTCCTAAACTAAAGGTTAATCAACACCCCCCTTTCACGCCCACCCGCTTCATTTAAACCAAAGTACAAATGTTTGTCAACAATACCCCTATTTCTCACCCACTTCATTGAGTCCAAAATACTCTAAGCTTTGCTCTAAGCATAAGCTAACAAATGTTTGTACATTCACATGTTCAAATAAAAGACATACATACATGTGTACATATGTATGCTCATGTTTTGTATGTAAATCGCAAAATCCTGAAAACTAGCTTCCTCTTGATTTTTCATTCATAAATGCTTCTTCTTAAGTTGTCCAAATTGATGATAGAATTTTGCAATTCGGCAACATGGCATTTGATAAAATCGTCAAAAAACAAATTTTTGCGATTTTATAAATTCCAACTACGATGCATATTGGGGGTATTCATTATGACGAGCATAACTACTTTCATAACCCCGCACTTTTCCTATATAATAAGGCCTGTATGAAAGTACTATTACGGTAGTAAAAAATGCAAATAAACATGCACAGATATTGTCTAGTAAATGTCCACTAACATATTAGCTATATAATCTAGAAATTTCCATCCATTGTTCATATAAATTATTGCAAATAATTTTCCCATATCCTGAATTGCCGAGTTGTCACAGCTTATTAAAATTTTTATTTGCTATTTGAAACCCCCTATCATATTCTGCCGAAAGTGTTCGCGCAGTCGCGCAGCCAAATTTGCAGCAAGTGTGTTGGTATATATTTATGGCATTTTTTTCATTTTTCGTAATTTTCGATATCGAAAAAGTGGGCGTGGTCATAGTCGGATTTCGGCCATTTTTTACACCAATACAAAGTGAGTTCAGATAAGTACGTGAACTGAGTTTAGTAAAGATATATCGATTTTTGCTCAAGTTATCGTGTTAACGGCCGAGCGGAAGGACAGACGATCGACTGTGTATAAAAACTGGGCGTAGCTTCAACCGATTTCGCCCTTTTTCACAGAAAACAGTTATCGTCCTAGGAGCTAAGCCTCTACCAAATTTCACAAGGATTGGTTAATTTTTGTTCGACTTATGGCATTAAAAGCATCCTAGACAAATTAAATGAAAAAGGGCGGAGCCACGCATAATTGGCATAATTTACTTATATGCTGTAAAGATATTAACTTTTCTTTTAAAATTTGAATTTAAAAAATTTTTTTTTTAAAAAGTGGGCGTGGTCGTTCTTCGATTTTGCTAATTTTTATTAAGCAGACATAAAGTAATAAGAGTAACGTTCCTGCCAAATTTCATCATGATATCTTCAACGACTGCCAAATTACAGCTTGCAAAACTTCTAAATTACCTTCATTTAAAAGTGGGCGGTGCCACGCCCATTGTCCAAAATTTTACCAGTTTTCTATTCTGCGTCATAAGCTCAACTCACCTACCAAGTTTCTTCGCTTAATGCGTATTTGGTAATGAATTATCGCACTTTTTCGATTTTTCGAAATTTTCGATATCGAAAAAGTGGGCGTGGTTATTGTCCGATATCGTTCGTTTTAAATGGCGATCTGAGATGAGTGCCCAGGAACCTACATACCAAATTTCATCAAGATACCTCAAAATTTACTCAAGTTATCGTGTTAACGGGCGGACATGGCTCAATCGAATTTTTTTTCGATACTGATGATTTTGATATATGGAAGTCTATATTTATCTCGATTCCTTTATATATACCTGTACAACCAACCGTTATGCAATCAAAGTTAATATACTCTGTGAGCTCTGCTCAACTGAGTATAAAAAGGGATGGGATAATTCATAAATGTATGATTAATATACATACATTTCATGAAAGGGCATATTTTGGTTATATGAATAGATTTTTGTTTGTAAAGAAATAAGCAAAATTTCTGCAATTTGCTGCAAATACACAAAAACTCAAAATCTGCAAAGAGCTCAAGTAAATATGGATATTCATAAAATGAATTACGAATATAAATGGGCAACAACTGGGCGACTATCAAGCCAACCTAATAACACCGCACTGCGTTTTTTAGCGCACGCAAACAACCGGCGTTTTTTGCCCTAACCCAAATAAGCATGCGTTGCGACAATGTAAAGCATGTGTGCAAACGTCAAATCTAAATGTCACGCAGAACAAAAATTGGAAATCGAGTTAGGTTTTCACGCAGCAAATTCAATTTGAGTTGCTCTCATACAAGTTGTATGTGCACGAGACATTTTTGACAGAAAATGACTTGCGTGCGTTTATATTAGGTTGGCTTGTATGTCTCAGTCAACATTCGTTGCTTCGTTCCAGCGAGCAAATTCGCTACTTTTTGCCGATTGACGTCTCTTATATATCTATCCTCTTTGGCATTTTATACTCAATCAAAAATAATCAGCCCAAACCAACAAAATGTTCGCATCGAACTTTATCATAAGAAAGAGTTTGCATGAAACCCTTTAATACAATTTTTTAGCATCATACAATGTGACTGAATATGATGTGCTCTCTGAGTAGTGATACAAATTATATGAGTTGAAGCAATGAATGTTAACTTACATGAATGGAGATACAGCTCACGATGAAAGCGCTTCCATGTATGTATGCGTGTTGTTCAGTTTGTAAAAGAAGTAATGTACATGAGTGTATATGTGTAATGACCGCGAGAAACAATTAGGGTGACCAGAATATTTTAAATTTATGTTTTTTACAAATATATATATATATTTTTTTTGGAATTTTCAATTATGCAAATTGTTTAAGCTTTTTAAACTCAACTCCGCACTTTTACAAATTTTGGCCTAACCAAAGGCTTATTATTTCGCTTTCATGAACAACTTTGTGTATATTGTATAACTTTTCTAGCTCTTAGAATCGTTTATGCATATATTTTATGTTTTATAAAAGTATATGTCACTTAATAAAAATGTTCCTTTTGTTTGTTTGTTTAAACGTAACTTTTCGACCAATTTTTATGTAGCCATGTACATATATACTTTTTTTGTAGTGCTTCTATCGTAAGACTGTTTCGTAAGCTTAAACACTTTTTTTTTGTGCTGTGATATTTACGTTTTTACTTTTTTGGAAATTTCGCTAAGAATGTGTCGACTATGCTGTGTTGTTTTACTTAATTTCAGTTGCATTTGTTTCATTTCACATCGTTTTGATTTCAACTCAAATGGAGCCAAAAGTGGATACTTTCATTTTTCATATTCACTATAACTTATTTTTTCTAATTTCGTAAGGAAGCAATTAAAAATAGCTTGTATTCTTTTTTTTTTTTTTTTTTTTGAACGACTTCGATTTCACTTTTTCTTAATCACTTTATGCTCTATGCTTTCTTTTCTTTGGCCGGCATAGGTCTTTATCTTTGCCCTTTTTTTGCTTTTTTACATGTTTTCTCTTTAAAATTTTCCGTATTTTTTTTTTGCTTTTCTTTATAGCTTTCTTATATCTATATGTAAATGTGTTCACTTTTTTACCTAGTACTTCTTCAAACATTTTTCTTTAATTTTTACTTTTTCTTATGGTTTCCTTATTATGGAAATATTCTCACTTTTCTCCCTTTTTTATACTTCTTAGGAATTATTCTTGATTTGTTTTTTGTTTTTTTGCTGACGTATTCAGTTTCTTGCCTTGTTAAACAAATTTATATATATGTGTATATGTTTTTTCTTTTATATATTACATTTTTTTAATTAAACTTTTTTTTTTATTAGAAAACTGCACACGATTTTTATAGAATTCATATGAACGTGGTAACGTGTGTATTGGCCTCCGTCCGCATGGTTTCAAACTAGTTTGTCTGGCGATCTCCTCCCTTCTTTCGTCTTCTCGTTCGTATTTTTTGCAAAAATTGTTTTAGGTTGTGGTGGGAGAGTGGAAACTATGCCCAAGCGGTTTCTCTCCCACCAAACGTATTTTAACGAAAAATGTAACGAATTTGCTTGCAAATCCTCTTATTTGCAATCCTCTGCTAAGTTCGAATCACTAAACTGTTGAATAAATAACTCCAATTTGTAATAATGCAAAATGGCCTTTATTAAAGTACTTCACAATAACAAACTGTGCAACGAATAGCTTGCTTAATAACCACACTGATTGATAGCTCAATGAAACTCTACTATTCAAAATAACACTGCTATTGCTCGCTAGATATCGTCTTAATCAAACTGCTTGACAACTCAAATCAAACTGAATTTTTTCTTACACCCTTGCCCCGCTTTTATAGTTTACGCTGCATACTTCTAGGCTCTTCGATTTCCAGAACTTACTAGTTGTTTCGGCTACAAAATCGCCAGCCACAACTACGTGCACAAATTATTGCTCTCTCTTGTGACAACTCAGATAAGATATATGCATGTGTTTGTGCATTGCCGCTCCGCTGCTCGTATACGTACATATGTGTAGACGCAATTATTTATTCGTTTATGTAGATACATAAAGATTGAATTATTGATGTGAATGTTTGTAGTTTACAGTCTCTCGCGCGCACATAGGCATATAAGTAAACGCATCTGTGTGTGACATCTCCCTGGGCTGCCTTATATATGTGTATACTTGATTTAATTATTAACGTAAATACTGCTTGGCATGGCCTTAGCATCGCCTTAGTGATGGGATAATTTAGTGATGCTAATATCCGTGACACTGCCCTCCACCTAAGTCTGATCGTCCCGATCAGACAAATCTCTCGATCTAAACGTTGCTAGCCTTTCCAAATGGACCACCTTCATTTTGGTTCGTGGTTTACCGATGGTCTGTATGCGGCACACTACATCGTTGATCCGTTTTACAACTTTGTATGGGCCTTCCCAATTACACTGCAATTTCGGGGACAAACCTTTTTTACGTTGTGGGTTGTATAACAGCACCAAATCTCCTTCCTGAAACCTTCTACTTTCCTTAAGTGCTCCTCCAATGTTCTATTGAATCGTTCTACCATACCATCGGATTGAGGATGCAATGCAGTTGTCCGTGTTTTTCGAATGCCCAATGACTTACACATTTCCTGGAACACAGCTGATTCGAAATTCCTGCCTTGGTCAGAATGTAACTCCCTTGGTACACCATTCCTTGCAACCCAATTGCTTATAAACACTTCTTCTACCGTTTCCGCTTGTTGATTTGGGATTGGGTATACCTCTGGCCATTTGCTGAAATAATCCATAACTACCAGTACATATTTGTTTCCGCCGTTGCTAGTAGGAAATGGACCGGCGACATCCATAGCGATCCTTTCAAATGGCGCACCTGAGTTATATTGCTTCATCTGGCCATGACTTCGTGTTCTGGGCCCTTTCGCTCTGCTGTAAACCTCGCAGTTCGCAATCCACTCAGTGACCGACTGACGGCAACCAACCAAATAGAATCTCTGTTTAATCTTCTCGAGCGTCTTCGTGATTCCAAGATGACCTCCGCTTGGACCATTATGCAGCTCGCTGAGCACATCAGGAATCCTCTTTCTGGGAACAACTATCAGTTTATTCTTGTATTTACCATCCTCACTCTCCCATACTCGATGAAGGCAACCGGATATCAATTCTAAACTGTTCCACTGTGCCCAATATGACTTCGCAATGGGACTCTCTGCTGACATCTCTTTTCTGTTTGGTCTTTCATTTCGTTCGAGCCCTTGCATAACACGTGACAGATCTGCATCTTCTAGCTGGCACTTTCTTAGCTGTTCCTTGTCCCATTCATCTGTACATGTTATAGTCATTAGCCGGACATCTATAATGTCTTCGTTAGCCTCGGCTTTTGAACAGTGCTTGCATTCCAAACTACATGGTCTTCGTGACATTGCATCGGCATTTCCATGGGTACTACCTTTTCGATGCTCAATGGAAAAGTCATAGCTTTGTAGTCGCTCGATCCACCGTGCCAATTGTCCTTCCGGATTACGGAACTGCAGTAGCCATTTTAAAGCTGCGTGATCTGTCCTGACACGGAATCGCTGGCCGTAGAGGTATTTGTGAAAATGTTTAACGCACTCTACCAATGCCAACAGCTCTCTCCGCGTAACGCTGTAGTTCCTCTCTGGTTTTCCAATCGAACGGCTGTAATATGCAACTACCTTCTCCTGTCCATCGACCAGTTGTGATAAAACGCCTCCTATAGCATATCCACTCGCATCTGTATCTAGAATAAATGTTGCTCCTGGAATCGGATATGCTAATATTGGGGCAGTGCACAAACGCTCCTTCAATGTTTGGAAAGCCACTTCTTGCTCCTTTTTCCATTCAAAAGCTTTATTTTTTCTTGTAAGCTCATGGAGGCTATGGGCTACGCTGGAAAAATTTTGTACAAATCGGCGGTAATATGTGCACAGCCCAAGGAAACTTCTTAATTCATGTAGGTTCTGTGGTCTTGGCCAATCCTTTACAGCCTCTATCTTTTCGTTCGCAGTGCAGATGCCCTCTGTCGTTACCTTGTGACCCAAATAATTTACTTCCTTTTTAAACAGCGCACACTTTTTGGGACTTAACTTCAGACCAGCGCCAGCTATTCTTTGGAAAACTTCCTCCAAGTTCTTAAGATGTTCATCGAAATTCTTGCCCAATACGATGATGTCGTCCAGGTACACCAAGCATGTTTTCCAATGTAGTCCTTTCAATACCTGATCCATGAGTCTCTCGAAAGTAGCTGGTGCATTACATAGTCCAAAGGGCATTACTGTAAATTGCCAAAGACCATCTCCGACGCTGAAGGCTGTTTTCTCTTTGTCTTCCTCCTTTACCTCCACTTGCCAGTAGCCGCTTTTCAAGTCCAGTGTGGAAAACCATTTCGTACCAGAGAGCGAGTCCAGAGTGTCGTCAATTCTTGGCAATGGGTAACTATCCTTTTTCGTAACGTCATTCGACTTCCGGTAGTCCACGCAAAACCTCATTTTTCCATCCTTCTTCTTTACAAGTACTACCGGTGAGCTTCAGGGACTAGCTGATGGTTCGATGACGCCGAAGTCGCTCATTTCTTGTATAATTTGACTCACAACTTGCCGCTTCGCCAGTGGAACACTACGTGGAGCTTGACGGATCGGCCTCGCATCTCCAGTGTCAATTTGATGTTTCACAACGTTGGTGCGGCCTGGTTTAGAACCATCCTGGTCAAATATGTTCGCGTACTTTAGGAGCAGTTGTTTTGCCTTACTCTGATATGCTTCCTCTAGCCCCTGCGTCCATGCCGTGATGTCATTTGAAAGATTAGTATTACTAGCTGAAACGTGTTCCTGGAGCTGTTCACAGTTAATAACTACTTCAGCCTCTTGGCATCTTCCCAAAATAGCTCCTTTAGTCAGTTTGAGTGGTGAATTGAACTCATTGAGTACTCTTACCGGAACACGTCCATCTTGTTTTGTCATAGCCAGGGTTTTTCCTACAAGTATGTTCAGTGCTGATTTGTTTGCTGCTTCGACAACCCACAATTTGTTTGTCCCACAATCTCCATCAACCTTTGCCCAGATGACTGCTTCGGATTTTGGTGGTATTCGCTGACTCTCTTCCACCAGCACTCGTTTACTGCTGTAGCCTCTCTCGTAGCCGAAATTAAGTGGTACATCCATGTTCTTCTATCGCATCGTCTTGCTTTGCATGTCGATCTTGATGCCCTGGTCGATTAAGAAGTCCACTCCAATTATGATTTCATCAACAATCTCTGCCACTATAAAATTGTGTACTACCGTGACGTTCCCAATTGCGACTTCACATGATACTTCTCCTAAAACCGTGCTGTCTTGTTGTTGTTGTAGCAATGCTCGCCCCACCTAATAGCCGCGACCGATCACAAATTATCATCAATATCCTCTAACGGGAGTCCAAGGAAACTTGCCGTTTCAACAGGGGTGGACCATAAGGAAAGGGGTGTTAGAGGCGTTGGTTCCACATTACAATTAAAGAGATGGTTGGTGTCATGTGGGGACACATTGCAAGCAGGGCATACATTTTGTATGTCGGGGTTGATTCTGGATAGGTAAGAGTTTAACCTGTTACAATATCCAGAACGAAGTTGAGCAAGAGTGACACGCGTTTCCCTGGGGAGTATGCGTTCCTCTTCTGCGAGTTCTGGATATTTTTCTTCAAGTACTGGATTCACCGGGCAATTCCCGACATAAAAGTCCGACGCCTGTCTATGGAGTTCACCAAGGACCTGCTTGTGTTTTCCCGCTTCATACGGCTGGGTTCTCAGGTGCCGTATTTCCTCAAAATGCTTACGGAGATGACTCCTTAGGCCCCTAGGCGGTGCTGGTTCGTCAATCAGATGTCTGTTGGGATGCCCAGGTTTCTGGGTATTCAACAGAAACTGTTTGGTCAGCATCTCATTTCTCTCCCTGATGGGGAGTATTCTCGCCTCGTTATGCAGATAGTGTTCTGGGGACATAAGAAGACAGCCCGTGGCGATTCTGAGAGCAGTATTTTGGCAGGCCTGTAGTTTCTTCCAGTGGGTGGTTTTTAGGCTTGGCGACCATATGGGTGACGAGTAGCACGTAATCGGCTGGCTAATTGCTTTGTATGTGGTCAAGAGCGTTTCTTTATCTTTTCCCCAGGTACTGCCAGCAAGGGATTTGAGGATTTTATTACGGCTCTGAATTCTTGGAACAATTGCGGTTGCGTGCGCAGCAAAATGTAGATCCTGATCAAACCTCACACCCAAGATTTTGGGGTGTAGGACAGTCGGTAGCGTAGTGCCATCGACGTGGATGTTCAATATGGTCGACATTTGGGGCGTCCATGTTGTAAATAAGGTCGCGGAAGATTTAGTCGGTGACAATGCCAGGTTTCACGAGGCGAAAAAACTGGAGAGATCAGGGAGATAGCCGTTTATTTTACTGCATAGCTCATCGATCTTTGGGCCTGGGCCTGTGGCCATTATTGTGCAGTCATCGGCGTAGGAAACGATTGTGACTCCTTCCGGTGGTGAAGGTAGCTTAGATATGTAGAAATTAAACAAAAGCGGGGATAGGACACCACCCTGTGGCACCCCTTGTTTAATTCTCCTTTGTTTTGATGTTTCGTTTCTGAATTGCACCGATGCCTGCCGACCACCCAGATAATTTGCGGTCCACCTTTTAAGACATGGGGGAAGGGTGGACCCTTCCAGGTCTTGCAGTAACGAGCCATGGTTGACCGTATCAAAAGCTTTTGATAGGTCTAACGCTACGAGTACTGTTCTATGGTGGGGATATTGATTCAAACCGCAATTTATCTGGGTGCTAATGACATTTAGCGCGGAGGTAGTGCTATGGAGTTTTCTGAAGCCATGCTGATGAGGGGCTAGCTGCAAATGTGCTTGGAAATAAGGGAGCAAAATGGCTTCAAGCGTCTTTGCCACTGGCGATAGGAGAGATATCGGACGATATGACTCACCTACGTTAGCTGGTTTCCCAGGCTTTAGTAGCGGGACCACCTTGGCCATTTTCCATTTCTCGGGTATGACAAAGGTGGAAAGAGACAGGTTGAAGACATGCGCTAAGTATTTGAAACCCTCTTTCCCTAGGTTTTTAAGCATCGGCATGGCTATGCCGTCTGGGCCCACTGCTGTGGATGGTTTAGCGCGACCAATGGCGTCCTCAACCTCTCTAGCGGTGATGATAATTGGTGACGCGCTGAGTTTGTGTTTATGTGCGTGTCTATTGGCTCTCCGTCTATCTTTGTCGACCGTAGGATGCATTATATGTTGTCGGCAGAAAGCGCTCGCGCATTTTTTCGCATCCCACAGCACCTTATCGCCAAAGGCGATGGAAACTTTGTCTTTGTGCTTAGTCGGATTCGATAGGGACTTTACGGTGGATCAAAGTTTACCTACACCGGTAGAGAGGTGACAACCTCTTAGGTGCTCTTCCCATTTCGCCCGCTTGTGTTCGTCCACAAGCATTCTGATGCGTTGGTTTATATCCCTTATTTGGGGGTCGCCTGGATCAAGCTGTCTTATAAGGTCGCGTTCCCTCGCTAAGCTCGCGGCCTCCGCCGGGAAGTGGGGCCGGATTTCGGGAATTCTCCCGGCGGGAATGAAATGTGCCGAGGCGGATTCAATGACCTTACGGAAGGCACGCTCCCCTTGGCGGGCATCAGTCGGGATAGGGAGGGCAGCAAAGCTGCTGTCTGTTGCAGATTTATATTCTTCCCACTTTCCTTTTTTGAAGTTTATGAAAGTGCGTTTTTCGGTGACGATGAAGTCGGCGGTACGCTCGAACGAAATAAGTATGGGCAGGTGGTCGGATGCCAATGTTACCGACGGCTGCCAGTTGACGCAGTTTACGAGTTCTGCGCTCACGATTGAGATATCTAGCGAGCTATGACAGCTTCCTACCATACGTGTGGGGGCGTCTCCGATTATTGTGCAGAACGTCGTTTCGTCTATTTGATCCGCCAACATCTCACCCCTACTGTCCGCCCAAAAGTTTGAATGCCAAAGGTCGTGATGGGCATTGAAATCGCCTAAAATAATGCGATTGTTGCCAGTGAGTAAGGCCTCGATATTAGGGCGGTATCCACTGGGGCAACAGGTGACAGGAGGGATGTAGATGTTGATGATTTCTAGATTTGCATCGCCTGACCGGACAGATAGGCCTTGACGTTCTAAGGCATTGTCACTGCGGTCGATGCCAGGATCAAATATATGATATTGCACAGAGTGGTGTATAATAAACGCGAGGCCGCCTCCATTTCCGCTCTCGCGGTCTTTCCTGTGGACATTATAACCAGAGCAGGTCTGCAATGCAGATCTTGCCGTGAGTTTAGTCTCTTGAATCGCAGCAATGCGGATGTTGTGCCGCTTCATGAAATCGACTATCTCCGTAATCTTCCCAGTTAGTCCATTACAGTTGAACTGCAGAATTCTGAAGTGCATGAGGGGTGACGCCGCCACACTAGGGGTAAGTGAGGGGTGACTACGCCTAGGTTGTGGAAGGCCAGGACGCAATTGCTGTTGTGGCCTTGGGACTGGGCGCCCTTGGGCAGGCATTGGGGTACCCGGATGATTTGGGTTTGCGACCTGGCAACATGGCGCGATGAAACCCGTCGGGGGGTTACCGTCGCGGAGACCAGAACATCTAGGAAAGTGGCACCACCCAAGGCAGGAGCTGCATTGAGCGGATGTCGCAAACCTATATATTCTGTGCTGGCAGACGGTGCAAACGGAGGCAGGGACTAAGAGTCTGTTTCCCTGACCTGCACGATTGCTGCCAGAAAAGAGGGGGGGAGAAGAAGACGGGGGCAGGGGCTGATGCTCAGCATTGCTACCAGCTCTACTACGAAGGTAGTAGTTATGAGTGGTATCAGCTGTTTGAGTTGTTGGCGCCGTGGGGCGCGAGCAGCAGCGGGTACTTGTTGTGGCTTGCTGAGCAGCGAAGCCGCTGGAAGGTAGTGGGGATACGCTTAGGCGTAGACTACGGGACGCCCTTGGGCGTGAACAGCAAGGAGCCACAAAAGATTTATAAAAGTTACGTGGACGTCGGGTTTTGGGATCAAGCCCAGAACAACCTGTCCGATGCAACCATCCCTTGCACGAGACACACTGAACAGAGTATGACCGTCTTAAAAAGATTCTTTTCTGGCAAATGCAGCAAGACCACTTCTCATGACCGGGGTCAGGAGACGGACCCGGATTGGGTTCGATACCTTCCCGGAGTAAGAGAATATGTAGCAGTCCTGCTGCAAGGAGCTGCTGGGAGGATGACAATTTGTGGGAGGGACGAAACAAATTAAATGGGGTCACACTGAAATGACAGTCCTTGCTCGGGAAAAGTCCCGAGTCGCTCCGGTACATAGAACCGACTGCCTTGGGAAGCTGTACGCAATCCTGCTCCATGCAATGGTGTTATCTTCTTGTTGACTAAATCCGCTCGAATTATAGAATGAGATGCACCCGTATCTACAGTCAGTAAACGTTCCTTTCCTTGTCCTCCGACAGTAAGATTGTTTGACCTTCTTCCAATTTGTGAGATAGAGATTATGGGGCATTCAATTGAGGGAGCCAGCTGTCGCCCCTTGCGGCTGACTCGCTTTAGTTTAACGATTGAGTGGACTTGGAGATTTGCTCATCTCCTTCAGCTCTGCGTTTACGGCCACCCACATTGTTGCAGCTATTGGGACCGGTGCTGCAATATCGTGCAATATGTCCTGGGTTGCCGCACTTGAAACATTTAATAACTCCGGCATTTTTCTGTTGTGATCCCTTGAGTGCTTCCAAAATTGTGTCTACCCATTCTGGCCTTTCTACTTCTACACGATGAGCCTTATATGCTGGTTTACTTAATTGGGAGGCAGTTTCCTGGGTCAATGCATGTGATACCGTTTCAGCAAATGTCAGTTTTGGGTTCGCGTATGTAGCTCGCTTCGTTTCCACGTCTCGTATGCCATTTATAAAACTCTGGATTTTTAACCTCTCGGTGTATTCCACGGGTGCGTCCGCATTTGCGAGATGAGCCAACCTTTCAACATCTGAAGCAAACTCCTGCAATGTCTCATTTACTTTTTGGTAGCGGTTTTGCAACTCAATTTGGAATATCTGTATTCTATGCTCGCTTCCATAACGTCGTTCTACAGCAGCCATCAATGCTTCATAATTGTTCCGCTCTCCTTCAGGAATCGTCTGTAGGATTTCCGCTGCTGGTCCCTTCAATGCCACGAACAATGCAGCAACTTTATCTTCCGCATTCCAGTTGTTCACTGCTGCGGTCTTCTCAAACTGAAGCTTGAAGACCTGGAAAGGAACAGAACCGTCAAAAGATGGAGTTTTTACCTTTGTATTACTCGCTGAAGCAGCCGGCCGATTAAGTTGCAATTCCTGTATACGACCTCTCAACGCATCCACATCTGCCTCGAATTTTTCTTCAAACTGCATTATTTTTTCGTCCATACGCGCTTCGAGTTTTCATGATATACGCGCCTCTTTTGCTTCTAGTTGTACTGTTATGCGTGTCTCTTGTTCTTTCAGTTGGGTTGCCATATATGTCTTTTGTTCTTCCAGCTGTGATGACATATTTGTGGATATTTGTGATGACATTTCTGTTATACGTGTTTTCTGTTCTTCCAATTGTGATGACATGTTGGTAGATATTTGTGATGACATTTCGGACATTTGTGCCGATATTGCAGCCAATATCATGCCATTGTCTGCGGTGTTTCATTTTTCTCTTCAATTTTTGTTGTCTCCTCGCCATCAAGATGAAAGACATGCTCTTCCACATCAATTCCTTCTGCTTCCATTGCTTCTCGTAGCCGTGCCTGAAGTTCGAGTTTAACGCCGCTTGTATTCAATCCACGGCTCTCCAACTCCTTCTTCAGTTGCGGGATCTTCAATTTACTTAACTTTGCCATGTCCTTGTTGTCCTCTAGAATTTATTCAACAATTCGTCTTCTGACACCAATTGTAACGAATTTGCTTGCAAATCCTCTTATTTGCAATCCTCTGCTAAGTTCGAATCACTAAACTGTTGAATAAATAACTCCAATTTGTAATAATGCAAAATGGCCTTTATTAAAGTACTTCACAATAACAAACTGTGCAACGAATAGCTTGCTTAATAACCACACTGATTGATAGCTCAATGAAACTCTACTATTCAAAATAACACTGCTATTGCTCGCTAGATATCGTCTTAATCAAACTGCTTGACAACTCAAATCAAACTGAATTACTTCTTACTCCCTTGTCCCGCTTTATAGTTTACGCTGCATACTTCTAGGCTCTTCGATTTCCAGAACTTACTAGTTGTTTCGGCTACAAAATCGCCAGCCACAACTACGTGCACAAATTATTGCTCTCTCTTGTGACAACTCAGATAAGATATATGCATGTGTTTGTGCATTGCCGCTCCGCTGCTCGTATACGTACATATGTGTAGACGCAATTATTTATTCGTTTATGTAGATACATAAAGATTGAATTATTGATGTGAATATTTGTAGTTTACAGTCTCTCGCGCGCACATAGGCATATAAGTAAATGCATCTGTGTGTGACATCTCTCTGGGCTGCCTTATATATGTGTATACTTGATTTAATTATTAACGTAAATACTGCTTGGCATGGCCTTAGCATCGCCTTAGTGATGGGATAATTTAGTGATGCTAATATCCGTGACAGTATGTCTCACACATGAATAATCTACGATTTCAGAAAATTCTTTATTATAGTTTAATAGAAATATTTTTTTGGAGTTACTAAAAAGTAAAATGAAACCTATACTAAGGTATACCTATCTAAAAGTGGTGATATGTCTGTCTCCCAAATTTCATCAAAATCCGTGTAGCCGTTCTGGCGTGATTCAGTCGCAAAGACTAAAAAATATAATAATTAAATTATAACTGTTCGTGGGGGGCGGGGACCTCCCCCCTTTTGAAAAATATATAGAAATATATACCTGGACTATTGGCTATATGTGTGCAAAATTTCATCCAAATCGGTCCAGCCGTTCTTGCGTGATTGAGTCACAAAGACAAACGTGTGGACAAACATCCAAACATCTTCACATCCAAAGTTTGCCATTTATAATATAAATATTAGATATTAGATATTAGATTTAAATTAGCATTTACTAAACCCTTTTTTTTATAAAAATTAACACATCAAAAAAATGTCCTATTTACCAAAAAGATTGATGAGTTTTTGACGTCCGTCTCGGGTGAAGATCAAATCCAAAGGAAGGAATGTCGATCACCGGAACGAAAGCCAAACCTCATTTTTGTCTCTTTTCTTTCATTTCCTTTGATCAGCATATGACTTCCGTCATATGGAAATCAGATTGGAGTTTAACGAAACTCTACTCTATTACCATTTCGAACTAGGATGATTTTGTGTTAATACGCTGGAAATTAATTGCTTAAAAAAACTAAAATTTCTGAAATCGCACATTACAAACTGGATAATTCACGATTTGTTTTAAATCGGTGAATTAGACTGAAAAAGCGGAGATCAAACTTTGATATCTTTGGCATTAAATGTTCCCACGATCTTCCCTTGCAAATCTTCTAAGACGTAGTGGGAATAACCCAGCTTTTCGCACTCTCGCTTTTATAAAAGCTTTACTTAATTTTGCAATGGAATTCTTCTCGAAATTACTTTGTGCAAAATTACGACGGAATACTTCTTGTCCTACTCTAAATGATATAGGCTTGGCTCGTAGATTGTATTGTCTTTCATTTCAATGATAGGCATTTGTTAAATTTTTCTTCAAATTGGCACGGCCAAGGGATAATATATCGTCTCTAGCCAGTTGTATGCAGGGTTCATCTAACGCATGCGCTTTGCGTAACAATTCATACGATGATCCATGAGTGATCATATCGAGTCCATATAATGCGTGGTATGGTGAGCATTTCAAGGACTGATGTATTGAGCTCCGAAGCGCACAACTGATAAAGGTCAAATTTGTGTCCCATTCCCTGTGGTCATCCTTTAAATAGGCTCTAATGGCAGCGATCAATGTACGGTTCACACGTTCTGAAGCATTCGCTTGTGGCGAATATAGCGCTGTATATACATGTTTAACTCCAAACTCCGTGAGAAATTCTTCAAAATCGTTGGATTTGAACTGTGACCCATTGTCACTGACAAGAGTTTCTGGTAATCCATATCTATGAAAAATGTGTTTTTGTAGGAATTCAATTATAGCTGAAGAGGTAAATTTTTTTAGCGGACACAGCCAGTGGATTTGGACATGTGATCCAGCACAATTAAGAGTCCGATATGACCTGCTTTGATACGGGGATAAGGTCCTAAATTGTCTACATAAATTCTTTGAAAATGGCGATCAGTACTAACTTGATTTCCCATTGGTGGTCGCAATATAACATTTGGAGCTTTGGTCGATTTGCGTACTTCACAATTACCTACGTATGTTTTCTGGCCAATAGAACTTGCGGCGTATAAGATGCAGCGTCTTATGAATCCCGCCGTGAGAAGAAATAATATGGTCGTGAGCACGCGACATGACATCTTTACGAAGTTCACTAGAGATCCACAGTTTCCAAGCGCATTCTTGGGTGACAGGCGTACCATCTTAGTGCTCTGTGCGTATTTAAAAAAGTTTATCTACGACCCTAATGTCCGGAAATTTCTCTTGATTATCAGAAATCTTTGATTTTAAGGCTTGGTATTTTTCACTAGAAAAGTAAACAGAATCCAGATCGATTTCTGATTCAATCTCTAACGAAAACAGCTCTTCGCAATGCATCCTAGACAGTGCATCGGGAACTATATTATCCTTTCCTTTTCTATGGCTAACGGAAAATGTATAACTCTGCAGCTTAAACACCCACCTTGCCAAGCGGTCACTTAACTTTGGTTGCCTCAGAAGCCACACGAGACTGGAGTGGTCTGTAATAATCTCAAACTCTTGCATTTCTATGTAACACCTAAAGCGTTCTATTGCTGCTATTGCTGCCAAACACTCACGTTCCGTAACGCTATAGTTCCTTTGGGCAGAGTTTAATTTCTTTGACATAAAGGCTATTGGGCGTTCATTTCCTTCACTGTCTAGCTGTATTAAAACGGCACCTATCTCTTAACCGCTGGTGTCGCAATGAACATAGAATTTTTTCGAAAAATCTGGGTTCCGTAAAACCGGAGCATTCATTAAACTTTCTTTAAGTTTCTCAAAGGCTGATTGTGCAGCGTCGGTCCACTCAAACTTGCGTTTGGTAGACAAAACATCAGTTATGGGATAAGCTATGTCCGAAAAGTTTTCTATGAATCTTCTGTACCATTCCGCTAAACCTAGAAAACCTCTAACTTGTTTAATATTTTTCGGTGTTGGCCAGTCCTTAATTGACTCGATTTTCTCTGGGTCTATCGCAATGCCACCGTTGCCAATAACATATCCTAGATATTTTACTTTTGTTACATAAAATTGACTCTTATTGATGTTAATTGTCAAATGCGCTTTTCTAACTGCTCAGCTATCCTAACAAGAATAGATAAATGGGATTCAAAGGTGTCTGATACGATACAAAGATCGTCTAAATATCTAAACACACATGTTCGTAGGTTAGCTGGAATAATTTCGTCCACTAAACGAGACATAGTTTGCGCAGCGTTACATAAACCAAAACGCATCACATAAATTGATACAAAGGACGTCCAGGCACAGTAAAAGCTGTAACTTCTTTGGCTTCCTCTGCCAAAGGAATCTGCCAAAAGGCATCCCTTAGATCGATTTTAGTTATAATATTTGCTTCTGACAATCTAGAGAATATACCCTCTATTGGCGGAAGTGGGTACACATCTTTCTTTGTTACTTCGTTTATTTTTCTTGCATCTAGACACAGTTGAATTTTATTGGGTTTTATAACCATATGCATTGGTATACCTCTCTAAAAGAGGGTTGAAAGGATTTTTTTTGAATCTTTAGATTCGGAGTCTACAAAAAATTTTGGAACAGTGAAATTTAATGAAGTTTTTGATTAAATAACTTCCGAATAAGCTTTGCTTTGCCTCGGAAGAACTTTTCGTTAAATAAGGTTTTATGTATATACAAAAATGTTCGCACACTTTTCATATGTACACCAAACCCTTTTTAAAGGAAGCTTTAACATATCTACATTTTTATTTTTACTTATTAAAATATTTAAATTAGCATTTACTTAACACTTTTTTTTTTATAAAAATTAACACATCAAAAAAATGTCCTACTTACCAAAAATGTTGATGAGTTTTTGACGTCCGTCTCGGGTGAAGATCAAATCCAAAAGAAGGAATGTCGATCACCGGAACGAAAGCCAAACCTCATTCTTGTCTCTTTTCTTTCATTTCCTTTGATCAGCATATGACTTCCGTCATATGGAAATCAGATTTAATTTTAACGAAACTCTACTCTATTACCATTTCGAACTAGGATGATTTTGCGTTAATACGCTGGAAATTAATTGCTTAAAAAACTAAAATTTCTGAAATCGCACATTGCAAACTGGATAATTCACGATTTATTTTAAACTGGTGAATTAGACTGAAAAGGAGCGAACAAACTTTGATATCTTTGGCATTAAATGTTCCCATGATCTTCCCTTGCAAATCTTCTAAGACGTAGTAGGAATTACCCAGCTTCTCGCGAACTTTCGCTTTTTTAAAAGCTTTACTTAATTTTGCATTGAAATTCTTCTCGAAATTACTTTGTGCAAAATTACGGCGGAATACTTCTTGTCCTACGCTAAATGATATAGGCTTGGCTCGTAGATTGTATTGTCTTTCATTACAATGATAGGCATTTGTTAAATTTTTCTTCAAATTGGCACGGCCAAGGGATAATATATCGTCTCTAGCGAGTTTTAGGCAAGGTTCATCTAGCGCATTCGCGTTGCGTAACAATTCATACGATGATCCATGAGTGATCATATCGAGTCCATATAATGCGTGGTATGGTGAGCATTTCAAGGACTGATGTATTGAGTTCCGAAGCGCACAACTGATAAAGGTCAAATTTGTGTCCCATTCCCTGTGGTCATCCTTTAAAAAGGCTCTAATGGCAGCGATCAATGTACGGTTCACACGTTCTGAAGCCTTCAATTGTGGCGAATATAGCGCTGTATATACATGTTTAACTCCAAACTCCGTGAGAAATGCTTCAAGATCGTTGGATTTGAACTGTGACCCATTGTCACTGACAAGAGTTTCTGGTAATCCATACGTATGAAAAATGTGTTTTTGTAGGAATTCAATTATAGCTGAAGACGTAAATTTTTTTAGCGGACACAGCCAGTGGAATTTGGACATGTGATCCAGCACAATTAAGAGTCCGATATGACCTTCTTTGCTACAGGGATAAGGTCCTAAATTGTCTACATAAATTCTTTGAAAAGGACGATCAGTACTAACTTGATTTCCCATTGGCGGTCGCAATATAACATTTGGAGCTTTGGTCGATTTGCATACTTCACAATTACCTACGTATGTTTTAACATCTCGAACTAATCCTGGCCAATAGAACTTGCGACGTATAAGATCCAGCGTCGTATGAATCCCGCCGTGAGAGGAAATAATATGGTCGTGAGTTCGCGACATGACATCTTTACGAAGTCCACTAGGGATCCACAGTTTCCAAGCGCATTCTTCGGTGACAGGCGTACCATCTGAGTGCTCTGTGCGTATGTAAACAAATTTGTCTACGACCCTAATGTCCGGAAATTTCTCTTGATTATCAGAAATCTTTGATTTTAAGCTTGGTATTCTTCACTAGAAAAGTAAACAGAATCCAGATCGATTTCTGATTCAATCTCTAACGAAAACAGCTCTTCGCAATGCATCCTAGACACGGCATCGGGAACTATATTATCCTTTCCTTTTCTATGGCTAACGGAAAATGTATAACTCTGCAGCTTAAACACCCACCTTGCCAAGCGGCCACTTAACTTTGGTTGCCTCATAAGCCACACGAGACTGGAGTGGTCTGTAATAATCTCAAAATCTTGCATTTCTATGTAACACCGAAAGCGTTCTATTGCTGCCAAACACTCACGTTCCGTAACGCTATAGTTCCTTTGGGCAGAGTTTAATTTCTTTGACATAAAGGCTATTGGGCGCTCATTTCCTTCACTGTCTAGCTCTATTAAAACGGCACCTATCCCGTAATTGCTGTCGTCGCAATGAACATAGAATTTTTTCGAAAAATCTGGGTTCCGTAAAACCGGAGCACTCATTAAAGGTTCTTTAATTTTCCAAAAGGCTGATTGTGCAGCGTCGGTCCACTCAAACTTGCGTTTGGTAGATAAAACCTCAGTTATGGGATAAGCTATGTCCGAAAAGTGTTCTATGAATCTTCTGTACCATCCCGCTAAACCTAGAAAACCTCTAAATTGTTTAATATTTTTCGGTGTTGGCCAGTCCTTAATTGACTCGATTTTCTCTGGGTCTATCGCAATGCCACCGTTGCCAATAAAATATGCTATACATTTTATTTTTGTTACACAAAATTGGCTCTTATTGATGTTAATTGTCAAATTCGCTTTCCTAAACTGCTCAGCTATCCTAACAAGAATAGATAAATGGGATTCAAAGGTGTCTTATACGATACAAAGATCGTCTAAATATCCAAATACACATGTTCGTAGGTCAGCTGGAATAATTTCGTCCATTAAACGAGACATAGTTTGCGCAGCGTTACATAAACCAAAAGGCATCACAACAAATTGATACAAAGGACGTCCCCAGGCACAGTAAAAGCTGTAATTTCTTTGGCTTCCTCTGCCAAAGGAATCTGCCAAAAAGCATCCCTTAGATCGATTTTAGTTATAATATTTGGCTCTGACAATCTAGAGAATATACCCTCTATTGACGGAAGTGGGTACGCATCTTTCTTTGTTACTTCGTTTATTTTTCTTGCATCTAGACACAGTCGAATTTTATTGGGTTTCATAACCATATGCATTGGCGAGCTCCAAGGACTTTGAGAGTTTCCAATAACTCCTATACAACTGATATTCGCACCAGTATCTAGCAATCCGAACATCTCGCGGTCAAGAAGCTTCATTTTTGCATAATACCTAGCATCTTCTTCATTTAAAATGGACGATATTAACATCTTTTTCCTATCTTTAATTGCTTTCCAAAAGCGCCTAAGTCGCAAGGTTGACCTTTTGGTTTTTATTGAAGATTTATTGGGCTCAGAACGATCCTGGAAAATTCTGTTCCTTGCCTCAATGTAGTTACGTATTCGCTCATGTAATGGTTTACGTGGGTAAATGAGTTTATCGACAGCCTTTGAATCGAGCTCTCGTTTTAAAATTTTATAGTTGTGGGAGTTTTCTACACCTAACGTTTGGTCGAATCTTAAATAACTGTCGGAATTAATTGGAATTTTTTCGCCGTTTAACTCTAATTTTTCAAGTTGCTGTACGTTCGCTTGAGTTCGAACGTCTTCTTTGGAGGGTTTTTGGCCTGGATATGCAAGTTTCGCATTGGGGTTTGTATACATATTTAGCACCACATCCGTAACAAAAAATGTTGCGTACCTTAGTGCACATATCCCATGGGTGACCTTCTTCATCACAGTTCCAACAGATTAGTTGCCGGATGTGACCGGATGGTAATTCCACTGCCGATACTTGTGCTTCCTCCAAATTAGAGCTGATTTTTTCCATTTCAGCTGCCTCTAAGGATGCAACATTGCGTCTCGGAGGATATGTTGGCGGATGGGTCCGGGGTAGGGATGCTCGTTGATATGTGGCTTCATTTAACAGATTTTCCCTCATTTGTACTAACTTTCGTAGATGTGCTACTGAAAGTACATGAACATATAGAAGCTCATGTCGGATATCGGGACGGAAATTCCTAGTTAGCAACTCTACTAATTCGTGCTCTTCCATTCGTATGGGGAGTCGATCTATCATGGACATTATTGAGTCATAAAAAGTTACAAAAGTTTCATTTGGAAGTTGCTTTCTGTTTCTTATTTCCTCACGTAGGTCGTATGTCGAACGGTAATCTTTGAATTCATACCTTAACGCAGTACAGAAAGAATTCCAGTCAATGGCCGGTACTTGTTTGTGATACCGCCAATACCAGGTTTTGGCTTTACCAGCAAGCAAATTATGTAAATTTTTGCAAATTGCATTAAAATTGTTGTTTATACTTTCCGCTATCAGCGCATGGACGCGATATATAAACTCGTTGCAAGTTAGTCCGTCAGCTGAACCGTCAAATTTTACATGCCAGTTTTGTATAATGGTCGTTATTTTATCCTGGCGAATGGATGGAACGTTAGCTGGCTGAAAACCTTGCTGATCCTGTCGTATTTGGTTATTATCCGGTACAATGTTGTATTCGGAGTATTGGACTGAAAATTTAGGCTGGCTCTCAACCGTTCAATAGCTGCGTCCACGATTTGAGATATTTGGCTACTATCAACTAAGTTTGAATTAAAGTTTTGCCGGGTATTATCGAGCGATTTTGATCATCGTTATTAGTTGGTTGTGATACGTTATTACTATTACTCTCGTTATATAGTCGGCGCTTAGAATTGTATCGAAAACTGTATCTGGGAACCGCTCCTTCTCGTCCTTGTGACGTTTGAATCGGATTGGAAAATGTCGGATTATTACTTTTACCGATCGTAGTCTTTTGCAATTCGCGAAAACTGCAAGCCCTTCTACAATACGGTCATTCTTGTGAAGTGGATAACCAACTTCTGATACACTTTTTGTGATATATATGGTTACGTAAAGTTTTACGCACTTCCTGATCTGATTTAAAGTCTTGTTGACAGATGGTAAAAATATTACCTTCGGCGTCTGAGCCTTCTGGCACCAGTGAAAGATTTTCATTGCTATTTACTACTGCCATAGTGCATCGTTTTCAAAAAATTTCAAAAAATTAAAAAAATATAACTCTTAAGGTGGTAAGTTCGTGATGGGTAAGTGAACATCGAACGAGATGGAGTTCTAGCTGGCGTTTTCTTGGACTATAGCTGACAGATATCTTTCAGTGGTCCATTGTTTTAAGTAGGGGTTGATTTTGGACTAAATAATGAACTAAAGTCGATAACTTAGTATTTCCAAAACTCACTTCTACTTGGCGCAATGTTCCTTTATAGATTTTTAGGAATTGTATGCTAAAGGTGATTAAACAAGAAAAGAAAACAATTAAGAAGAGCCAGGCGGTCGATTCTACTGGGTCTTAAACACGCCCCATAGTCGATAATCCTGCTAGGATTCAAAACTTATTTCTAATATAAACAAAAAAAATCGTTTGAACTAAACAAGATATTTATGTGAAATTAAGGATATATATAAATAAAGATACACGAGAAAGAGCATGTAGGAACGATGGAAAATGAAAAACGTATTACTAAAATGAAACCAGTCCACTGTGGAGCAAAATGATGGTTATAGATGTTAAAGTTGCAAATTATTATGTATCTGTATACATATAGAATGTATACATATATATATTTTTTTTTTGGCTTGCTTTTCTTGCCCCACGTTCGCGACCTTTCCTCATAACACTAGACCCCATTACATTTTATTTCAGAGTCCCTGTTTATTTATCACAAAAAAATTTATTTGATGCACTAGTCTCTCTAACTAACAAAAAAAAACGCTGCTAAAAGAAAAAGGGGTATAATTATGGCCAGAACTCCTCCCTCTCTCAGTTACGAGCCGCCCAGGTGACATGGCGCTCGTGCTTCTTATCCCTCCCTGCCCTGACATCTTATTTAGCACTAATAATTGTAGATGTCCCTATGTAAACACCACTTACCACTTTACTTCTTTACCACCATTAATCAATTTACTCTCTCATTTTTCTGTTTCAATTCATTCACATATTAATTTTTTTATTTATTTAAATAAAATTTACGTTTTCTTATGGTTTCCTTATTATGGAAATATTCTCACTTTTCTCCCTTTTTTTATACTTCTTGGGAATTATTCTTGATTTTTTTTTTGCTGACGTATTCAGATTCTTGCCTTGTTAAACAAATTTATATATATGTGTATATCTTTTTTCATTTTATATATTACATTTTTTTAATTAAAATTTTTTTTTTTTTTTTTATTAGAAAACTGCACTCGATTTTTATAGAATTCATATGCTCGTGGTGTGTATTGGCTTCTGTCCGCATGGTTTCAAACTAGTTTGTCTGGCGATCTCCTCCCTTCTTTCGCCTTCTCGTTGGTATTTTTTGCAAAAATTGTTTTAGCTTGTGGTAGGAGAGTGGAAACTGTACCCAAGCGGTTTCTCTCCCACCAAACATATGTCCCACACATGAATAATCTACGGTTTCTGAAAATTCTTTATTATAGTTTAATAGAAATATTTTTTTGGAGTTACTAAAAAGTAAAATGAAACCTATACTAAGGTATACCTTTCTAAAAGAGGGTTGAAAGGATTTTTTTTTTGAATCTTTGGTTTCGAAATCTACCAAAATTTTTGAACAGTAAAATTTAATGGAGTTTTTGATTAAATAATTTCGGCATAAGCTTTGCTTTGCCTCGAAAGAACATTTCTTTAGATAAGGTTTTATGTATATACAAAAATGTTCGCACACTTTTCATATGTACACCAAACCCATTTTAAAGGAAGCTTTAACATATCTAAATTTTTATTTTTACTTATTAAAATATTTAAATTAGCATTTACTAAACACTTTTTTTTTTTTATAAAAATTAACACTTCAAAAAATGTCCTACTTACCAAAAAGGTTGATGAGATTTTTACGCCCGTCTCGGGTGAAGATCAAATCCAAAAGAGGGAATGTCGAAATTAACTGCTTAAAAAAACTAAAATTTCTGAAATCGCACATTACATATGTTCTTTTATATTATTCCACTTACCGGAAGTATTAAAATATCTTTATTGCATTTAAGAAACTTTCTTGTGGAATGTAGGGTATTTTGTATAAATTTATCTCGCGTTGACAAGGTATTCTTATTAAGATGCTCGTGTATGAGCTTTGTAAAATTGCTTCTTCCTATTTCCTGTTTCTCCTTTTCTTCTAAAGTATGTATAATATTCTCCCCGTCTCCAATATGCTGGAAAAGTGGAAACTCCTTATTTTGGGTTGGAAGAGCATACTTGTGGCCTAAGGATAAAAGCCACTGAATGTCATTTGGTATTTCTAAAGATGTTTTATTTTGAAACCATTCTGGAATCACCCTAATATTTAACCTTTCTCTTTGTTTCCTTACCAGTTCTTCGTACTTTTTAATTTGTGTATTTTTGATACATTCCGCGAGTTTGTTTACTAACATATCCTCACTTCGAAAAAATTTAGTAGAATGATTCCACTCCAGAGACTGAGTAATTTGGGTTCTTAATATATTTACCTCTCTTTCCTTTTCTCTGATAAGTTCATGCTTGATATTTATAAGTTGATTTATAAGTAGATTTCTCTACAAATGCGGACACTACGTTGCAGAATCTTGTGGGTGTTGTTGTTACTTGTATTATTGGTGATGAGGTAAATTATGTTCTTAGTTATGTTGCAGATAAAGTTCGGAGTTAAGCCGCTTCGTCTGCATCTCTCCAAAAATGTTGTTGATGTTGTTAGTCTTGTGCTCGCTTTGTAGTATGTTGGTAGCGTCTTATGTATTTGTTGGTTGTGAGGTTATAGATTTCTTTGATGTTTTTGTACATTTTGAATGTATTCTTTTTCTGACGGTGCTCATTAATAGGAATCTTATTATTTTTATTTATTATTTGCGAAAGTTTAATTTCTAAACGAACTGCATTATATCCTATACAATTTAGATCTTCAATTGAATGATTACAAAATACCCCTCCAGCAGAACATAGATTTTCTGAATTACCTTTATTAATGAATTTCTAATATGGCAGATTAGTGCAATGGATTTAAGCTTCATATATATTAATTTTATTAGAAATTAAAAGACAACATGAACCACTTTCAGACTTCAAGATAGTGCATCACCCTTAATAGAACAATTAACTTACTTTCATGATCATACATTAATAATTCTAATTATAATTACAATATTAGTTAGTTATTTAATATTTATATTATTCTTTAACAAATATACAAATCGAAATTTATTACATGGACAAACTATCGAAACGATTTGAACAATTCTTCCAACAATTATATTATTATTTATTGCTTTTCCATCACTTTGATTACTATATCTACTACATGAAATTAATGAACCATAAGTAACATTAAAATCTATTGGACATCAATGATATTGAAAATATAAATATTCAGATTATATAAATATTGAATTTGATTCATATATAATTCCAACAAATGAAATAATTAATAATAATTTTCGATTATTAGATGTAGATAATCGAGTAATTTTACCAATAAATTCACAAATTTGAATTTTAGTTTCAGCAGCAGCTGTAATTCATTCATGAACAATTCTTGCTCTTTGTGTAAAAACTGTTGCAACGCCAGGACGATTAAGTCAAACTAATTTTCTAATTAATCGTCCTGAATTATTTTTTGGACAATGTTCTTAAATTTGTGGAACTAATCATAGCTTTATACCTATTGTAATTGAAAGAATTCCCGTAAAATTTTTTATTAAATTAAAACAAATAATTCATCATTAGATGATTGAAAGCAAGTATTGCTCCCTTAAACCACTTAATAGTAAATTAGCAATTACAGAAGTGCCTGCCATTCCAATACGGGAAAGTCAAATAACCTGGGCTATAGGGTCGTTCAAGCCCTATAAGTCTCCGGGCCCGGATGGAATCATTCCTGCGCAACTTCAAAAGTCTTTGGGGATTTCCTGCTGCTGGTTGGCCATCATCTATACTAACTGCCTCAGGCTTAACTATATCCCGAAGTCTTGGTATACGGTGAGGGTTATTTTCATTCCGAAGGCCGGCAGAAACTCTCATGTATCACCTAAGGATTTCAGGCCAATCAGTCTCTCGTCGTTTCTTCTTAAAACGTTTGAGCGGTTGATTGAAATGTACCTACGGGAAAGGATACCTCGGGAGTTATTGTCGGCTTCACAGCATGCGTACTGCAAGGGCAGATCGACGGAAACGGCTCTCCATTCGATTGTAAAGCAAATACAGTGGTCCCTAGAACACAAAGAGTATGCTCTGGGTGACTTTATAGACAACGAGGGGGCTTTTAACAATGTCTTACCTGGGGCAATCGAAAGAGCTCTGGCGGGTTTAGGAGTCGAGGCGGCTCTGGTTGAATTTATTAGCAACCTTCTATGCGGCAGAACTGTCGCAGCGGAGTGGGGAGGGGCCATAATTAAGAGGAAGGTGTGCAGGGGTGCGCCACAGGGGGGTGTCCCATCTCCTCTCCTCTGGGTTGTGGTAGTCAACAAGCTTCTTGTGGAGCTGCAAGCCAATGGTTATCGGGTGGTTGCCTATGCAGATGACCTCGCTATTCTAGTCAGAGGCAAATTTCTGGGCACCGTGCGCGATGTTCTGCAGGGCTACCTGGATACTGTGGCTAGGTGGGCTGAATCATGTGGATTGGCGGTCAACCCGGGAAAAACGGAATTGGTTCTTTTCACAAGGAGATTTAAGTTGCCCGATTTCAGAACTCCCTCGATTGGAGGGTACCGTTGGTACTTTCTGATAGGGTTAAATATTTGGGGATTGTTTTGGACAAGAAACTGCCCTGGAGACCTAATGTGGAACATCGGCACAGGAAGGCCGCCATTGCCTTGTACTGCTGCAGAGGGGCTATCGGAAAGAGATGGGGACTCTCGCCAAGAGTAGTACAATGGCTTTATGAAATGGTGGTCAAACCGATTCTGCTATATGGGGTGCTGGTCTGGTGGAAAGCACTGGACACGGCGAGCACCTCCAAAATGTTAGTGTCAGTGCAACGGACGGCACTGATCGGTATCAGTGGCACTCTCAGAACAACACCTACCTTGGCACTGAACGTCATGCTGAACATATACCCAGTAGATATTGCTGGAAAGGCGGCCGCGGCAATGTCGGTGGTCAGGCTTCGTGATATGGGATATGGACTTTCTGACCGTGAACACTCTAGCCTTCTTACCAGTTTCGACTTTATCCCGGACAGAACGGACTATTGTATGCAGATAACTGCTCCCTATACAACCTTCACACCAGTCATTCCAGAGAGAGAGGAGTGGGGAAGAAGAATTACCTGGGGCATGGGACCGGTTAACATGTTCACGGATGGGTCGAAGGTGGATGGAAAGGTTGGTGGGGGGGTCTTTTGTCAAGAGCTAAATTTAAGCCGCAAGTTTAAGTTGGCTGATCACTGCAGTGTATTCCAAGCGGAAGTTGCTGCGATATAATAATATATAATAAATTTAATTGAAAATATTAATAAAATTATTTAAAAAAAAAATTTTTAGTTAAACGGTTTTATTGAAAACAATACTTACATGAAGTAATAATAATACTAAAAGCTAGAAAATAATTAGGTAGGTCATAGGTACTAGTCATCGCACTCCTCATCAATCTAGGGTATTGATCAGACAATTAGATAAAAGCGTTGGGCGCGTGAAATTTCTAAAAATGTGAGGCGTAGCACAACCTGATTAAGGTTCAGTTGGTCTTATATATGATTATCAATAGAAATTTGACACGTCCAACGCTTTTATTTAATTGTCTGATCAACACCCTAGATTGATGAGGAGTGTGATGACTAGTACCTAGGACCTACCTTATTATTTTCTAGCTTTTAGTATTACTATTACTTCATGTAAATATTGTTTTCAATAAAACCGTTTAACTTAATTTTTTTTTTTATTATTGTGAATATCTCGATCCTTGCGCCACCTAGCGGCGATTTGTTTTCATAGGTCGTTTTTTATTCGTGTATGTATTATGTGTTCCAATTATGAGCCAAATCGGACCACAAATACGATTTTTGTGATTATCTCCTAGCGGCGATTTTTTTCTCTTATTATTGCATTGTCAACGGGTTCTGAACTATATTCCAAGTTTCAAGCTTGTAACTTATCGGGAAGTTACTTAAATTTCAATTACAAAATTCGTGCCAGCCAGCCAACCAGCCTGTCAAGTCAAGCTAAATAAAACCGTTTAAAAATAATATTAATCATCTAATAGCAGCTATTTGTGGAATTAAAATATATTAAAATTTTATTATTAATAATTTTAGTTTGACACTAATGTTATAAATTTAACAATTTTTTTTATTAAATTAATTTATTAGTGAAGTAATTGCTAGGATAGGATAGGATAGGTTGGGTTGTAGCTGCCCTGATAAGGATAGCTCACTTGGACAACACGAAGGTCCGTTGTGATACCACATACACCAAAAATAACGGTGACTTAGATCTAGCTACTTAGAGAATCGTTGGGTAGCAACGATAAAGCTCCGAATTATACCGATCTCATCTTTGGATAAATCCTCGGGAGATCCAAGTGAGTCGCGACCGAAGTACTTTCGCCTAGTTCTGGCAAAAGCTGGGCAATCAAGCACAAAGTCATTTGGTGATTCCACCTCATCATCCTCCATACAGCTGCAGCAGGATGGAGTTTCCAGTATATTGAGACGAACCGCATGGATACCCATGGGACAGTGCCCTGTCAAAACCCCAATGACCATTGATAGGTGAGCCTTAGTGAACCCAATTATTTCAGCAGACCTCCTGCCATCCACTTTCGGCCAGAAAGATCTTGCTACCCTGCAAGACGTGGTGTCCGCCAAACGTTTGCTGAGCTGACTCGAGGCCCAGCTATGGAGGAGCAATCCACAGGTGGCCAGCGGAATCCCGAAATCCCTACAGCCATCTTCATCCGGTTCTGTTGTACCGATGCGGGCTAAGATATCCGCTTGACAATCGCAAGCGAGGTCAGGCATTCCCAGACCACCCTCGATAGCACTGTAGTTGAGCTCAAGGCCTTGCTAGCCGCTTGGCTATCAGAGTAGGTGTTAAATTCCCTAACTGTAGTAGCACTGGATAGCATTCCAGCTAGCCGTTTAACTTAAAAATTTTTTTTTTTTAAATAATTTTATTAATATTTTCAATTAAATGTATTATATTTAGAATTAGCAGTACGATTAACTGCTAATATAATTGCTGGTCATTTATTATTAACTTTATTAGGAAATATAGGACCTTCTATTAATAATATAATTATATTATTATTAATTAGCCAAACTGCACTATTAATAATTGAATAAGCAGTTGCAATTATTCAATCTTATGTATTTGCAGTATTAAGAACTTTATATTCTAGAGAAACTAGTTAATTTAATTTACAAAACGAAAACACATAAAAATCACCCATTTAACTTAGTATATTTTAGTCCTTGACCTTTAACAGCAGCTATTGGAGCAATAACTTCAATATCTGGATTAGTAAAATGATTTCATCTATATACTATTTCATTATTTTTATTAAAAAACGTTATTACAAGTTTAACTGTTTATCAATGATGACGTGATATTTCACGAGAAATAAGATTTCAAGGACTTCATACATTATCTTTAACACTAGGATTACGATGAGGAATAATTTTGTTGATTTTATCAGAAATTTTATTTTTTATTTCATTACCTATTAAGTCGCTTTCATGTTTGTCCCCTCATTTCCATACGAATTTTTGACCCACGGAAAAGTCTTTTTCGGTAACTTCCCGTTGAGCTAGATACTTGATACTTAGAACATAGTTCATATCTGAGAGACATTACAATGCAAGCGAAAAAAAAATTCGCTAGGTGGCGCACGGATCGAGATATACAGAAAATTTATTTTAAAATGGAAATTTTGCGATGGACTTTTAACTAACTTCTCGGTCATCCAGGGACTTGAAACTTAGCACATAGTTTGCGAGTATATGGCAATACAATTCGTGGAAAACAAAATACCGCCAGTTGGCAGACGAATCGAGATAAACGAAAATCCCTGAAAATCCCTGAAAAAACGCAGGGAATCTTGCAATCGGTTTTTGAGTAACTTCCCGGTGAGCTGGAGATATGAAACTTGAACTGTAAGTCAGACCCCGGTGACAATGCAATATTTTATCAAAAAAATCCCGCTAGGTGGCGCATGGATCGAGATATTAGGAAAATTCATTTAATTTCAATCCGTTTTTAACTAACTTCCCGGTTACCTAGAGACTTTTAGCTTAGCACATAGTTCGAGAACCGGTGACAATACAATTTATAGAGAACAAAGTTCCGCTAGGTGGCATGCTAATTGAGATAACTACAAATCCCTGAAAAACGAGGGGAATTTTGCGATCGATTTTTGAGTAACTTGCCGGTGAGCTAGAGACTTGAAACTTGGGCCGTGGGTCAGAACCCGATGACAATGCAACATTTGATCAAAAAGTATTCGCTAGGTGGCACGCGGGTCGAGATATTAGGAAAATTAATTTTTATTTGGGAATTTTTCAATCCATTTTTAACTAACTTCCCGGTTACATAGAGACTTGTAACTTAGCACATAGTTCGAGACCCGGTGACAATACATTTTACAGAAAACAAAATTCCGCTAGGTGGCGCTAAGTGATATAACTACAAATCCTCGAAAAACGAGGGGAAATTTGAAATTGGCTTTTGAGTAACTTCCCGGTAGCTGGAGATATGAAACTTGAGCCGTAAGTCAGAACCCGGTGACAATACAATTTACAGAAAACAAAATTCCGCTAGGTGGTGCGCTAAGTGAGATAACTACAAATCCTTGAAAAACGAGGGAAATTTTGCAATCGACTTTTGAGTAACTTCCCGTTGAGCTGGAGATATGAAACTTAAGCCGTTAGTAAGAACCCGGTGACAATGCAACATTTGATCAAAAAGAATTCGCTAGGTGGCACGCGGATCGAGATAGTAAGCAAACAAATTTTAATTTGGGAATCATTCAATCCATTTTTAACTAACTTCCCGGTTACCTAGAGACATAACTTAGCAAATAGCTCGAGACCCGGTGACAATACAATTTATAGAAAAAAAAGTTCCGCTAGGTGGCGTGCTAATTGAGATAACTACAAATCCCTGAAAAACGAGGGGAATCGTGCGATTGATTTTTGAGTAACTTCCGGTGAGCTAGAGACTTGAAACTTGGGCCGTGGGTCAGAACCCGGTGACAATGCAACATTTGATCAAAAAGGAATTCGCTAGGTGGCACGCGGATCGAGATAGTAAGAAAACAAATTTTAATTTGGGAATCTTTCAATCCATTTTTAACTAACTTCCTGGTCAGCTAGAGACTTGAAACTTGGCACTTAGTTAGAGGCCTAGTGACAATACAACTTATAGAAAACAGGTTTCGCTAGGTGGCGCGCTAGTCAAGATAACTGCAAATCCTTTAAAAACGGGGAAATCTTGCGATCGATTTTAGAGTAACTTCCCGATGAGCTAGAGACATGAAACTTAGGCCGTAAGTCAGAACCCGGTGACAATGCAATATTTTATCAAAAAAAATTCCGCTAGGTGGCGCATGGATAGAGATATTGAGAAAATTAATTTTAAATTGGGAATCTTGCAATCGATTTTTAACTAACTTCCTGGATATCTAGAGACTTGAAACCTCAAATATAGTTTAAAACTCGGTGACAGTGCAATGTTTGATCAAAAAATTTGAGCTACGTAACGCACAAGTCGAACTATTTAGAAGATTAGGCCATACATTCATGGCTAGCCTCCTGAGTGTTGTAGGCGTTGTAGAATTCCACCTCTTTGAAGGCCCAACTCAATGCACGTCCTTGCATAATTTTAGGCGTACGCGACTTTCACCACGATTCTTTTAGACTTTCCGGCGTATGCGAATTTCATGACGATTTTCAGCTGTGCGAATTAAGTAGCTGACAAACGAGGTGGAATTCTCTTGTTATGATGCGAGGTGTAATTCTGTTGCTTTCGCCAGTGTTGTCAGCGAAAATTCCACTAATTCTCTTAAATCTTGCTATTTTGAACAAATAACTAAAGATAAGAATTTTCACTTAGGAATTACTTAATTTACTAATCAAAGTTGCAATTGCCTTTTTGTAGGCAGTACTAAAAACTTGAAAATAAAAAGATGATAAAAAAATTTTAAGGACTAGCTTTATATAAATGGACCTAAGAATAGAAGGCAATTTTTCCTTTAATACAGACATTTTCTTGTTGAATTTTGACTAAAAAACTTTAACAATAGCTCTTGTAAAAGAATTTTGGGATTGAAAATTATAAAGGTAGAGTGCGTGTTTAAATTTTAAATAATCAATTAGTTAATCCCAAGTACATGGTTTGCCTTAAATTGAAAGATTGCGCCCCACTTTTATAGTTTTAAAACCCAATATTCTTTTACAAGAGCTATTGTTAAAGTTTTTTAGTCATAATTCAACAAGAGATGTCTGTATTAAGGGAAAAATTGCCTTCTATTTTTTGGTCCATTTATATAACGGTATTCCTTAAAATTTTTTCATCATCTTTTTTCATAATTTTTTGAGCTTTTTTCATAGAAGATTAGCGCCATCAATTGAATTAGGTATTTCATGACCACTTATAGGAATTAAACCTTTTAATCGCATTCAAATTCCATTATTAAATACTATTACTTTATTAACATCAGGAGTTACAGTTACATGAGCTCATCATAGATTAATAGAAAATAATTATTCAAAAACTAGACAAGGATTATTTCTTAAAATTTTATTAGGAATTTATTTTTCAATTTTTCAAGCTTATGAATATATTGAAGCGCCATTTAAAATTGCAAATTCTAATAATGGATCTACATATTTTAAAGCAACAGGTTCATGGAATTCATGTATTAATCGGAACAAACTTTTTATTAATTTGCTTAATTCGTCATTTAAATTATCACTTTTCAAAAATTCATCACTTTGAATTTGAAGCAGCTGACTGACATTTTGTAGATATTGTATGACTACTATTATATATTTCATTTTATTGATGAGGAAATTAATAATTTATATGTATTTGTATACATATCAATATAATATAATTTATATTCAAATCATAAAGACAGTAGTATAGATAATTTATTTAATTTTAATAATAATAACATTAATTATAACTAGTATCGCCTGTGGTCGAAATTCGACCAACTTGTATTTTTTTCAACTCAGACTATGTATCCAGTGTTAGGCGTAGTGCAATAATGCGTTAATAGTTAAGCAGTGAGTAGAAATAAAGAAAACTGGTCTAACTTACTTAAATTTTTCATTAAAATTTTGAATTTTATCTAAGACGTTATACTTTTTGATTTCATTTTCTTATATTTTCTACAAACTTTTCAATTGTAATTATAACGTTTTGGTATGGAGCTCCTGAAACAAAAATATAAAAAATATGCAAATCAAATGAAATTGACATAGAATTATGGTGAAATTAGATACTTGAAATTGAATTGAAAAATAAAAATCATATGTAATAAGAAAGAAGGCAGAGCTTATTAAAAAATTTAAAATGAAAGAAAAAAAAATAAAGTACTTAAAGTGCAAAAAAATTAAGTGAAATGAATGAACAGTTCCATATAAAAACGCAATAAGTGCACTTAGATTTTTTTCTGGTTTTTAATATTATCATTGTGGAAATATGAAGATTCTAATATTCTGGTATTTAATGTTGGTATTCCATTGAGATCTATGTACGTAATTAATTTATATTAAATTTCATGAATATATATGACCATATCTACCATAATATATCGTCTCTGAACGATAAAATACTAAGATATAACAAAGCCGAATAAATTAGGATGAAAAGAAAAACAAACAAAAACATTGATATTATTCACGCAAACATATTTACTGAAATAAAATTAATTTCATAACTGTAAGCGACATAAACAAATTAGGGTTATGTGATCTAAACATCCGATTAACGGGCAAATAATCCAGCAATGTTAGCCTAATAATAAATACTAGTATAGCCTGTGGTCGAAATTCGACCAACTTGTATTTTTTCAAGTCAGTCTATGAATCCAGTGTTGTAAATACAGCAAACTGGTCTAACTTACTTAAATTTTTCATTAAAATTTTGAAGTTGATCTAAGACGTTGTTCTTTTAGATTGTATTTTCTTTAATTTTCTACAAACTTTTCAAATGTAATTATAACGTTTTTGTATGGAGCTCCTTGAACAAAAATATAGAAGGTATGTAAAATGAAATGAAATTGACATAGATTTATGGTGAAACTACTTGAAATTGAATTGAAAAATTGCTTTTTCCACACCACCCGGAAGGTCCCCGTTGCCGCGCTACCGAAGTTAGTTTTGTGTACTCGGTTCCCCAGTAGGCCTATATCACCCATATACATATATCGCACATTTATTTCAATAGTGTCAGAGTTCAAAAAACACGAACTTTTAGTTAAAAACGAAGAAATGTGCTAAAGGAATTTAGCATATTTCACACCACACGTTAGGAATGCAATTGGCGATTTACCGAGTTTAATTTTGTATAAATACATATGCAATATGTAAGTGTGACACAAAACGAAAATTTCCAATAGAATAGAGGATACCTTCATAAAAAATGAAATAAAACAAGTAAGGAACGCTAAGTTCGGGTGTAACCGAACATTACATACTCAGTTGAGAGCTGTGGAGACAAAGTAAGGGAAAATCACCGTGTTGTAAAAAGAACCTAGGGTAACCCTGGAATGTGTTTGTATGACATGTGTATCAAATGGAAGGTATTAAAAAGTATTTTAAGAGGAAGTGGGCCATAGTTCTATAGATGGACGCCATTTAGGGATATCGCCATAAAGGTGGACCAGGCCTGACTCTAGAATTTGTTTGTACGATATGGGTATCAAATGAAAGGTATTAATGAGTATTTTAAAAGGGCATGGGCCTAAGTTCTATAGATGGACGCCGTTTCGAGATATCGCCATAAAGATGGACCAGGGGTGACTCTAGAATTTGTTTGTACGATATGAGTATCAACTGAAAGGTGTTAATGAGTACTTTAAGAGGGCGTGGGCCTTAGTTCTATATGTGAACGCCTTTTCGAGATATTGCCATAAAGGTGGACCAGGGGTGACTCTAGAATTTGTTAGTACTATATGGGTATCAAATGAAAGGTGTTAATGAGTATTTTGAAAGGGAGTGGGCCTTAGTTCTATAGGTGGACGCCTTTTCGGAATATCGTTATAAAAGTGGACCAGGGTTGACTCTATAATGCGTTTGTACAATACGGGTATCAAATGAAAGGTGTTAATGAGTATTTTAAAAGGGCGTGGGCCTTAGTTCTATAGGTGGACGCCTTTTCGGAATATCGTTATAAAAGTGGACCAGGGGTGACTCTAGAATGCGTTTGTACAATATGGGTATCAAATGAAAGGTGTTAATGAGTATTTTAAAAGGGCGTGGGCCTTAGTTCTATAGGTGGACGCCTTTTCGAGATATCGCCATAAAGGTGGACCAGGGGTGACTCTAGAATTTGTTTGTACGATATGGGTATCAAATGAAAGGTGCTAATGAGTATTTTAAAAAGGAGTGGGCCTTAGTTCTATGTGTGGACGCCTTTTCGAGATATCTCCATAAACGTGGACCAGGGTGACTCTTGAATTTGTTTGTACTATATGGGTATCAAATGAAAGGTGTTAATGAGTATTTTAAAAGGGCGTGGGCCTTAGTTCTATAGGTGGACGCCTTTTCGGAATATCGTTATAAAAGTGGACCAGGGGTGACTCTAGAATGCGTTTGTACAATATGGGTATCAAATGAAGGGTGTTAATGAGTATTTTAAAAGGGCGTGGGCCTTAGTTCTATAGGTGGACGCCTTTTCGAGATATCGCCATAAACGTGGACCAGGGGTGACTCTGGAATTTGTTTGTACGATATGGGTATCAAATGAAAGGTGTTAATGAGTATTTTAAAAAGGAGTGGGCCTTAGTTCTATGTGTGGACGCCTTTTCGAGATATCGCCATAAACGTGGACCAGGGTGACTCTAGAATTTGTTTGTACTATATGGGTATCAAATGAAAGGTGTTAATGAGTATTGTAAAAGGAAGTGGGCCTTAGTTCTATAGGTGGACGCCTTTTCCAAATATCGCCATAAAGGTGGACCAGGGGCGACTCTAGAATTTGTTTGTACGATATTGGTATCAAATAAAAGGTGTTAATGAGTATTTTAAAAGGGAGTGGGCCTTAGTTCTATAGGTGGATGCCTTTTCGAGATATCGCCATAAACGGGGACCAGGGGTGATTCTAGAATTTGTTTGTACGATATGGGTATCAAATGAACGGTGTTAATGAGTATTTTAAAAAGGAGTGGGCCATAGTTGTATATGTGGACGCCTTTTCGAGATATCGCCATAAACGTGGACCAGGGGTGACTCTAGAATTTCTTTGTACTATATGGGTATCAAATGAAAGGTGTTAATGAGTATTTTAAAAGGGCGTGGGCCTTAGTTCTATAGGTGGACGCCTTTTCGGAATATCGTTATAAAAGTGGACCAGGGGTGACTCTAGAATGCGTTTGTACAATATGGGTATCAAATGAAGGGTGTTAATGAGTATTTTAAAAGGGCGTGGGCCTTAGTTCTATAGGTGGACGCCTTTTCGAGATATCGCCATAAACGTGGACCAGGGGTGACTCTGGAATTTGTTTGTACGATATGGGTATCAAATGAAAGGTGTTAATGAGTATTTTAAAAAGGAGTGGGCCTTAGTTCTATGTGTGGACGCCTTTTCGAGATATCGCCATAAACGTGGACCAGGGTGACTCTAGAATTTGTTTGTACTATATGGGTATCAAATGAAAGGTGTTAATGAGTATTATAAAAGGGAGTGGGCCTTAGCTCTATAGGTGGGCGCCTTTTCGAAATATCGCCATAAAGGTGGACCAGGGGCGACTCTAGAATTTTTTTGTACGATATGGGTATCGAATAAAAGGTGTTAATGAGTATTTTAAAATGGAGTGGGCCTTAGTTCTATAGGTGGATGCCTTTTCGAGATATCGCCATAAACGTGGACCAGGGGTGACTCTAGAATTTGTTTGTACGATATGGGTATCAAATGAAAGGTGTTAATGAGTATTTTAAAAAGGAGTGGGCCTTAGTTCTATATGTGGACGCCTTTTCGAGATATGTGTATATGTATATATGTATATGTATATATGTATATGTGAAGGCGTTTTCGAGATATCGACCAAAGTATGTATCAGGGTGATCCAGAACATCATCTGTCGGGTACAGCTAATTTATTTATTTATGTAATACCACGAACAATATTCCTTCCAAGATTCCAAGGGTTTTGATTTCGCCCTGCAAAACTTTTTCATTTTCTTTTACTTAATATGGTAGGTGTCACACCCATTTTACCAAGTTTTTTTCTAAATTTATACTTTGCGTCAATAGACCAATACCATTTCGTGTTTGGTATATAATTATGGCATTTTTTCATTTTTCGTAATTTTCGATATCGAAAAAGTGGGCGTGGTCATAGGCGGATTTCGGCCATTGTTTACACCAATACAAAGTGAGTTCAGATAAGTACGTTAACTGAGTTTAGTAAAGATATATCGATTTTTGCTCAAGTTATCGTGCTAACGGCCGAGCGGAAGGACAGACGGTCGACTGTGTATAAAAACTGGGCGTGGCTTCAACCGATTTCGCCCTTTTTCACAGAAAACAGTTATAGTCCTAGAATCTAAGCCTCTACCAAATTTGACAAGGATTGGTAAATTTTTGTTCGACTTATGGCATTAAAAGTATCCTAGACAAATTAAATGAAAAAGGGCGGAGCCACGCCCATTTTGAAATTTTTAACCCTGGAATGTGTTTGTATGACATGTGTATCAAATGGAAGGTATTAAAGAGTATTTTAAGAGGAAGTGGGCCATAGATCTATAGATGGACGCCATTTAAGGATATCGCCATAAAAGTGGACCAGGCCTGACTCGAGAATTTGTTTGTACGATATGGGTATCAAGTGAAATGTGTTAATGATAATTTTAAAAGGGAGTGGGCCTAAGTTCTATAGGTGGACGTCTTCGAGATATCGCCATAAAGGTGCACCAGGGGTGACTCTAGAATTTGTTTGTACGATATGGGTATCAAATGAAAGGTTTTAATGAGTATTTTAAAAGGGCGGGGGCCTTAGATCTATAGGTGGACGCCTTTTCGAGATATCGACATAAAGGTGGACCAGGGGTGACTCTAGAATTTGTTTATACGATATGGGTATCAAATGAAAGGTGTTAATGATTATTTTAAAAGGGAGTGGGCCTTAGTTCTATAGGTGGATGCCTTTTCGAGATATCGCCATAAAGGTGGGCCAGGGGTGACTCTAAAATGTTTTTGTACGATATGGGTATCAAATTAAAGGTGTTAATGAGTATTTTAAAAAGGAGTGGGCCTTAGTTCTATTTGTGGATGCCTTTTCGAGATATCGCTATAAACGTGGACCAGGGGTGACTCTAGAATATGTTTGTACGACATGGGTATCAAATTAAAGGTATTAATGAGGGTTTTAAAAGGGAATGGCCCTTAGTTGTATATGTGAAGGCGTTTTCGAGATATCTACCAAAATGTGGACCAGGGTGATCCAGAACATCATCTGTCGGGTACCGCTAATTTATTTATATATGAAATACCACGTACAGTATTCCTTCCAAGATTCCAAGGGCTTTTGATTTCGCCCTGCAAAACTTTTTCATTTTCTTCTACTTAATATGGTAGGTTTCACACCCATTTTACCATGTTTTTTTCTAAAGTTATATTTTGCGTCAATAGACCAATAAAATTACCATGTTTCATTCCTTTTTTTGTATTTGGTATATAATTATGGCATTTTTTTCATTTTTCGTAATTTTTGATATCGAAAAAGTGGGCGTGGTCATAGTCGGATTTCGGCCATTTTTTACACCAATACAAAGTGAGTTCAGATAAGTACGTGAACTGAGTTTAGTAAAGATATATCGATTTTTGCTCTAGTTATCGTGTTAACGGCCGAGTGGAAGGACAGACGATCGACTGTGTATAAAAACTGGGCGTGGCTTCAACCGATTTCGCCCTTTTTCACAGAAAACAGTTATCGTCCTAGGAGCTAAGCCTCTACCAAATTTCACAAGGATTGGTTAATTTTTGTTCGACTTATGGCATTAAAAGCATCCTAGACAAATTAAATGAAAAAGGGCGGAGCGACGCCCATTTTGAAATTTTCTTTTATTTTTGTATTTTGTTGCACCATATCATTACAGGAGTTGAATGTTGGCATAATTTACTTATATGCTGTAAAGATATTAACTTTTCTTCTAAAATTTGAATTTAAAAAAAATTTTTTTAAAAAGTGGGCGTGGTCGTTCTTCGATTTTGCTATTTTTTATTAAGCAGACATAAAGTAATAAGAGTAACGTTCCTGCCAAATTTCATCATGATATCTTCAACGACTGCCAAATTACAGCTTGCAAAACTTCTAAATTACCTTCATTTAAAAGTGGGCGGTGCCACGCCCATTGTCCAAAATTTTACTAGTTTTCTATTCTGCGTCCTAAGTTCAACTCACCTACCAAGTTTCATCGCTTAATGCGTATTTGGTAATGAATTATCGCACTTTTTCAATTTTTCGAAATTTTCGATATCGAAAAAGTGGGCGTGGTTATTGTCCGATGTCGTTCATTTTAAATAACGATCTGAGATGAGTGCCCAGGAACCTACGTACCGAATTTCATCAAGATACCTCAAAATTTACTCAAGTTATCGTGTTAACGGACAGACGGACGGACGGACGGACGGATATGGCTCAATCGATTTTTTTTTCGATACTGATGATTTTGATATATGGAAGTCTATATCTATCTCGATTCCTTTATACCTGTACAACCAACCGTTATGCAATCAAAGTTAATATACTCTGTGAGATCTGCTCAATTGAGTATAAAAATCTTATGTAATGGCAAAGAAGGCAGAGTTTACTAAAAAAATTTAAAATGAAAGAAAAAAATAAAGTACTTAAAGTGCGAAAAAATTAAGTAAAATGAATAAACAGTTCCATATAAAAACGCAATAAGTGCACTTAGACTTTTTTCCGGGTTTTAATGTTATCATTGTGGAAATATGAAGATTCTAACGTTCGCATATTTAATGTTGGTATTCCCATTGAGATCTATGTACGTAATTAATTTATATTAAATTTGTAAACACTCCATTTGATGAATATATGTGACCATATCTACCATAAAATATCGTCTCTGAACGATATAATACTAAAATTCAACAAAGCCGAATAAATTAGAAAGAGAAAAAAACAAACAAAAACATTGATATAAATACTAGTGTCGCCTATGGTCGAAATTCGACCAACTTGTATTTTTTTCAACTCAGTCTATGCACCCAGTGTTGGAACTGGTCTAACTTACTAGAGATATACGCAAGTTATTAAGACAAAAAACTAAAAAAAAAGTTATAAAATAAATTTATATGCTCACTTTGCATATTTTTCTCAAAAAATTAATAATGAACAAATAATTCAAATAAAATTACCCAAGGCGAACATGTTTTCAAATTGTCCTCAAGTTGTTAAAAAAAAGCAAATTACCCAAAACTTTGCCGATTTTTAAAAAAATTTTATATTGCGATTGGCGGAAAGAATACGCGAAATAAGTGATGCAAAATCCATTGGTAAGTTCTAGGGGCATAAACACTCCTTTGAAATGATTCTTACCTCATACTGAAGTTGAGGATATATGTACGTATGAGAAGGGTTTGAAAAATCACTTGGGCTTACATTCAAACATCTGTTGTTTATTTGCGAAACTATACAATAGCGTCTGAAATGTTAATAATACTCAGTTGAGCAGAGCTCACAGAGTATATTAACTTTGATTGGTTAACGGTTGGTTGTACAGGTATAAAGGAATCGAGATAGATATAGACTTCCATATATCAAAATCATCAGTATCGACAAAAAATTTGATTGAGCCATGTCCGTCCGTCCGTCTGTCCGTTAACACGATAACTTGAGTAAATTTTGAGGTATCTTGATGAAATTTGGTATGTAGATTCCTGGGCACTCATCTCAGATCGCTATTTAAAATGAACGATATCGGACTATAACCACGCCCACTTTTTCGATATCGAAAATTTCGAAAAACGGAAAAAATTCGATAATTCATTGCCAAAGATGGATAAAGCGATGAAACTCGGTAAATGGGTTAACCCTATGACGCAGAATAGAAAATTAATAAGATTTTGGACAATGGGCGTGGCAACGCCCACTTTTAAAAGAAGGTAATTTAAAAGTTTTGCAAGCTGTAATTTGGCAGTCGTTGAAGATATCATGATGAAATTTGGCAGGAACGTTATTACTATTACTATATATGTTCTAAAAAAAATTAGCAAAATCGGATGAACACGCGTGTAAAAAATTTTTTTAAAGTCAAATTTTAACAAAAAATTTAATATCTTTACTGTATATAAGTAAATGAAGCCAGCATTCAACTCCAGTAATGATATGATGCAACAAAATACAAAAATAAAAGAAAATTTCAAAATGGGCGTGGCTCCGCCCATTTTCATTTAGTTTGTCTAGAATACTTTTAATGCCATAAGTCGAACAAAAATTTACCGATCCTTCTTAAATTTGGTAGGGGCATAGGTTCTATAACGGTAACTGTTTGCTGTGAAAATGGGCGAAATCGGTTGCAGCCACGCCCATTTTTTATACACAGTCCACCGTCTGTCCTTCCGCACGGCCGTTAACACGATAACTTGAGAAAAATATATCTTTACTAAACTTAGTCCACGTACTTATCTGAATTCACTTTATCTTGGTGTAAAAAATGGCCGAAATCCGACTATAACTTTTCTTTCTTTGAATTTTTCGATATCGAAAATTACGAAAAATGAAAAAAATGCCATAATTCTATACCAAATACGAAAAAAGGTATGAAACATGGTAATTTGATTGGTTTATTGACGCAAAATATAACTTTAGAAAAAACTTTGTAAAATGGGTGTGACACCTACCATATTAAGTAGAAGAAAATGGAAAAAGTCTACAGGGCGAAACCAACAGCCCTTGGAATCTTGGCAGAAATACTGTTCGTGGTATTGCATATATAAATAAATTAGCAGTACTCGACAGATGATTTTCTGGATCACCCTGGTCCACATTTGGGTCGATATCGCGAAAACGCCTTCACATATATATCTAAGGGTCACTCGCTTTTAAAACCCTCATGAATACCTTTAATTTGATACCCGTATCGTAAAAACACATTCTAGAGTCACCCCTGGTCCACCTTTATGGCGATATCTCGAAAAGGCGTCCACCTATAGAACTACGGATTAATCCCTTTTAAAATACTCATTACCACCTTTCATTTGATACCCATATCGTACTAAAAACATTCTAGAGTCACCCCGGGCCCACCCCAATGGCGATATCTCGAAAAGGCGTCCACCTATAGACCTAATTCCCACTCCCTCTAAAAATGCTCAGTAACACCTTTCATTTGATGCCCATATCGTACAAACAAATTCTAGAGTCACCCCTGGCCTACCTTTATGGCGATATCTCGAAAAGGCATCCACCTATAGAACTAAGGCCACTCCCTTTTAAAATACTCATTAGCACCTTTCATTTGTTACCCATATCGTACAAACATATTCTAAAGTCACCCCTGGTTCACCTTTATGGCGATATCTGGAAAAGACGTCCACCTATAGAACTAAGGCCCACTCCCTTTTCAAATGCTCATTAACACCTTTAATTTGATACCCATATCGTACAAACACATTCTAGAGTCACCCCTGGTCCAAGTTTATGGCGATATCTTGAAAAGGCGTCCACATATAGAACTAAGGCCCACCCCCTCTTAAAATACTCGGTAACATCTTTCATTTGATTCCCATATTGTAGAAACACATTCTAGAGTCACCCCTGGCCCACCCTAATGGCGATATCTCTAAAAGGCGTCCACCTATAGACCTAATGCACACCCCCTCTTAAAATGCTCAGTAACACCTTTCATTTGATTCTCATATCGTACAAACACATTCTAGAGTCACCCCTGGCCCACCTTTATGGCGATATCTCGAAAAGGCGTCCACCAATGGAACTAAGGATTACTCCCTTTTAAAATACTCATTACCGCCTTTCGTTTGATACCCATATCGTACAAACACATTCTAGAGTCACCGCTGGCCCACCCTAATGTCGATATCTTGAAAAGGCGTCCACCTTTAGACCTAATGCCCACTCCCTCTTAAAATGCTCAGTAACACCTTCCGATTGATACCCATATCGTACAAACATTCTAGAGTCACCCCTGGCCCACCCTAATGGCGATATCTCGAAAAACGTCCACTTATAGACCTAATACACACCCCCTCTTAAAATGCTCAGTAACACCTTTCATTTGATTCCCATATCGTACAAACACATTCTAGAGTCACCCCTGGTCCACCTTTATGGCGATATCTCGAAACGGCGTCCACCTATAGACCTAATGCCCACTCCCTCTAAAACTGCTCAGTAACACCTTTCGTTTGATACCCATATCGTACAAACATTCTAGAGTCACCCCTGGCCCACCCTAATGGCGATATATCGAAAAGGCGTCACCCTATAGACCTAATGCACACCCCCCCTCTTAAAATGCTCACTAACACCCTTCATTTGATTCCCATATCGTACAAGCACATTCTAGAGTCACCCCTGGCCCACCCTTATGGCGATATCTCGAAAAGGCGTCCACCTATGGAACTAAGGATTACTCCCTTTTAAAATACTCATTACCACCTTTCATTTGATACCCATATCGTACAAACACATTCTAGATTCACCCCTGGCCCGCCCTAATGGCGATATCTTTTAAAGGCGTCCACCTATAGACCTAATGCCCACTCCCTCTTAAAATGCTCAGTAACACCTTTCGTTTGATACCCATATCTTACAAACATTCTAGAGTCACCCCTGGCCCACCCTAATGGCGATATCTCGAAAAGGCGTCCACCTATAGACCTAATGCACACCCCCTCTTAAAATGCTCAGTAACACCTTTCATTTGATTCCCATATCGTACAAACATATTCTACAGTCACCCCTGGTCCACCTTTATGGCGATATCTCGAAACGGCGTCCACCTATGGAACTAAGGATCACTCCCTTTTAAAATACTCATTAACATCTTTCATTTGATACCCATATCTTACAAACATATTCTAGAGTCTCCTCTGGTCCACCTTTATGGCGATATCTCGAAAAGGCGTTCACCTATAGAACTAAAGCCCATTCCCTTTTAAAATACTCATTAACACCTTTCATTTGATGCCCATATCGTACAAACACATTCTAGAGTCTCCCCTGTCCCACCTTTACGGCGATATCTCGAAAAGGCGTTCACCTATAGAACTAAGGCCCATTCCCTTTTAAAATGCTCATTAACACCTTTCATTTGATACCGGTATCGTACAAGCACATTCTAGAGTCACCGCTGGGCCACCTTTATGGCGACATCTCGAAAAGGCGTCCACCTATAGAACTAAGGATCACTCCCTTTTAAAATACTCATTACCACCTTTCATTTGATACCCATATCGTACAAACACATTCTAGAGTCACCCCTGGTCGACCTTAATGGCGATATCTCGAAAACGCCTGCACATATACAACTAAGGCACACTCCCTTTTAAAATACTCATTAACGCCTTTCATTTGATACCTATATCGTACAAACAAATTCTAGAGTCAGCCCTGGTCCACCTTAATGGCGATATCCCTAAATGGCGTCCATCCATAGAACTATGGCCTACCCTCTCTTAAAATACTCTTTAATACCTTCCATTTGATACACATGTCATACAACCACATTCCAGGGTTACCCTAGGTTCATTTTCCTACATGGTGATTTTCCTTATTTTGTCTCCATAGCTCTCAACTGAGTATGTAATGTTCGGTTACACACGAACTTAGCCTTCCTTACTTGTTTTGATTTTCACACTTCGTCCTTCAACTCCCAATTCTCTCGGTTTGACATTTCCTAAAGTTGGCGGGCCTATCCAAAACTAGTGCCTTGGAGCGAATCACATTGATTATAGCCTATCAACCAAGTTTAAATATCACCTACACGGTACAGCTCTTTTTACAAATGTGAATGCGTAGGCACATATATTTATCAGGTGAGGCTTTGCCCTTTGCAAGAACACTCAAAATCTTTCCCAAGACAGTCGAACTAATGACCGTGTGTGCTACTACCCTAACGTAGTGGAGAGTCGAACTAGTCTAAAAATTGAAGCTACGCGGTTATGCATAATGAGTTCTTATATCATAAAGCCGGTAAACAACAGTTAACATCTTTCAACTTAAAATTGGTCGACTTTCATTTTAAAATATCGTTTTGATTTAAGAAAGACTATTGAAATCTATTTTGTGAACACAAACGTTTCCAAAATTTGGACTACATTTTAAAAATTTTATCCAGGGTCCTTGTAAAATTTTAATTATGTAGATGCGTCGAGAGTTATACGATTTTCACCCATGAGTTACGCAATGACATCCACTTAGACTGCTTATGATTTCGAGGGCGGCATCCTTGGTTGAATAGGCACTCCCTAACGTTTCAAGGGGTTTCTCCGGTGTAGCTCGGTAGCGCGACAAAAACATCCGTTAGAAAGTCTTCGGAGCTACACCTAGAGCTTCTAGGAAACTGACGTCGACGAAGGACCATATGAGTTCAAAGTGTGTGGTGTGCGGGTCAGGAGGCATGGTAGCGACTGGTGGTCGGGATTGCTACTTTTCGCACATCGGGAATTGTAGGTCTTAATCATCGGGGATTGTAGCTCGAAAAAACTGGATGCGCCCTGTGCCACGAGAGTCATGAGTATTAATAGACCATTAATAGCAACAGTAAGTCGCATTTGTGCGTGACTGCCAAGGAGCCACAAATGATTTAAAGAAATTTTGTACGCGACGATTATTAGGAGTTAACCCCAGGTGAAACTACGCTTTGCACGAGATATACAGACAAAAGTGTGACCATTTTATGTATCTCTATTTCTTTTCAGCAGACGCAGCAGTACCAAATCCAAAGACCGGGCTTAGGTTCGAAGCCTCTCTGGAGTAAGTTAACGAGGGACAATCCCTCCGCAAGGAGCTACTCCTGCAAATTTTTGAACGATCTGCGAGATTTTGAGGCAAACCCCCGGATCTTTCTGAAATGGCCAAAACGTTGATTTCCTTAAATACATTGTGAGGACCCCAAAGCCGAGGACTTTGTATCCTCACAACATACACATATCCATACATTTTTCTAAAGAACATACATTTTGAAATAACTTGAAATATATAATAATATTTGAATTTATCACCTATACATTTTATATGAAGCACCAGAAATATACATATGTATACCTTTATGAATTATACCCTAAATACATATATTCTGTTGTACATTGAATAGATAATTATTAAATTGAAGGACAAATTAGACTTGCGCACTTTAACACGCAAGCAAAATATTTACATTTTCGCAAACAAATTTTAAATATTGGATCACCCTAACACGCATTTAATATTTGGAAGGGAGGTAGATATGCACAAAACATAAAAATGCAGCGGCAATCAACCCTTTGCACACTCAAAATCCAATAAACCGAGCTACAAATACAACATACATAATAACCTACGTGAACGGAGATCAGCAGCAAGTCGTCAAAATAAGCGCCGCTACTAATTGAAATTTCGCTATACATATTTACGCACTAGCATACAACACACGAACGCACGCCATACAACAGACGGCAGAAGCATTGGGCAAAGCAAAACACAACATTAGAATCAGGTGACCACAAACAAATGTGCAAACCCACAATAGTTAAAGCAAAGGCTGGAAAGCACGGTATGAGCAAGTACAAAGGCATTGTATTCAATAAGGAGCATTATGGTGCGTGGAAATTCATGGGAAGGAAATATTCACCGGAATAACAGTTGTTTTATATTGTTAATACTATTAGTTAGAAGTTGTTATTATAAAATAGCCGTTTGCCTGCGTGCTAAAATTAGTATATAAGGGCGACGGGTTCGCATTAAAATTCAGAAATTAGGAGACACGCATACGAGTCGGTAGGTTTTATGACTACCGACCAAGAGTACACCTGAAAGTTTTTGACTTCATTTGTACTAAAAGTATATTCGTCTGGAGGCTTTATTACTCCATTCGACCGCAGAGGTTGGCCGAGGGCTTTATTACCTCAGTCACCTCTTACAAAGCAAGGCAATCAGCTAGGAGTAGAAATATATTTTTATTAAATAAATACTTTTATAAGGTTTTTATACGAAATAAACAGGGTTATTCTTTAGAAGGACCGGTAGGAATTTCTAATTTCATGAACCCTGGACGGACTGAGGCCAACCCCGGCAAAGTCAAAGGAAAAGTCCGTCACGAGTTCGCGCCCGAGCAGGTTAAACAAATCAAATTTAAAGATATACTTTCAGAGCATCAGAAATGAAGAGGGAAACAAGATTCACACACTTCTGGGTTAATACGACGAAGATATAAAGCATAACAATGGTAAAGGTATCGTTTATATACTATCTCACTCGAGAGGATCTGGTAGCCTACAGCACGGAATTTGGGCTAGAGGATGGCGGAACGGTTGACGAACTAAGAAAACGATTGGCGACATTCATCCAAGAGGAGAAGGATAACGAGAACTTACGGGATCGATTCACAGAGTTGGCGATTCGGCATGCGCGGTTAACAAATCCACAAGCATCAAAGACAAGCAGCGAACTAAATTCACCAAGAAATGATAGGCAGGCAAATGGTGCACCCAATCAAAAGGAGGTCGGACAACCACCGGTACATTTTATTCAACAGCCTGGTTCGTACGCAACGACAAATTATATTCAACAGCCTTGCACATATGTAACGACCATGGACAGAGCAAGGAAGTGGGGATTAAAGTACGACGGAGGCAAAGATCCCTTAGGACTCATCGAAAGAGTGGAGGAGCTAGCAGATGGGTGTGAAATCAACCGCAACACAATTCCAAAAGCGCTGCCGGAGTTATTGAAGGACAAAGTGTTGGTATGGTACAGGAATAACAACCGGCATTGGCAGGAGTGGGACGCCTTCAAGAAGGACTTCCTGAAGTTCTTTCTAAGCTCCCGATACTTAGAGCAATTGGAAGATGAAATTCGAATGCGCGTACAACGACAAGTTGAGCTATTTAAAAATTATGTCTTAGTATTACAAGGACTCATTCGTCACGCGGGCTACACCGAGGAGCAGAAACTAACCCGCATCTACAGAAACTCGCGCAGAGAGTACCAACTATATGTAAAGCGAAGCGAGGTCAGCAATCTTGAGGAGCTGGTAAGTTTAGCTCAAGACTATGAAAATATTACTCCTGACAGGGAACCAATGCGACCTACCACAAGGCCATTCATACCACGGCATCAAGAAGGTCAGCACCAGTGTCTCCGGGCAGAACAAAGACAGGAGGAGCGAGTAGAAGTGAGGTCAGAGCCACAACAAGAATATGTAGATACAAGAACGGCCTGCAGACGATGCGGAAGAGGCGGTTACTTTTCATACGGGTGCCGAGGCATAAGAAGAGAATTTTGCTGGACATGTGGTAAGATAGGCGTGCTCACGCGTGATTGTTGTAGGAAGCCACAGGGAAACGACCAGAGACCACATTGGAACCGAGGGATGGGGTCTTCGGAAGTGCAACCTCGGAGAGATTAGACATGTTCAAATACACAAAGGGCCGCATATTGGTAACAACGTATGTGAAAGAAGAAGAAGCGGTAGCAGCGATTGACACGGGAGCGACGAGGAGCTTTATAAGTGATGCAATGGCGAGAAGATTAAAAATTGGCAAATTCAAGCAAGTAAAGACACGAGTAAGAATGGGCGACGACAGAGCAATAATAGTCAAAGAAGCGGTAGATGCAGAATTAAGAATGGGTGATAAAGTACAGAGGAACGAGATGCTAATCCTACGTAGAAGCGGTAGATGCAGAATTAAGAATGGGTGATAAAGTACAGAGGAACGAGATGCTAATCCTACCGGGACTGGGCGATGAGGTGGTAATTGGTACGGACTATCTGGCGAAGGTAAACTTTGAGATGAGATGTGGTGGTCAAGAAATAACGTTGAGAGTAGACGAACGGAAGCAAGAGGTAGTTACAGGTACAACTATGGTCGAAAAAAATAGCGAAGATTTCAAGGAACACAACCCAATGGCGGCGATAGCAACTAGCGAGACAGAAGATGCGGTGAGTAAATTTCTGAGCCAAGAATAACAGGTATTTGCAAAGATGTCAGGAGTATCCAACGTGGCCACCCACAAAATAGTTATGAGGGACGACCTTCAATTAAGCAAAGGTACTATCCGAAGAATCCAAAAATGCAAGAAATTATCAACAAGGAAGTCGACGAGCTGATCGAGAAAGGTTGCATCGAACCATCGAATAGCCCGCACAGCGCACCCATAGTTTTGGCAAAGAAGAAGAATGGCAAATGGAGACTCTTCGTAGACTACCGTCAACTAAACGCAAGATCAGTACCAGACGCATACTCTTTACCACGTATACAATATATCTTGGACAAATTAAGAAGCGCGAGATTTATCAGTAGCCTCGACTTGAAAAATGGATATTGGCAAATCCCTATGGAAGCAAGCAGCAAGCAATACACCGCATTCACAGTACCTGGGCGTGGACTATACCAATGGAGGGTAATGCCATTTGGCTTGCACTCAGCCCCAGCAACTTTCCAGAGAGCACTTGATCGTATCATTGGACCAGAATTGGAACCATACGCGTTTGCTTATCTTGACGATATCATCATTACAAGCAAAACATTGGAAGAGCACATTGTACATTTAACAGAAGTATTTCGAAGGCTGCATAGAGCGAACCTGAGGATAAACCCGGAAAATGTGAGTTTTTTAAGAAAAGGTTAAAATACCTAGGACATGTCGTTAGCGAGGAAGGCATCCATATCGACCCAGACAATATAGCAGCCATCAAAGAACTGGAACCACCAAAGAACATACGAGAGTTACGACGTTTTCTAGGAGTCGTGTCGTGGTATAGAAGATTCGTGCCGGCTTTCTCACAAGTCGCACACCCGTTAACATCGATGCTTAAGAAACGTAGTAAGTGGAGGTTGTCTGAAGAGCAACAATCAGCATTCGAAGGACTTAACTAACGAAGATTTCAGAGGAGCCTTGGGCAACAGTCTATGCAGACTTTGTTGGTCCAATGCCACGATCGAAGCATGGCAACACGATGGCATTAGTCTTCCAAGACAAATTTTCAAAATGGGTAGAGGTAGTACCTATCAGAAAGGCAACGACAGAATGTTTAATAAGAGGATTTCGTTTCAGCAAATGTCAGCTTTGGGTTTGCGTATGTAGCTCGCTTCGTTTCCACGTCCCGTATTTATGAAACTCCGGATTTTTACCCTTTCAGTGTATTCCACGGGTGCGTCCGCATTTGCAAGATGAGCCAATCTTTCAATATCTGAAGCAAACTCCTGCAATGTCTCACTTGCTTTTTGGTAGCGGTTTTGCAACTCAATTTGGAATATCTGTTTTCTATGCTCGCTTCCATAACGTCGTTCTACAGCAGCCATCAATGTTTCATAATTGTTCCGCTCTCCTTCGGGAATCGTCTGTAGGATTTCCGTTGCTGGCCCTTTCAATGCCACGAACAGTGCAGCAACTTTATCTTCCGCATTCCAGTTGTTCACTGCTGCGGTCTTCTAAAACTGTAGCTTGAAGACCTGGAAAGGAACAGAACCGTCAAATGATGGTGTTTTTACCTTTGGATTGCTTGCTGAAACAGCTGGGCGGTTTAGTTGTAACTATTCCATACGACCTTTTAACGCTTCTATTTCGGCATCAATTTTGTCCTCGAGTTGTAAAATTTTTGCATCCTGCTCTTCCAGTTTCGCAAAGAGCTGCGATGATACCTGTTCCGAAATTTGTGCCGACATTTCAGATATACGTGCCTCTTGCGCTTCCAGTTGAGATGCCAAATATGTCTTCTGTTCTTCCAATTGTGATGTTTTACGGGTTTTCTGCGATTCCAGTTGGGATACCATATACGTCTTCTGTTCTTCCAGTTGTGAAGAAATTTGTGTTTCCTGTGCTTCAATCTTCGCTGTTATACGGTTCTCCTGCGATTCTAGTTGTTTTTCCATCTTGGATGTTATTTGTGTCGACATTTCTGAAATACGTGTTTCTTGTGCTTCAATTTTCGATGTTACTGTCGACGTTTGTGCATATATTGCAGCCAATATCACGTTCAAGTCTGTGCTGGTAACTGTCTGCGATGTTTCATTTTTCTCTTCAATTTTTGTTGTCTCCTCGCCATCAAGAGGAAAGACATACTCTTCCACGTTAATTCCTTCTGCTTCCATTTCCTCTCGGAGTCGTGCTTGAAGTTCGATTTTAATGCCGCTTGTATTCCATCCACGGTTCTCCAACTCCTTCTTCAGCTGCTGGATCTTCAATTCACTCCACTTTGCCATGTCCAAGTTGTATTCGAAGTCTTCGGAATTTATTCAAAAATTCCTCTTCTGACACCAATTGTAACGAATATGCTGCAAATCCTCTTATTTGCCCTTTTCCTAGATTCATATCGCTAAACTGTTGAATAAATAACTCCAATATTGAAGAATGGAAAATTTGCCTTTATTAAAATACTTCACAATAACACTCAAACTGTGCAACGAATAGCTTAATAACCAAACTGATAGCTTAAATGAAACTGACTTTCAAAATAATACTGCTATTGCTCGCTAGATATCGTCTTAGTCGTAACTGCTTGACAACTCAAATCAAAATGAATTCCAGCGCCTCTACATCGGTGGCCTTTTATACTCTCTGGTTTCCTCGTTCGCATCTTCTAGAATCTACTAGCATTGTCCATGAACTCTCAAACTTCTCAGCTATAACTAAAATTGCACAATTTTATACATCTTCTAGGCGCTTCCAGAATCTACTAGTCCAGTAGCTCTCAAACTTCTCAGCTGTAACTACAATTGCACAATTTTATAGTTTTTCTCATTGCATACTTATAGGAGTATCTCAGATATATGCATGTGTTAGTGCATTGACTCTCCGCTGCTCGTATACGTACATGGTACATATATGTAGACGCAGTTATTGTTTCGTTTATGTAGATACATAATGATTGAATTATTGATGTGCATTCACGTCACTGCTTAGCATCGGCTTAGAGACGGCAGCACTCCTTAGTTTTGCTAATTTTCGTAACAATATTTACATTTTCGCAAACAAATTTTAAATATAGGATAACCCTAACACGCATTTAATATTTGGAAGGGAGGTAGATACGCACAAAACATAAAAATGCAGCGGTCAATCTACCCTTTGCACACTCAAAATCCAATACACCCAGCTACAAATACAACATACATAATAACTCACGTGAACGGAGATCAGCAGCAAGTCGTCAAAATAAGCGCCGCTACTAATTAAAATTTCGCTATACATATTTACGCACTAGCATACAACACACCAACGCACTCCATACAACAGACCGCAGAAGCATTGGACAAAGCAAAACATTAGAATCAGGTGACCACAAACAAATGTACAAACACACAATAGTTAAAGCAAAGGCTGGAAAGCACGGTATGAGCAAGTACAAAGGCATTGTATTCAATAAGGAGCATTATGGTGCGTGGAAATTCATGGGAAGGAAATATTCACCGGAATAACAGTTGTTGTATATTGTTAATACTATTAGTTAGAAGTTGTTATTATAAAATAACCGTTTGCCTGCGTGCAAAAATTAGTATATAAGGGCGACGAGTTCGCATTAAAATTCAGAGATTAGGAGACAGGCATACGAGTCAGTAGGTTTTATGACTACCGACCAAGAGTACACCTGAAGGTTTTTGACTTCATTTGTACTAAATGTATATTCGTCTGGAGGCTTTATTACTCCATTCGACAACAGAGGTTGGCCGAGGGCTTTAGTACCTCAGTCACCTCTTACAAAGCAAAGGAATCAGCTAGGAGTAGAAAGAGAATTTTTATTAAATAAATACTTTTAAAACGTTTTTATACGAAATAAACATGGTTATTCTTTAGAAGGACCGGTAGGAATTTCTACTTTCAGGAACCCTGGACGTACTGAGGCCAACCCCGGCAAAGTCAAAGGAAAAGTCCGTCACAACATACAAACCAAAACCTTTCCTAGAAGTTATTTTTTTAAATAGAAAAATCAAGCTTTTTAAAGTAAGAACACCGACGTACGCCGGCGCTCCGCCCACGCCGCCGCCTGTATATAATAGAGCCTACGCCGCCACCGCCGATAAAGTGGTCGGCGTAAACCTCTATAACTTACTTAAATTTTTCATTAAAATTTTGAAATTGATCTAAGACGTTGTACTTTTTGATTGTATTTTCTTAAATTTTCTACAAACTTTTCAAATGTTATTATAACGTTTTGGTATGGAGCTCCTTAAACAAAAATATAGAAAATATGTAAAATGAAATGAAATTTACATAGAATTATGGTGAAGTTCCAAAACAAAACAAACATACATTAAGGAAAATTTTTTAAGAAAAAATTAAGAAATCAAAAAATATTGAAAAAAAAAATACAATTCTAAGAAAAGAAGTGAAGAACGATTTGAAAGAAAAAATTTGGTCTACCAAAAATTATTGAAAACACCAAAAAACATATTAGGGTGAAGTGGAAGAGAAAAAAGGGGTTTGTGAGAAAAAAAAAACATAATTTTGAGAAAAGGAAAATTTTCAAAAAAAAAGGCAAAAGAAAAGATATAAGAAAAAGTTTGTGTAAACAAAAATTTTTAGAAAAGAGAAAAAATATATGTAAGAAAAGAATTTCTTTAAAAACGAAAAAAACACAACATCAACGCTACAATAGAAACAACATTAACTAACTACACCAACAAGGAGGAACAAAACATCAACAACAGCAATACAACAAAGGCACAAGTAACAAAAATAAAAGCGAAAAAAATGTCTGAGTAAGTACTCGTTACCCAATATATTCCCATATATATTCCCTCCGTTTAACGTACGGACCCCAAATTCTAAAAATCCCAAAATTTATATACCCCTCCGATCTAAAGATCCGGACCCTGGGTATATAACCCACATCAAAAAGCCTAAACGGTAAAATATTTCATTGGCTTACTCACTGTTACCAACAGGTACAGTCCCATCAAAAAACCCATATACATTTTTCAAAAAATAAATTTGCCTTCCCGTACCAACGGAAAATCCATTGCCCGGTTCTATATACCCAAAAAGTTCGTTGCGCTAAACATCGACTTAATTATAAAAATATATACGTATATATGTAATATATGTATATACCCACTTAGTTTACAAAAAACTCATAGCAACAAACTTTGCCAAATTTTTGTCACTTTTCCTAAAGTTTATTTTACCGGTGCACACAATATTAATTTTGCATACAAACCTACAAGTATATGCACCCATAATACCCACACGCACTTGTATATCTTTTTGCATAAGCCAAAAACCCACCCTCAACAAAGTAATTGCATGACCATATGTAACTACATAATAGAAGGAAGCAACAAAGAAGATCATCGATCACATATTGGCATACATTTACTTTGTTAATACAGATCAAGTGCATTGGCACAGCAAACAAAAGGTTGTTGGTACACCACAGTTTGTCGGCAAATATATTTCACCCATATATATAAATACATACATACGTACTATATACCCATATTACTTGTGCTCAGACGCAGGTAAATATAACAAACCAAAAAGCCGGTACACATTAGGCCGGTCTCAAAAAGTAAAAAATAAAATCCCAGTGAACACAAATATTATAATATTTATATTATTATATGCCCACCTTACTTGTACTCAGAAGCGCTGAGACAAGCCCGTATAAAGAACCAAGCGTACATTAGGCTGGTTTCAAAAAAAAAAATTTTTTTTTTCCTTTTGACAAAACATTTTTTCAATTTTCACAGCTTAATATAAGCTCCCATTTCTTGGTAAATTACATTAAATTATAATGCCAAAAACAAACGAAACCCAAAAATTGACCACTGCAGACCAACGCCTGCAGGAATTTATATATGACGGTAACCAATTAGAGGTTTACTGCTCGAGATGGTCACCCTCCCAAGCTACCGATTTATCAGAGTGTATGCTTAAGGTCAAACTAGAAGACCTTGATAAAATATGGGCAAAGGTGCTAGAGTCCCATCGAGAAGTAAGTTTCTCAGATAATTACAGAGATGTTAGCGGCGCGGTTGAGCAAAAATTCGCAAATGCATGGAAACGTACCAAACATGCAAATCAGAAATTTTAGAAGCCTTACAGCATTTTAATACTGCTAGCACCAACCAACAACAAATACCCGCCCACACAATGAACAATTCAGACGCAAACGGTTTTTATTTAAAAGTACCACCATGCGACACCGAAGTATTTCATGGTGGATGGGAAGACTGGCCATCCTTTAGAGATATGTTCACGGCAGTCTATAAAAACCACCCTAAATTATCACCCGCTCAAAAATTATACCACCTACGCCTGAAAAATAAAAGTCAAGCAGGACTTATTGTAAAGCAATACCCACTGAGCGATGATAATTTTGAGCTTGCCTGGGAAGCGCTCAGATCTAGGTACGAGAACAAAAGGATACTCGTCGACAACCAACTGAAGACGCTGTTCAACCTACCCACAATATTCGCAGAAAACGGAGAACAAATACAGAAGATGCAGACAACTGCATGTCAACCCTTAACACCCAAGGAATCCCGACAACGGACTGGGACCCAATCCTCGTTTATCTGTGCTCATCAAAGCTGCCCAGTGAAAGCCTTTCACTATGGGAACAATCCCTCAGCTCCCGGAAGGACCTGCCCCTTTGGGAGGACATGAATAAATTCCTCACCAGTAGATACGAGGTAGTAGTAAGACTAAGTACATATAGACCAGGCAAAGCGAAACCCCAATTTTCGAGTTTTACGCCACGAACGGTGAATAAAAACTCGACCCAACCGAATAATAATAAAACCCATGCATATCACACCGAGTTCAATAAAACGGCTTCGTGTAGATTATGCAACCAATACCACGCAGTCAAATCTTGCGTTAGGTTTAGAAATTTATCGGTATCAGACCGAATCAAATTTTTGAGAGAAAATAGTTACTGTGAAAACTGTTTGTCTACGTCACACCCCAAGAACGAATGTAAAAGTAGTTTCACGTGCGTTTATTGCCAAAAGCGTCATCATCCGCTACTGCATTTGCAGCCCAAACCCCAACAATCACAACCAAACCCCAGAGCTCAAAATGCCCAAGCCGGCACCCCTAGCAGAACGGACGACGAGCGAGCCTCAACATCGAAAGCCGCCGCAAGAGCCACCTCCTCCCTACAGTCTCAAAACAAAAACCCGGTTTCTTCACTCTTCTCGAGTAATCATGGAACCACCCTACTACCCACAGCAATAGACCAAGGTTCACAAAAAACCTTTGTATCATCCCGTATACAACAGGTTCTTGGTCTGCCCACAAAAGAGTCTCTCCACCAGATATCTGGAATGGGTTGAACGGTTGTGAAAAATGCCAATAAAGTCTGCCAGATAACATTCTGTTCAGCAGACTTAACCCAAATAATAGACGCACAAGCAATAATTTTGCCAAAACTAACGAAGTTCTTGCCCACAGTCAGAGTTTCAAACATCGATCTCGAAGAACTGTCCCATTTACCGTTAGCCGATCCACAGTATTCGATACCATCGAAAATCGATGTGGTAATCGGCAGCGATATCACCCCGCAAATCCTCACCGAAGGGCTCCTACGAAATGTGAGTGGAACATTACTTGCCCAAAACACAATATTCGTATGGATATTAAGCGGCCCTGTAGCTGAAAAGGTATCAACCTTCAGCACTCATGTCACGGAATGCACCGATGACCCCATCAATCAACTTTTGAGACAATTTTGGGAACAGGAAGAAGTTCACCAAACCCAACAACGATCAGCAGATGATGAGTACTGCGAAGCACTCTACCGGACAACCACAATTCGTGAGGAAGATGGACGCTACAGAGTCAAACTACCCTTCAAATCGGAATTTCCAGCCAATCTGGCACTCGGTCGTTCACGACCCGCAGCACAACAGCAGTATATCAGCATCGAACGAACCCTCGAAAGAAAACCCGAATTAAGAGACAAATATTTTGAAGTCCTTATTGAATATTTAACCATGGATCACATGGAACCCGCCTCCCAACAAGAGATATTTAGAGATGGTAAATATCTATCATTTTATCTACCCCATCACGCTGTCATAAAACCAGACAGCAAAACCACAAAAGTGCGAGTCGTATTCAACGCATAAAAAATGTCGCATTCTGGCAACTCGTTGAACGACGTGCTTAATACAGGCCCCATTCTACAAAATGACTTAATGCTCGTCATACTTAAATGGCGACTTTATAAGTTTGTTTTCAACGGCGATATTGAGAAAATGTATCGCCAAATACTCATCCATGAAGAAGATAAAGATTTTCATCGAATCGTTTTTCGGAAACACCCAACTCTGCCGATACAAGATTTTCGACTAAAAACAGTTACCTTTGGTGTAAATTGCGCGCCATATTTGGCGATTCGAACCCTACACCAACTCGCCCACGACTGTCAAGACGAATATCCGCTCGCTAAAAACATTTTATTAAACGAAACATATGTTGACGATATCTTGTCAGGCGGTCATAATATACAGTCCACTTTGAACTCTATGACTCAAGTTATCGAAGCCTTAAAATCGGCAGGGTTCCCTTTGAGGAAGATGTTGGCAAATCACCCTGAAATTTAAAACCCGTTCCCGACCCTGATTTGCTAGACGTCGACTTCCTTAAATTCCATGATTCGAGTTCCACAAAAACCCTTGGAATTCAGTGGAACGCGCTAACCGACACCTTCACCTACACATATGATCCACCATCAGCAGAAAACACGACTACAAAAAGGCAGATTTTATCAGCAGTTGCAAAACTGTTTGACCCCGCAGGATGGCTTTCGCCAATAATGATTCTTGCAAAAATGTTGCTGCAACAACTCTGGATGGAAGGAACGGATTGGGACGAGGACGTGAAGCCCGGAGCTCTCGAAAAATGGACCTCAATTTGTGAAAATTTACCTCATATCAGAGACATTAAAATCCCTAGGTGGGTACAGTATTCCCCCGATAAACTAATCCAGCTGCATGGATTCTCAGATGCTTCAGAAAAAGCATTTTGCGCCTGTATATATTTACGAGTCCAAACCCATGAAATAGTTTTTCATCCCATTTGCTAGCTGCTAAAAGCAAAGTAGCACCCCTCCAAACCGTGAGTCTTCCACGGTTGGAACTCTGCGGAGCAGTTTTACTCTCCAAGTTAGTGAAACAGCTGCGAAGGGAGCTGAATCTACCCCAACACGAACTCATTCTCTGGTGCGATTCTGCCATCGTACTGGCATGGTTAGAAAAACCACCCCATACCTGGAAAACGTATGTCGCCAACAGAACCTCTGAGATTCTCAAGAACGTCGACAACGCCACTTGGAGGCACGTTTCCAGTAAGGATAACCCAGCGGATGTGGGCACTCGAGGCTGCAAGCCTCAGGATTTATTCCAATGTCCATTATGGTGGGAAGGACCTAATTGGCTTGTCAATCCAGCAAATTCATGGCCAAAGGATATATCTCACCACCCAACTCCCCCCGAGCAACGACATGTGGAAGTATTCCACACCCTGCAGGAAGAAAATATAGACATACTCGACCGTTTTTCGTCATTTTCTCGAGAGCTTAGAGTCGTGGCCTATATGTTGCGGTTTATCCGAAAAGCAAGAAAACTAGAAGTTCCAGCCACGCTCAACCTCACCCATGCCGAAGTGAATGATGCCAAAATCAAAATCATCACTCAAGCTCAACGAAACTATTACGGAGATACGATAGAGCTGCTTCAAACAGCAGGACCCTTACCCAAAAAGAACACCCTTCGGACATTAAACCCTGTGCTAGATGACTCAGGAATCATGCGAGTTTCCGGAAGATTAGCCTATGCCACAAGTAGCTTTAATGAACGGCACCCAATCATCCTACCCGGAAACTCTCGATTTTGTTCTCTTCTGTTGGACTTCCTCCATTCGAAACTGCTGCACGCCGACAAACAGCTTATGATCCGAATGGTACAGCAACAGTACTACATTCCACGTTTGAAGCAAAACGTCAAAAAGCTCATCCTCCACTGCAAAACCTGCACCATCTACAAACAGCAGATGAAAACGCAGATGATGGCACCCTTGCCACCCGCGAGGTCAACATATTCCCTACCCTTTCATACAACAGGAGTCGACTTTGCTGGGCCATTTATGGTAAAAACTACTCCCCTTCGCCGAGCTTCGTATGTCAAAGCTTACGTTTGTGTGTTCGTCTGTTTTTCCACAAAGGCTGTTCATTTAGAAGTGTGTTCTGACCTCACCACGAATGCCTTCAACGCAGCCTTTGCCCGATTCACTGGCCGCCGTGGCCTACCCCACCAGATACATTCTGACAACGGAACGACGTTCGTCGGCGCACAACGCGGATTACAAAGAGAATTCACCACATTCCTCAAGGAAGTCGCTACAGACGTCGCCGAAAAGTATGCAACTCACGGATTCTCATGGAAATTCATCCCACCATACGCTCCCCACATGGGAAGCGGCCGTGAAAAGTTTCAAGATACACTTTACGAAAGTAGCAGGAAACCAGAAGTTCTCCTTCGAAGAGCTTACTACCCTCTTAGTACGCATAGAGGCGGTCTTCAACTCCCGACCGCTCTCCCCTATGTCCGAAGATCCAATGGATCCCCTAGTCCTAACCCCAGGGCATTTCCTACGTGGCGCGCCGCTCTTGTCGTTACCGGAGCCAACTGCAGAGCATCTCACCTTGGTCAACAAATGGCAGAAACTGAAAATGCTTCACCACCAATTCAGCACAAGATGGAAGAGCGAGTATCTCAAGGAGCTGCATAAGCGGTACAAATGGAAATGCCCTCAACGCAATATTCAAGTTGGAGATTTAGTCGTGGTAAAGGATGATTTACTACCCCCGAACGAATGGCGTTTGGGATGGGTAATCACTTTACACCCTGGATCGGATAACCATGTTCGAGTTGTGGAACTCAAAACCCAAAACGGAATAATAACCCGAAATATTGCCAAACTGTGCGTGCTACCAACTGCCTAGCAGTGCCAACCCTACCTCTGGTACCCTCTGCTTCATGCCCCTAGCAATCTACATATAAGCTACCCTCACCAACGTATTTTTCTAGCCCATTTTTTGAGAAATACGTATTTTTTCTTTTCTTGTCTTTACAGGACCCGCAGATCTACGGAGACCCAGAAATGCCGGCTATGTGGGCAGCGACACGCGCTAAGGCAGTGCCGGGCGTTCCTCGCAATGAAGCCTGAGGAGCGTTACGAGTGCGCGAGGAACAACCGGTACTGCATAAACTGTCTGGCAGTGTCGCACAGCACCGGGGCATGTGACTCCCCGTCCAGCTGCCGCAAATGCTCACTCGGCGACCACACTCTCCTACACCGAGCTCGACAACAGGGCACCAATACGCGTCGCACGGACAGCGGACAAAGGCGCGCACCAGCCCAATATCACCAAAGGGCAATCCAAAGCCGGTCGGCTCGACTGCGCGACGAAAACCTGAGGAAATTAGTGAAAGAGGCACGGGCAGCCCTAGACAAGATCGAGGCTATCCTCAACCCAGCCACGCGTCGGGCGGGGGGGGGGGGGGAGCATGTTGAAGACATGATCCGATTTTCGGATTAAGTCCGCCCCTCCGTCTGGCAACACCCGGCCAGTGCGGCCAAACATCATCATGGCAGCTCAGCTGTGTCTGCTGCCGCGCTCACTCTCAATGATCAGTTTCTAATAAACTACCAACCGTTCGCTACGCATCGATCGCATCGTTTTTTATATTTATCGCCCGCCCGCCGTCGCGCAAATATTTCGTTTATCATTTTGTAATTATCCCTTTTATATTGTTTTTCAAAGTGTAAATAAATACTTACCTATTATATTTTAAATACGTGCCCTCCCTTTTTTCATTTTAAGAAAGTGCACAGTGCTATGTTAGTGCTAAACTTATACAGTGATTTCATATTTTTTTGAAAGCAACTAAAATAAAAAACAAACTATCTGTTAAATAAAGACCTATATATTTACGTGTAAGTGAAATTTACCACAAAAAATGGGCCGGTCAAAAATACTAATTCTATTTAAGATTTCTTTTTCTACGCTCCAAATTATTTTGGAACAAGTTTTTAGGATTTTGTTAGAAGTCATTATAGGCAAGTGGCATCAATGGGAAACCATGTTTTATTCTTTCACCGTCTGGCGCGTACGCATATGTATGTAGGTGAAACATTTGAACAACACGACTACGCAACTTTTCGAATTCAGCGGGGTTACATAATATGTAGGTTTGTGTCTTAGAGCACTTACATAATTGGTCCTACAGATGGTGCCCTTTTGTGCACGAAAGTAAATTTCGTTATTTGGAGAGATTGTTCCAATTTACAAAAAAACTTTTTCTATTATAAACAAATAGAGTAATATTTGTTAACAAAAATAGGCCTATGCGCTGTGGCTGATCCATACGAATCGACTCAAATAACTTTTATATGATTTTACGTATGCTAAGGATACGACACATCCTGTCAATTGATTGTATGGAAATTTTGTTGGCTTATTAATATAGAGATATTAGGTAATATACGGGCGCTATGATGCTGGTTGCCGTTTTGACCTAAAATCAAAAACGTTTTTGGAACGTTTTTTTTTGTTTAATATACAACGTGAAATTTTCCGATTCAGTCAAGTTGCATTTAAATAATAATAAACTAAGTTGAAATGAAAGAATATATAATAAAATAACATAAGAAATAAAATAAATTAGAATAAAGGCAGTATAAAAAATTTAATGTTATATTTGTGTAGCAAATTTATTTTTTTTGTTCAGTATAAGACGTACTTTATCTAAAATGAGGATTAAATCTGCAAGTGTAAAATCATTATCGGGCAAATTTTCCATTAATTGTTATAAATAAATTTAGTTAGATTCAACAAAAGTTAACTCATTATTTGTGATTTCATATTTTTTTGAAAGCAACTAAAACAAACAAGTTAGGAAGGCTAAGTTCGGGTGTAACCGAACATTACATACTCAGCTGAGAGCTTTGGAGACAAAATAAGGGAAAATCACCATATAGTAAAATGAACCTATGGTAACCCTGAAATGTGTTTTATGGCAAGGGTATCAAATGAAAGGTATTAAAGAGTATTTTAAAAGGGAGTGGGTCATAGTGCTATGGGTGAACGCCATTTGGAGATATCGCCATAAAGGTGGACCAGGGGTGATTCTAGAATGTGTTTGTACCATATGGGCATCAAATGAAAGGTGAGTATTTTAAAAGAGAGTGATCCTTAGTTGTATAGGTGGCCGCCTTTTCGAGATATCGACAGGTAGACGCCTTTCGAGATATCGCCATGAAGGTGGACCACGGGTGACTCCAGAATGTGTTTGTACGATATGGGTATCAAATGAAAGGTGTTAATGAGTATTTTAAAAGGGAGTGGGCCTTAGATCTATAGGTGGACGCCTTTTCCATATATCGCCATTAAGGTGGAGCAATGTTGACTCTAGAATGTGTTTGTACGATATGGGGATCAAATGAAAGGTGTTAATGAGTATTTTAAAAGGGAGTGGGCCTTAGTTCTATAGGTGAACGCCTTTTCGAGATATCGCCGTAAAGGTGGACCAGGGGTGACTCTAGAATGTGTTTGTACGATATGGGTATGAAATGAAAGGTGTTAATTAGTATTTTAAAAGGGAGTGGGCCTTAGTTCTATAGGTGGACGCCTTTAAAAGGGAGTGGAACTTAGTTCTATAGGTGGACGCCTTTTCGAGATATCACCATAAAAGTGGACCAGGGCTGACTCTAGAATTTGTTTGTTCGATGTGGGTATCAAACGAAAGGTGTTAATGAGTATTTTAAAAGGGAGTGGGCCTTAGATTTATAGGAGGACGCCTTTTCAAGATATCGGCATAATGGTGGACCAGGGGTGACTCTAGAATTTTTTGTACGATATGGGTATCAAATTAAAGGTGTTAATGAGTATTTTAAAAAGGGCGTGGAACTTAGTTCTATAGGTGGACACCTTTTCGAGATATCACCATAAAAGTAGACCAGGGGTGACTCTAGAATTTGTTTGTTCGATGTGGGTATCAAACGAAAGGTGTTAATGTGTATGTTAAAAGAGAGTGTGCCTTAGTTCTACAGGTGGACGCCTTTTCGAGATATCGCCATTAAGGTGGAGCAATGTTGACTCTAAAATGTGTTTGTACGATATGGGAATCAAATAAAAGTTGTTAATAAGTATTTTAAAAGGGAGTGGGCCTTAGATCTATAGGAGGACGCCTTTTCAAGATATCGGCATAATGGTGGACCAGGGGTGACTCTAGAATTTCTTTGTACATTATGGGTATCAAATTAAAGGTGTTAATGAGTATTTTAAAAGGGCGTGGAACTTAGTTCTATAGGTGGACGCCTTTTCGAGATATCACCATAATAATAATAAACTAAGTTGAAATGAAAGAATATATAATAAAATAACATAAGAAATAAAATAAATTAGAATAAAGGCAGTATAAAAAATTTAATGTTATATTTGTGTAGCAAATTTATTTTTTTTTGTTCAGTATAAGACGTACTTTATCTAAAATTAGGATTAAATCTGCAAGTGTAAAATCATTATCTGGCAAATTTTCCATTAATTGTTATAAATAAATTTAGTTAGTTTCAACAAAAGTTAACTCATTATTTGTGATTTCATATTTTTTTGAAAGCAACTAAAACAAACAAGTTAGGAAGGCTAAGTTCGGGTGTAACCGAACATTACATACTCAGCTGAGAGCTTTGGAGACAAAATAAGGGAAAATCACCATATAGTAAAATGAACCTATGGTAACCCTGAAATGTGTTTGTATGGCAAGGGTATCAAATGAAAGGTATTAAAGAGTATTTTAAAAGGGAGTGGGTCATAGTGCTATAGGTGGACGCCATTTGGAGATATCGCCATAAAGGTGGACCAGGGGTGATTCTAGAATGTGTTTGTACCATATGGGCATCAAATAAAAGGTGAGTATTTTAAAAGGGAGTGATCCTTAGTTGTATAGGTGGCCGCCTTTTCGAGATATCGCCATAAAGGTGGACCAGGGGAGACTCCAGAATGTGTTTGTACGATATGGGTATCAAATGAAAGATGTTAATGGGTATGTTAAAAGGGAGTGGGCCTTAGATCTATAGGTGGACGCCTTTTCCAGATATCGCCATTAAGGTGGAGCAATGTTGACTCTAGAATGTGTTTGTACGATATGGGAATCAAATGAAAGGTGTTAATGAGTATTTTAAAAGGGAGTGGGTCTTAGTTCTATAGGTGGACGCCTTTAAAAGGGAGTGGGCCTTAGTTCTATAGGTGAACGCCTTTTCGAGATATCGCCGTAAAGGTGGACCAGGGCTGACTCTAGAATGTGTTTGTACGATATGGGTATGAATGAAAGGTGTTAATGAGTATTTTAAAAGGGAGTGGGCCTTAGTTCTATAGGTGGACGCCTTTTCCAGATATCGCCATTAAGGTGGAGCAATGTTGATTCTCCAATGTGTTTGTACGATATGGGACTCAAATGAAAGTTGTTAATGAGTATTTTAAAAGGGAGTGGGCCTTAGATCTATAGGTGGACGCCTTTTCGAGATATCGCCATTAAGGTGGAGCAATGTTGACTCTAGAATGTGTTTGTACGATATGGGAATCAAATAAAAGTTGTTAATAAGTATTTTAAAAGGGAGTGGAACTTAGTTCTATAGGTGGACGCCTTTTCGAGATATCACCATAAAAGTGGACCAGGGCTGACTCTAGAATTTGTTTGTTCGATGTGGGTATCAAACGAAAGGTGTTAATGAGTATTTTAAAAGGGAGTGGGCCTTAGTTCTATAGGTGGACGCCTTTTCCAGATATCGCCATTAAGGTGGAGCAATGTTGATTCTCCAATGTGTTTGTACGATATGGGACTCAAATGAAAGTTGTTAATGAGTATTTTAAAAGGGAGTGGGCCTTAGATCTATAGGTGGACGCCTTTTCGAGATATCGCCATTAAGGTGGAGCAATGTTGACTCTAGAATGTGTTTGTACGATATGGGAATCAAATAAAAGTTGTTAATAAGTATTTTAAAAGGGAGTGGGCCTTAGATCTATAGGAGGACACCTTTTAAAGATATCGGCATAATGGTGGACCAGGGGTGACTCTAGAATTTCTTTGTACGATATGGGTATCAAATTAAAGGTGTTAATGAGTATTTTAAAAGGGCGTGGAACTTAGTTCTATAGGTGGACGCCTTTTCGAGATATCACCATAATAATAATAAACTAAGTTGAAATGAAAGAATATATAATAAAATAACATAAGAAATAAAATAAATTAGAATAAAGGCAGTATAAAAAATTTAATGTTATATTTGTGTAGCAAATTTATTTTTTTTTTGTTCAGTATAAGACGTACTTTATCTAAAATGAGGATTAAATCTGCAAGTGTAAAATCATTATCTGGCAAATTTTCCATTAATTGTTATAAATAAATTTAGTTAGTTTCAACAAAAGTTAACTCATTATTTGTGATTTCATATTTTTTTGAAAGCAACTAAAACAAACAAGTTAGGAAGGCTAAGTTCGGGTGTAACCGAACATTACATACTCAGCTGAGAGCTTTGGAGACAAAATAAGGGAAAATCACCATATAGTAAAATGAACCTATGGTAACCCTGAAATGTGTTTGTATGGCAAGGGTATCAAATGAAAAGTATTAAAGAGTATTTTAAAAGGGAGTGGGTCATAGTGCTATAGGTGGACGCCATTTGGAGATATCGCCATAAAGGTGGACCAGGGATGATTCTAAAATGTGTTTGTACCATATGGGCATCAAATGAAAGGTGAGTATTTTAAAAGGGAGTGATCCTTAGTTGTATAGGTGGCCGCCTTTTCGAGATATCGCCATAAAGGTGGACCAGGGGAGACTCTAGAATGTGTTTGTACGATATGGGTATCAAATGAAAGGTGCTAATGGGTATGTTAAAAGGGAGTGGGCCTTAGATCTATAGGTGGACGCCTTTTCCAGATATCGCCATTAAGGTGGAGCAATGTTGATTCTAGAATGTGTTTGTACGATATGGGTATGAAATGAAAGGTGTTAATGAGTATTTTAAAAGGGAGTGGGCCTTAGTTCTATAGGTGGACGCCTTTTCCAGATATCGCCATTAAGGTGGAGCAATGTTGATTCTCCAATGTGTTTGTACGATATGGGACTCAAATGAAAGTTGTTAATGAGTATTTTAAAAGGGAGTGGGCCTTAGATCTATAGGTGGACGCCTTTTCGAGATATCGCCATTAAGGTGGAGCAATGTTGACTCTAGAATGTGTTTGTACGATATGGGAATCAAATAAAAGTTGTTAATAAGTATTTTAAAAGGGAGTGGAACTTAGTTCTATAGGTGGACGCCTTTTCGAGATATCACCATAAAAGTAGACCAGGGCTGACTCTAGAATTTGTTTGTTCGATGTGGGTATCAAACGAAAGGTGTTAATGAGTATTTTAAAAGGGAGTGGGCCTTAGTTCTATAGGTGGACGCCTTTTCCAGATATCGCCATTAAGGTGGAGCAATGTTGATTCTCCAATGTGTTTGTACGATATGGGACTCAAATGAAAGTTGTTAATGAGTATTTTAAAAGGGAGTGGGCCTTAGATCTATAGGTGGACGCCTTTTCGAGATATCGCCATTAAGGTGGAGCAATGTTGACTCTAGAATGTGTTTGTACGATATGGGAATCAAATAAAAGTTGTTAATAAGTATTTTAAAAGGGAGTGGGCCTTAGATCTATAGGAGGACGCCTTTTCAAGATATCGGCATAATGGTGGACCAGGGGTGACTCTAGAATTTCTTTGTATGATATGGGTATCAAATTAAAGGTGTTAATGAGTATTTTAAAAGGGCGTGGAACTTAGTTCTATAGGTGGACGCCTTTTCGAGATATCGCCATAATAATAATAAACTAAGTTGAAATGAAAGAATATATAATAAAATAACATAAGAAATAAAATAAATTAGAATAAAGGCAGTATAAAAAATTTAATGTTATATTTGTGTAGCAAATTTATTTTTTTTTTTGTTCAGTATAAGCCGTAATTTATCTAAAATGAGGATTATTCTGCAAGTGTAAAAATCATTATCTGGCAAATTTTCCATTAATTGTTATAAATAAATTTAGTTAGTTTCAACAAAAGTTAACTCATTATTTGTGATTTCATATTTTTTTTGAAAGCAACTAAAACAAACAAGTTAGGAAGGCTAAGTTCGGGTGTAACCGAGACAAAATAAGGGAAAATAGGAAATAAGGGAAAAATCACCATATAGTAAAATGAACCTATGGTAACCCCGAAATGTGTTTGTATGGCAAGGGTATCAAATGAAAGGTATTAAAGAGTATTTTAAAAGGGAGTGGGTCATAGTGCTATAGGTGGACGCCATTTTGGCGATATCGCCATAAAGGTGGACCAGGGGTGATTCTAGAATGTGTTTGTACCATATGGGCATCAAATGAAAGGTGAGTATTTTAAAAGGGAGTGATCCTTAGTTGTATAGGTGGCCGCCTTTTCGAGATATCGCCATAAAGGTGGACCAGGGGAGACTCCAGAATGTGTTTGTACGATATGGGTATCAAATGAAAGGTGTTAGTGGGTATGTTAAAAGGGAGTGGGCCTTAGTTCTATAGGTGGACGCCTTTTCGAGATAACACCATAAAAGTGGACCAGGGCTGACTCTAGAATTTGTTTGTTCGATGTGGGTATCAAACGAAAGGTATTAATGAGTATTTTAAAAGGGAGTGGGCCTTAGTTTTACAGGTGGACGCCTTTCGAGATATCGCCATAAAGGTGGACCAGGTGTGACTCTAGAATGTGTTTTGTACGATATTGGTATCAAATGAAAGGTGTTAATGAGTATTTTAAAAGGGTTTGGGCCTTAGATCTATAGGTGGATGCCTTTTCGAGATATCGCCATTAAGGTGGAGCAATGTTGACTCTAGAATGTGTTCTTACGATATGGGAATCAAATGAAAGGTGTTAATGAGTATTTTAAAAGGGAGTGGGCCTTAGTTCTATAGGTAGACGCCTTTTCGAGATATCGAAATAAAGGTGGACCAGGGGTAACTCTGGAATTTGTTTTGTACGATGTGGGTATCAAAATGAAAGGTGTTAATGAGTATTTTAAAAGGTAGTGGGCCTTAGTTCTATAGGTGGACGCCTTTTCAAGATATCGCCATAAAGGTGGACCAGGGGTGACTCTAGAATGTGTTTGTATGATATGGGTTACAAATGAAAGGTGGTAATGAGTATTTTAAAAGGGAGTAGGCCTTAGTTCTACAGGTGAACGCCTTTCGAGATATCGCCATAAAGGTGGACCAGGTGTGACTCTAGAATGTGTTTGTACGATATTGGTATCAAATGAAAGGTGCTAATGAGTATTTTAAAAGGGAGTGGGCCTTGGTACTATAGGTGAACGCCTTTTCGAGATATCGCAATAAAGGTGGACCAGGGGTGATTCTAGAATGTGTTTGTACGATATGGGTATCAAAGGAAAGGTGTTAATGAGTATTTTAAAAGGGAGTGTGCCTTAGTTCTATAGGTGGACGCCTTTAAAAGGGAGTGGGCCTTAGTTCTATAGGTGAACGCCTTTTCGAGATATCGCCATAAAGTTGGATCAAGGGTGACTCTAGAATGTGTTTGTACGATATGGGAATCAAATGAAAGTTGTTAATGAGTATTTTAAAAGGGAGTGGGCCTTAGATCTATAGGTGGACGCCTTTTCGAGATATCGGCATAAAGGTGGACCAGGGGTGACTCTAGAATTTCTTTGTACGATATGGGTATCAAATGAAAGGTGTTAATGAGTATTTTAAATGGGCGTGGAACTTAGTTCTATAGGTGGACGCGTTTTCGAGATATCACCATAAAAGTGGACCAGGGGTGACTCTAGAATTTGTTTTTTCGATGTGGGTATCAAATGAAAAGTGTTAATGAGTACTTTAAAAGGGAGTGGTCCTTAGATCTATAGGTGGACGCCTTTTCGAGATATCGCCATAAAGGTGGGCCGGTGGTGACTCTAGAATGTGTTTGTACGATATGGGTATCAAATGAAAGGTGGTAATGAGTATTTTAAAAGAGAGTGGCCTTAGTTCTATAGGTGGACGCGTTTTCGAGATGTCGCCATAAAGGTGGACCAGGGGTGACTTTAGAATGCGTTTGTTCGATATGGGTAATGAAAGGTGTTATTGATTAATTAAAACGGAGTGGGCTTTAGTTCTATAGGTGGACGCCTTTTCGAGATATCGCCATAAAGGTGGACCAGGGGTGACTCTAAAATGTGTTGTACGATATGGGTATCAAATGAAAGGTGTTAATGTGTATGTTGAAAGAGAGTGGGCCTTAGTTCTACAGGTGGACGCCTTTCGAGATATCGCCATAAAGGTGGACCAGGGGTGACTCTAGTATGTGTTTGTATGATATGGGAATCAAATGAAAGGTGTTAATGAGTTTTTTAAAAGGGAGTGGGCCTTAGTTCTATAGGTGGACGCCTTTTCGAGATATCACCATAAAAGTGGACCAGGGGTGACTCTAGAATTTGTTTGTTCGATGTGGGTATCAAATGAAAGGTGTTAATGTGTATGTTAAAAGAGAGTGGGCCTTAGTTCTACAGGTGGACGCCTTTCTAGATATCGCCATAAAGGTGGACCAGGGGTGACTCTAGAATGTGTTTGTACGATATGGGTATCAAATGAAAGGTGTTAATGAGCATTTTAAAAGGGAGTTGGCCTTAGTTCTATAGGTGGACGTCTTTTCCAGATATCGCCATAAAGGTGAACCAGGGGTGACTTTAGAATATGTTTGTACGATATGGGTAACAAATGAAAGGTGGTAATGAGTATTTTAAAAGGGAGTAGGCCTTGGTTCTACAGGTGGACGCCTTTTCGAGATATCGACATAAAGGTGGACCAGGGGTAACTCTAGAATTTGTTTGTACGATGTGGGTATCAAATGAAAAGTGTTAATGAGTATTTTAAAAGGGAGTGGTCCTTAGATCTATAGGTGGACGCCTTTTCGAGATATCGCCGTAAAGATGGACCAGGGGTGACTTTAGAATATGTTTGTACGATATGGGTAACAAATGAAAAGTGTTAATGAGTATTTTAAAAGGGAGTGGTCCTTAGATCTATAGGTGGACGTCTTTTCCAGATATCGCCATAAAGGTGAACCAGGGGTGACTTTAGAATATGTTTGTACGATATGGGTAACAAATGAAAGGTGGTAATGAGTATTTTAAAAGGGAGTAGGCCTTGGTTCTACAGGTGGACGCCTTTTCGAGATATCGACATAAAGGTGGACCAGGGGTAACTCTAGAATTTGTTTGTACGATGTGGGTATCAAATGAAAAGTGTTAATGAGTATTTTAAAAGGGAGTGGTCCTTAGATCTATAGGTGGACGCCTTTCTAGATATCGCCATAAAGGTGGACCAGGGGTGACTCTAGAATGTGTTTGTACGATATGGGTATCAAATGAAAGGTGTTAATGAGCATTTTAAGAGGGAGTTGGCCTTAGTTCTATAGGTGGACGTCTTTTCCAGATATCGCCATAAAGGTGAACCAGGGGTGACTTTAGAATATGTTTGTACGATATGGGTAACAAATGAAAGGTGGTAATGAGTATTTTAAAAGGGAGTAGGCCTTGGTTCTACAGGTGGACGCCTTTTCGAGATATCGACATAAAGGTGGACCAGGGGTAACTCTAGAATTTGTTTGTACGATGTGGGTATCAAATGAAAAGTGTTAATGAGTATTTTAAAAGGGAGTGGTCCTTAGATCTATAGGTGGACGCCTTTTCGAGATATCGCCATAAAGGTGAACTAGGCGACTCTAGAATGCGTTTGTACGATATGGGTAGTGAAAGGTGTTGATGATTATTTAAAACGGAGTGGGCTTTAATTCTATAGGTGGACGCCTATTCGAGATAAGGCAATAAGGGTGGGCCAGGGGTGACTCTTGAATGTGTTTGTACGATATGGGTATCAAATTAAAAGTATTAATTAGGGCTTTATAAGGGAAGAGCCCTTAGTTGTATATGTGAAGGCGCTTTCGAGATATCAACCAAAATGTGGACCAAGGTGACCCAGAATATCATCTGTAAGGTACCGCTAGTTTATTTATATATGTAATACTACGAACAGTATTCCTACAAAGATTTTAAGGGCTTTTGGTTTCGCCCTTTAGACCTTTTTCATTTTCTTTTACTTAATATTGTAACGAATGTTAGGAGCACTGAGCGATGCTATCGTCTCTAAGCCGATGCTAACCAGTGACGTGAATGCACATCAATAATTCATCATTATGTATCTCCATAAACGAATAAATAATTGCGTCTACACATATGTACGTATACGAACATCTGAGCGGCAATGCACAAATACATGCATATATCTTATCTGAGTTGTCACAAGAGAGAGCAATAATTTGTGCACGTAGTTGTGGCTGGCGATTTTGTAGCCGAAACAACTAGTAACTTCTGGAAATCGAAGAGCCTAGAAGTATGCAGCGTAAACTATAAAAGCAGTGCAGGCGAGTAAGAAGTAATTCAGTTTGATTTGAATTGTCAAGCAGTTACGAGTAAGACGATATCTAGCGAGCAATAGCACTATTATTTTGAAAGTCAGTTTCCTTTAAGATATCCGTTTGGTTATTAAGCTATTCGTTGCACAGTTTGAGTGTTATTGTGAAGTACTTAATAAAGGCCATTTTTCCATCATTCAATATTGGAGTTATTTATTCAACAGTTTAGTGATTCGAACTTAGCAGAGGATTGCAAATAAGAGGATTTGCAAGTGAATTCGTTACAATTGGTGTCAGAAGTGGGATTGTTGAATAAATTCCAGAAGACAACAAGGATATGGCAAAGTTCAGTGAATTAAAGATCCAGCAACTGAAGAAGGAGTTGGAGAGCCGTGGATTGAATACAAGCGGCGTTAAACTCGAACTTCAGGCACGGCTACGAGAGGCAATGGAAGCAGAAGGAATTGATGTGGAAGAGTATGTCTTTCACCTTGATGGCGAGGAGACAACAAAAATTGAAGAGAAAAACGAAACATCGCAGACGGTTACCAGCACAGACTTGAACATGATTTTGGCTGCAATATCTGCTCAAACATCGACAGTGGCTTCTCAACTGGAATCGCAAAAGACAGATATAACATCTCAACTGTCATCTCAACTAGAAGAACAGAAAACGTATATGTCATCACAAATGGAAGCACAAGAAACGCGTATTTCAGAAATGTCGTCGCAAATGTCATCTCAACTGGAAGAACAGAAGACATATATGGCATCGCAACTGGAAGAACAGAAGACATATATGATATCTCAGTTGGCTCAGCAGTTGAAAGCGCAAGAGGATCGCATATCATCGCAGTTGGAGGGTTTTAGTGAACGACAAGATAAAATGGAAGCTGAGATGGATGCTTTGAAAGATCGGATTCAGCAGTTACAATTAAATCGTCCAGCAGTTTCAGCGAGTAATCCAAAGGTAAAAACACCATCCTTTGACGGTTCTGTTCCTTTCCAGGTCTTTAAGTTACAGTTTGAGAAGACCGCAGCAGTGAACAACTGGAATGTGGAAGATAAAGTTGCCGCACTCTTCGTAGCATTGAAAGGACCAGCTGCCGAAATTCTACAGACGATTCCCGAAGGAGAGCGGAACAATTATGAAGCATTGATGGCTGCTGTAGAACGACGTTATGGAAGCGAGCATAGGAAACAGATATTCCAAATTGAGTTGCAAAACCGCTACCAAAAAGCAAATGAGACATTGCAAGAGTTTGCTTCAGATGTTGAAAGGTTGGCTCATCTTGCAAATGCAGACGCACCCGTGGAATACACTGAAAGGGTAAAAATCCAGAGCTTCATAAATGGCATACGAGATGTGGAAACGAAGCGGGCTACATATGCGAATCCAAAACTAACGTTTGCTGAAACGGTGTCGCATGCACTGACTCAGGAAACAGCCTCACTTTTGAGTAAGCCAGCGTACAAGGCTCATCGTGTAGAAGTAGAAAGGCCAGAATGGGTAGACACAATTTTGGAAGCACTGAAGGGATCACAACAGAAGAATGCCGGAGTTATTAAATGTTTCAAGTGCGGCAACCCAGGTCACACTGCACGTCATTGCGATCTGGGTCCTAATAGTTCCAACTATGTGGGGGGCCGTAAACGCAAAGCTGGCGGAAATGAGCAAGAGCGTGTCGAATGTAAAGAACTAAAACTTGCCCCGGCTATTGAATGTCCTGTGATATCTGTGTCGCAAATTGGAAGGAAATCAAGCAGTCT